>NC_079320.1:51573641-51876671 GCF_029931775.1 Euleptes europaea
CTAACAAAGGAAAAAACACTCACATCCCAGTTGATCTGTCTACTCTTAACGGGGCTGCTTGCAGCTAAGCTCCACTGTGTAGAATGGTATTTAATTCAGAGTTAACAAACATAGGACTAGTCAGCATTGCATTGGACATCAGTTTTCAGGTCTTCCAAGCAGTAAGTATGATGAGAAAATTCTAAGTGCTTTGTAAGCTGTTTAACTCTTGATCTACAACCATTCTATTTACCCAGAAATTTTGGTCCTAGAGGTTTAGAAGCATGATCAATGAAAATTCCATTAAAATGTTTCTGAACTTTAGGAATTTGTCCAAAAATATGAGACTTATTTCTGATTGCTGTGATAAAGATGACAAAATGGGGAAATTAAAAAAAAAGTTTTATCTGTTGATTGTGTAGGGTAGGGTTACTCTCAAAAGTGAATTCTTCAAATTATACAGGCCCCATTTCCTTCTTTGAAACTGAAGGCTAGATAGACAATGACCTGTAGTCAGGGATGGTAAACTGACTGAGATAAATTAGCATCCAAAAGGACTTCTAGCAACAACAATTCCCTGGTGGATGAAGAGGCTGCCCTGTGGATTGGAAAGTCCCCAGCTGGTGCTGTCAAGAAGAAATAAAGCTAACAGGGGAGGGAAATGTTGTCACGACCTTTCCTTGGCTACCTAAATAGCTGCTTTTTCTAATATGTCATTAGAAAAATTATACAAGACAGGCTTTAAAAAATAACCTCTAGATGATATCACCTGAGGAACTGAAGGGAGAAAATGTACACAAGCAGAAATAAGTGCAGAGTTTAACATAACTGTATATGCCATTTAAGTGGCCCCACCTGATCTCATTAGAAGGAAGCATTAAATCATGTGATCCTCAAACAAGCAATGTAGAATTTGAAGTTTACTCAGAACTTTCCAATCCTGCGCATACTGACAGTAATCTCCATTGAACATGAGTAAACATTGCACCCTGTGTATTCTGAACTGGGAGTATATTCACATTGCTCAATAGCTTCCAATAAACTAAGAAAAATGTCATCTAAAAAGGATTGCTTTGTGAGTTTTCCCGAAAATCCCAATGATGACATTCTCCTGACCTGTAGGAGTGAATTTCAGAGGCCGCACTTAGGGTTGCCAACCTCCAGATAATAGCAGAAGATCTCTATTACAACTGATCTCCAGCCAATAGAGATCAGTTCACCTGGAGAAAATGGCCGCTTTGGCAATTGGACACTATGGCATTGAAGTCCCTCCCCTCCCCGAACCCCATCCTCCTCAGGCTCCACCCCCAAAATCTCCCACCGATGGTGAAGAGAGACCTGTCAACCCTAGCCATTCTGGAAAAGGAACATGACTAAGCAGAGGATGAATGAACCTCCTTGAATTACTAGCATGTACAACTAGCAAAACAGGTCTGTTATAGGAAAAGGTAGCCATTCACTTATGTTTGTTCCAGGACTTCAATGGTAAGATCCAATAACTTCAAGCAAATGGGCACTGATGATGCTGTTCCAGAAAACATCTAATATGTTCATACTGGGTTGCCCTACTCAACAAACATGCCACTTCATTCTGCACTAACAAACTTCTGAGTTGTTTCCAAAGGCAGCCCCACATAGCACATGTTATAATAATTCTAGAAGTCAGAAGCACACATGTTCTTTAGACATCCTATACCATGGTATGGTCACCTGGAGGCTAGATTGTTGTAACATGCTTTACATGGGGTACTTACAAAGGTAATGGAAATTTTAGTTGATATGAAATGAAGTGGTGTGAAATGAGGTACAGCCAGCATGGTGTAATGATTAAGAGCAGTGGACTCTAATCTGGAGAACCGGGTTTGATCCCCCACTCCTTCACATGAAAGACAGACTCTAATCTGGTGAACTGGATTGGTTTCCCCACTCCTACACATGAAACCAGCTGGGTGACCTTGGGCTAGACACAGTTCCCTTAGAGCTCTCTCAGACTCACCTACCTCACAAGGTGTCCGTTGTGGGGAGAGGAAGGGAAGGAAATTGTAAGATGGTTTGATTCTCCTTAAAAGGTAGAGAAAGTTGGCATATAAAAAAAACCTGTTCTTCTTTGTTATCAGGGTTTGCCTTTTGAGACCACAATTACACCAGCCCCAAGGTTGCTTCACTGGCTGTCTAATTGTTTGGGGGCACAATTTATGGTGCTGGTGCTTACTTTTAAAGCCGTTCATGATGTGGAGTCCAAGAATCATTTCTCCCTATATGCCAATATGTAGCAGTTGTGCTCCTGAAACAGGTCTGTGGTCTGTGATGGTGTGAGACTTTCCTGTGGCAGCCCCACACTTATTTGAATGTCATGATTGAATTACCGGTGTGTCTAGCCTAATGTCTACATTAGTAGGCCAGGAGATAAAATCGCCTGCCTGACCATGCATTTTATTCGTTGCTGAGAAGTCTATATTGTAATGGAGATTATTGAGTGGCTTGAAAGGCTTGGTTATTGTCCCACAAACTTTGGTTGTTAATCACAGCCAGACTGGTGATAATTCACAGTTCACAGAAGAGTCTTGATTAGGGTGCATCACAGTTCCCTGGGGAATCAGACTACTCCCACTTGCACTAGTCTCTTAATTGTACATAGCCTGATCTTCATTCTGAACTCCCTTATATTTTATTTGGTTCACCACATAATTTGTGAGAACCTCATTCCATCCAAAGCAGACAGATCAATCCCATCTAGAACCAGCATCACTTCCTAACCAGCATCATTTCCACCTTGTCTAGATTTAGCTTCAGTCAGGCATTTGTTCTGGACAGAGACAGTTGCTTCTGGAGGCTTAGTTAATGCTCGATATAGTTGGTGTCATCAGCATATTGACGACACCCAACCCCAAAGTTGTGGATTTCTATCAGCAGCAAATACTAAAGAGCACGAGTGAGAGTGCTGAACCTTGTGATCCAAGCTCCAAACAGTTGTTGCCACATCTCTGTCAAAAACAATTTGCCACATCAGATTGAAAACATTAGAGTCATGAGTGTTATCCTTTAATCCCTCTACATAAGAGTGCATTGAACAGATATATCTGCCCAAAGGTACTGTAAATAGAAGAAGACTGGATGTACTAATTCAGGTCATCCAGTCCTACTAAGGCACATATATGTAATGCAGAGACCCCTTCACACTATTTACTCTGTCCTACAACTGCAGATGAGGTAATGAAAATCATTGGTTCAACATTGTTGAACCAGAATACAAAGTGGATGAAACAGTCCCAGCATGAAAAGCACTGCACCATATTAAATCTTTATAAGGTTCCCTTGTTCTTGATGTCCAATTAAGTAAAGCACTAAAATGGGAGCATAGGAGCTTCCTGTGAAAGATATATGTACAAAATATTTTCCCCACAGTAATAGCATGTAATATTATTGCTGTGATAATGTATCTGGTCTCAGTTTTATTTGTGTTCACACACGTCCAGTCAGAAGTACTTATTTCCACATTGCACCAATATAACTCTACACACACTTCCTAGATTGCTGTTTCCCGGAACCCCTGCCATGGCTTTTGGAACAATATTTTTCCTGTCCCATGGCTATTGCCCATCCTTTTCTCCTAAGTATCCTTTATGCCTTTTTCTCTACTTAATTGTTTTTTTTCCTTTATGTCTTTTCCATTTGTTTTCATTTCAGCTTTCTCGCCCCCAGTTTTGTTACACTCAAGAGAATAGTTTAATCAACTGTTTCTGTCCAGTAGAACAGAAGGAGTGAATGATTAGTGGGGCATGATGATTATTCCAGACTAACTAGGGTAAAGAAGGTGATCTTGTACATATGCCTGCGAATAATGGATTTGGGATAACAAAGAAATTGGGGATCCACCCAAATCTCAGCAGAGTCTGTAAAGCTAAACCCACTGAATTGCTGCTAATCATACAACTGGTAAAGCTAAGAGCTTTGAATTATTAAACATTTAGGAATCTGAGGCTCAGATCACAATGATAGATAACTGATAATTTACATTGTGTTGTAAAAAAAAGCAGAAACGGATATAGAAGTTCACAGCTTCCATAAATCAAAGAGAATCTTCTGTAAAGCCTATTAAACTTCTTTCTTTAAAAAGTGACATAGATAATAGCTCAGATGCTTTCATATACTTCTGCTCTTATAATTATGAAATTATATACAATGTAGTCATTAGAATTTTTTTTTTAAAGGCTGCACTGAAGAAAACCTGGGTGGGGGGAGGCAAAAAGCTACCTGTGGGGTGAAAAGATCATAAATGACTGTGCACTGGAACAGTTGGTCACAGAGCCAAACAGAGGGGCAATGATTATGGACTTGATTCTGAGGGGGTTCAAGACCTTGTGAGAGATACAGAGATTGTTGCACCATTTGGGAACAGTGACCACAATGCTATTAAGTTCAGCACTCATGCCAATGGAAAGTTACACCTAAAGTCCGAAACTGCAACATTTGATTTCAAAAGAGGGAGCTTGACAAAAATGAGAGTTAGTGTTAAAAGGAATGTGAAAGGGAAACGCCAAGAGAGTCAAATCCCTAGAGTATGCTCATAAGCTATTTAAAACGACACTAATTGAAAATATTGTCAAAGGCTTTCCCGATCAGAGTTCATCGGTTCTTGTAGGTTATCCGGGCTGTGTGACCGTGGTCTTGGTATTTTCTTTCCTGACGTTTCGCCAGCAGCTGTGGCAGGCATCTTCAGAGGAGAAACACTGAAGGACAGTGTCTCTCAGTGTTACTCCTCTGAAGATGCCTGCCACAGCTGCTGGCGAAACGTCAGGAAAGAAAATACCAAGACCACGGTCACACAGCCCAGATAACCTACAAGAACTGACACACTAATTGAAGTTCAGAAAGAATACATTATCCAGGTTAGGAAAGGCATTGCCAAGTCTAAAAGAATGTCTGCATGGTTAACAACCCAAAGCAAGGAAGTATAACAAGTAAAAAGGCTGCTTTTAAAAAGTGGAAGGTCTTCCCCCAATGAATTGAACAGAAGGGACCACAGGCTCTTGCTGAGACTGAAAGGGAAAAATATCTTGGGGTCAGAGTATAAAGCTCAATGATATAGGGTTGCCAGGTCCCTTTTTGCCACCAGCGGGAGGTTTTGGGGGGCAGAGCCTGAGGAGGGTGGAGTTTGGAGAGGGGAGGGACTTCAATGCCATAGAGTCCAATTTCCAAAGCAGCCATTTTCTCCAGGGGAACTGATCTCTATCAGCTGGAGATCAGTTGTAATAGCATCTCCAGCTAGTACCTGGGGGTTGAGGAGAAAATAGACACCACTGTACAATTATCCAAGGATTTAGAAGCTAGTACAGGAGCGAAACACTACATAAACAAAGTGCAAATAGATTTATAAATATTGTCGAAGGCTTTCACGGTCAGAGTTCATTGGTTCTTGTAGGTTATCCGGGCTGTGTAACCGTGGTCTTGGAATTTTCTTTCCTGACGTTTCGCCAGCAACTGTGGCAGGCATCTTCAGAGTAGTAACACTGAAGGACAGTGTCTCTCAGTGTCAAGGGTGTAGAAAGAGTAATATATAGTCAGAAAGGGGTTGGGTTTGAGCTGAGTATTGTCCTGCAAAAGTATTGTCCTGTAAGTATCAAGATAATGTGATAGAAGATATAACAGCCTTATTTCACCATTGTTTGACAACAAGTTATTTCCTATGGGATCAAGAATTTTATGAACAGATTGATGGAGTAGCTATGGGAAGTCCACTCAGTCCAGTAATAGCAAACTTTTACATGGAATATTTTGAAAAGACAGCATTAGAATCAGCACCTTACAAACCTACAGTCTGGTTCAGGTTCGTAGATGATACATTTACCATTTGGAGCCATGGTGAAGAAAAATTAATGGACTTTCTAAACCATCTTAATAATATCCATCCAAACATTCAGTTTACCATGGAAAAGGAAATTGAGGGTAAACTCCCATTTCTTGATACCCTTGTCATCCGTAAATCAAACCTTCAGTTAGGTCACAAGGTCTACCGGAAACCAACTCACACAGATCGCTACTTACACAAAAACTCCAACCACCACCCCCGACAGAAAAGAGGAATAATCAAAACATTAATGGACCGTGCAAGACGGATCTGTGAACCACAGTTTCTCAAGGAAGAAACTAACCATCTAAATCACGCACTGCTAGCAAACGGCTACTCCAAGAATGAAATCAGAAGGGCCATTGAACCAAACAAAAATCAGAAAACTCAAGAAAAACAGTCTCCCATAGGAAAGGTATTCTTGCCATTTATTAAAGGAGTCACTGATAGGATGGAGAAACTTTTGAAAAAACATAACCTACAAACAGTGTTTAAACCCACCAAGAAAATACAACAAATGCTACGATCAGCAAAAGACAAAAGAGACCCCCTCACCTCTGCAGGAGTATATCGTATACCTTGCAGCTGTGGAGAAGTTTACATCGGGACCACAAAACGCAGCATACAAACAAGGATAAAAGAACATGAAAGATACTGCAGACTTGGCCAACCTGAGAAATCAGCAGTGGCTGAACATGGACTGACACAAACAGGACACAGGGTCTTATTCCAAGACACTGAAAGACTGGACAATTCTACCAACTATTTTGTCAGATTGCACAGAGAAGCCATTGAAATTCACAAACATCAGCACAACTTTAACAGAAAAGAGGAGAGTTTAAGAATGAATAAGGCTTGGCTTCCTGCCCTGAAACACCTCCAGACAAAGACAACATTCAACAATAGCCATACAGATTAGTTTTGGATTACACACATTAACAGATCACTTCAGGATACAATGGTTCCATATTAACATACCATACCCTCATTAGCACATTATCTTGATACTTACAGGACAATACTTTTGCAGGACAATACTCAGCTCAAACCCAACCCCTTTCTGACTATATATTACTCTTTCTACACCCTTGACACTGAGAGACACTGTCCTTCAGTGTTACTACTCTGAAGATGCCTGCCACAGTTGCTGGCGAAACGTCAGGAAAGAAAATTCCAAGACCACGGTTACACAGCCCGGATAACCTACAAGAACCAGATTTATAAATAGCTATGTGCAATTACATACATTATGATACATTATATACACAAAAAGACGTACAAGGTCATTCATAAATATTCATATTTTTAAATGTCCAAACAAGGTACACATTCTTCTTCCACAAGCTAATCTCATGTAGTCCAATGGATGCCAATAGTAATGGAGGATACGGCCATTTCAAATTCTTGGCAATTTAACAATTCTTCTTCAGTCCTTCCTATTCATATAAATGGTTTAAAAATTCAAATTACAATCATATTATCTGTCAATAAATATTCCAATAAATATTCCAATAAATATTCCAATAAAATTACTTACAGAAGGCATCTTGCAAAATTTTGTACCAAGCTTTCATTTTCAAATTGTAGGTTATGATATATGTCCCACCACGGGTAACATTCAGGTGCCGGTCCCAAGAAGGGTAAAGAAGCTCAGTGTGGGAATACAATAGTATGATTTACTAGTTGCTAAATAGCTAACTGGTGTGTAAAAAAAAGGAAAGAGGGAGGGAGGAAGGGAGGGAGGGAGGAAAGAAAAACTCCCCTATGTGTCAGCTGTTTGAGAAACATTCTTCAGTGTTATCTTAAAGGGACCTGTCCGGTATTAAAGGAAGCATGATAAATCATTTTCCAAGTTTAATCCAAAAGGAGCCATAGAGTTCAACAGGTGAATAAAATAAGCTTCTTTTTGTCTTTTTGTCTACCTGGAGGTTGGCAACCCTGTCAATGAAAGTGTCAACCCAGTGTGCTGCAGCAGTGAAAAAGGCAAACTCTATGTTGGGGTTCTTGTAGGTTATCCGGGCTGTGTTACTGTGGTCTTGGTATTTTCTTTCCTGACGTTTCTCCAGCAGCTGTGGCAGGCATCTTCAGAGGAGTAACACTGAAGGACAGTGTCTCTCAGTGTCAAGTGTGTAGGAAGAGTAATATATAGTCAGAAAGGGGTTGGGTTTGAGCTGAATCATTGTCCTGCAAAAAGTATCAAAGGTAATGTGCTAATCATTGTCCTGTAAGTATCAAGATAATGTGCTAATGAGGGTGTGGTATGTTAATATGGAACCATTGTATCCTGAAGTAATGTGTGAAATCCAAAGCTAATCTGCATGGCTATTGTGGACTGTAGTCTTTGTTAGTATGGAGGTTTTCAGGACAGGAAGCCAAGCCTTATTCCTAATGGGCGTTTATTATATATCCCATCTATGAACTTGGAAGGCAGGGCGTTAAGCCAAAGAAGCGTAAAGGCTCTGCGATATTCAGGATTTGCAATATTGGACAGAAAATGGAAAAGGCCATAATGTTTCACAAAACAAATACTTATTATGCTATTCTTTGGTATTTGTTGTAAGAAGGTATGGGGGGGAAAACACATATTATTGAAGAGTAGAACAAGGAAAAGAAGGACTCAAACCACATGCATTATCATACAGCAATGACTGCCTACAGCACTTATTTCCCCTCAGAGTGTTTAGCAGAAATAGCAAAAGGCTCAGAGGTTGTGAACTTGGATTTCCCACTCTATTCACTGCAAAAGCAATGCACAGTTGTAAAATCAGTGTAATGGAGTGGAGAAGGATGCCCAAGAGGTTGCGCTAGCTCAACTCTTGATAAATACCTTTACTTAGTCAGGGTTGGAACCTTGGTTTGCAAGGAGGTTTATTTAAATTAATGGCCCTTAATCACAGGGAGTTTAAAGTCATTCCAAACTGGAAAAATCAGCTGTTCATTCACACTGTGTTCTGTCATATCTGGTCAAAATGGAAGCAAGGGTATTTTTTTCTATTCCTCAGGATGCCAAAAATGTATTACCAGTTCTTTGAGGTCAGGTCTGGTGTAAAGATTATTCTGGCAAACATGAAGTACCACAGTTTCACAAAGCCCAAAGGTATAAAAAAGCCATCAAGTTCAATTTCATCACCCTGGCAGAATTTTTGATACAACACCCTCCCATTGAGATTAAAGGTAAAGGTTTCCTGTGCAAGGACCGGGTCATTCCTGACCCATAGGGTGACGTCACATCCCGACATTTACTAGGCAGACTTTGTTTATGGGGTGGTTTGCCAGTACCTTCCCCAGTCATCTTCCCTTTACCCCCGGCAACTGGGTACTCATTCTACCGACCTCGGAAGGATGGAAGGCTGAGTCAACCTTGAGCTGGCTACTTGAAACCAACTTCTGTCGGGATCGAACTCAGGTCGTGAGCAGAGCTTGGACTGTAGTACTGCAGCTTACCACTCTGCGCCACAGGGCTCCTTCGCATTGAGATTACCCCACATAACGCAGACTACTGTGTGCCACAGAGAGCAGATATATTTTGACAAGAACAAGCCAATAGATAAATTTCTCTCTCTGCTAATTTTTAACACTGCTATTAACAATCTCCACAGGGGGATAAATTCCTTCACTATATAAAAGGACTTTGCTAAACTAACCACAAGTGCATGAAAATAGGAACAGTTATCTCACAGAATAATGGATACACATCTGTACTCATTTGAACTTCCTAGTTCCAGAGTTACTGAGGCAAACTAAAAATCTGAACAAGATCTATTTAAATGCCCTTTAATGTCCATTGAATACATTCAACACTAGTTGCTCTGTTCAGATATGATTTCCACTATGTCTCAAAACTTATTCCATCCATCCTCCACCAGTTTATGCTGTAGAATGAACCCCAAACCAAGAACACTTTACGCCCCTTCAATTTATAATCACGGATAATTTGTTTTTCGTTTCTTTACTGCCATGCTGTCCATTCCTATGCATCATTACTCAGAAGTAAGCCCTACAGAATTCAAAGGCATTTTAAGAAGTGAGCAAGTGCTGTAATTTCTATTTTTAAAATATTTGTCAAACAGTGCTGTATTTTCATTCACTCTGTGTGTAAACAAGCAATGTAATTTTGGTCATGTCTTTGTTCAAGACTTAACCTTTAGGGTTGTTTGTGGTGTGGTGACTAATTGCTGACACTCTAAATAAATATGCATGCATTCCACAGGCTACTTGTGAGCTGTCTGGGGGGGGGAATGCTTCCTTTGTTTGCTTTAAGCATGCTGTCTGTTAATGTAATTTGGAGTTCTGTAGTTCCTGACCTGTGATGTGTGATAGGATAAATAATCATTCTGTATTTACTTTTACTACACGGTAATGATCTTACAACTCTAGTACATTCCCCATTCAGTCATTTCCTTTCTGTGTTGATTCATTTTAATGGTTTCAATCTTTCAGCACATGCAATAGTCCACCCCCATTTCTTTAATTACTGGAGACTGAACCGTCCAAAGCATGTGATTAAGTTTGGGGGAAGGGGAGGTGCCCACCCAGCATTGTTCCCCTAAACCTTCCAAAGACCACTAAAAATGTTTGATCTTCTCCATGTATAATAGCAAGTGAATCCTAGAGTCTTTTACTTAGATGTCAGTGGAAATCATTTCTATACTGGGATTACAGTTTAAGAACAAAATTACAGAATGTTAAAAAAAAGAGAGGCAGAAATGCCACTGAAAATGTTAGCTCCGTGTCAAACCTCCCGCTCCTTCCTACTGTCTTTAAAAAAACCACAACTGATGTCATTACAATGTGCATTTCCTCACCCACATTTCATAGCATTGGCAGCCTCTGGCAAGGGCAGGGAAATACACTTCGTAATGACAGAAGAACATGGGCCACGGTGACATAGATATTGGAAGGATGCATCCAGGGCTGCGGTTTTCGGTAGTACCCCTGTGTTGTTTTCATTTGTTTTTGTAATTTTACCTTAGAATAAAACTTGTGAAGAGTGCTCTAAATTTTTTAATTCATTAAATTTTTTAGTTCATTGTGGAACTTACACTTCATGTATTGTACAATACGTTGCTCACCAAATCACCGTAACCACTTTCTGAGTTCATGTAATATATCTTGTGATGTGGATCTATGAAAGTTCATGCTAAAGTAAACCAGTTAATTTCTAAAGTGCCATACTACACTGTAAAGGTTATAAAATATGCTGCCGTCTTGCTTCTTCTGTTTTATGTGTATTTTTCTAGGGTGAGACAAAATGGGAATACAGCTGGATGTATTCATACTTGCTATGTCCTGGGCTGAGCTGCAGGAAAAACAAAAGCAGAACCATTACCTTGTTCTAGAATATTGGTTCTCAACTGGTAGTATCCATACCACCGATGGGATGCAGAAGTAGTCGATAGGGGACACACGTTTTTCATAACAATTACTAAGAATTCACTCTCTCTAAATCCTCATGTCTACATGCAATGTGATGTGCTGTCTCCTACCAAACCTACCTGCAATAGATAATCCATCTATGACCTTTTGGCATTCTAGCAGTAAAATTTATTCCCAACAATACCACTGCAATTTTTATGTCCTTAAAACTTACCATAAATGATAAATATCAAATCAGCATGCCTGTAAACGTATATATCTATTCAGGGGGGGAAATTATTCTGTCTCTCCAGAGACTTGCCTGAGATGGCTTACAACTAAGGTAATGAAATAAAACCATTAAAACACATCCATAGCCACTGTTCTATAATGCACTAGGGTCTCAGAACTATTCAGTGTAGCTCTTATGCAAGCTTTTACAGGCTGTCCTTGCTACCAGGTTCCTATAATTATATGCACAGAAATATTGGCCCTTTGTCACATAGATAATAATCCATACGAACTCCAAAGACTTGTGGGCCCACTTTTCAGACAGCAATTCAAATCACAACAACTCTTCTACAACAAGAACTGCATTGCTCCAAGTACACAAAAATAGTAATTTGAAAGCTGGGGGGAAATGGTCACAGAGGCAGAAATGCTTCCATGAGAGAATGATTTGTGTGAGATCCAACAGACAAACAACATTTTCAATGACTGATCATTAGGGTTGCCAGGTCCCTCTTCACTGCTGGTGGGTGGTTTGGGGGGCAGATCCTGAAGAGGGTGGGGTTTGGGGAGAGGAGGGACTTCAATACCATAGCATATGAGGCCCATTTCTCAGGAGTGGCTGGATTAAATGGCTCCATATTAGCCTGGGCCCGGCTAGCCATTATCATGGCTCTGTCTATACCTTGGTGTTTCGTTCAGTTCTTCCCACGCTGGTGGCCTACCAGCATCGGGATCCCATCCTCGTTGCCACAATTATGTATCGTGGGTAACACCAAGAGGCCAGAGGCTCAGCTAACAGATAACTCCTTTATTAACAGTAACACACTGTAACTGTAACTGCATTGAACTGAGAATTCTGGCTTCCTGCCTGGCTTATATACTGTCAGAATGCCCGCCTTCTTTCTCCCCCCCACTCTTGTGATTGGGCGGCTCAACAGCGGGCCGACAGGCTCTTACTTAGTGTTCCATTCTGTCCCATGTAATACAACATCATATTCAACCAATACATAACACCAATTGCCAAAGCGGCCATTTTCTCCAGGTGAACTGACCTCTATCAGCTGGAGATCAGTTGTAATAGCGGGAGATCTCCAGCTAGTACCTGGAGCTTGGCAACCCTACTGATAATCTCTAAAGGCCCTATGATTGACCTAGACCCAGGGTTCCCAACCTTTTTGAGCCTGCCGGTACCTTTTGAATTCTGACACAGAGTGCTAGATACAAGCACACTATGGCTGCCATATTGGGGAGGAGGTGGAGCCAACCACAACATGTCAGGGAGGGAGGTCATGCATAATAGTAAGTCTTCAACATTTCAGTCTGAAACTCTTTCTAACAGGATGCCTTTTAAAATGAACGTATTGTTGAAAAATACTTTCTTGCATACACCGCGCTGACCTTCAGTCATGCAATGAAGATCCTTGTGCTGTGGTAGCAGTTGCTGCAGAAGCAACTTTTAAAAACATCTGCACAGCCAATCAGATTTCTAGTGGCCAAGCAGAAGGCCTGCTGGGCAGAAGCCCCCTGGCCCTACCAAGAAAAGTGACAGCTCCTGTTGGGGACCCAGACCTAAACATTGAGGTGACTGGGAGAGATTGACAGAGCACTGTACATCATGAACTGGCCAAATACGTGTAACTTGGAAACTGGGCTGGAAGGGGTACCATTGCTGGGTCAAAAAACAGTAGCTCACGGATTCAAAAACTGCAGATCTTTGCCATGTTCCCCTCTCTCAGAAGCCATTTTTGACCCCAGAAAAGTTTATTTTCAGGGTCGTGGGACCTTCAAAGACTTGAAGTTGTAATGCGGAGGGAGAAGGGGACAAATTCCCGTACTTCTCCCTCTTCTGCAGTGGAGCTGTGCTGATGGAAGAAGCAAAAAGGGTGACTTAGTCTCCTCCCTACTGCAGTCTCCTGATCCATGTGGTAGTCCATTCAGGGAATAAAATTTCCTGGAGTAGGAAAGGATTGCTGAGGAGAGGGAGCACAGGAAAGATCCATGATCACCCGCACCTTCCACTGACAAATCATTGCATCCAACTTCCTGTTTACTTAGGAACACCCTCCGGCTGAAATCTACAGCTAAATTTTTGGGACCTCTGTCATCATAAGTCAGATTTTGTTCATTGTGATTTTCAGAATTAAGAGTGTTAGGGTTTTCCAAAACCATTTCCTTATCAAAGGCTCTGTATAATATTATTTTTTCAATATATTTTTGACATTGGTTACTTGTTATTTGACATACACTGAAGCTGAAAAGCAAAATTACCTCCATCATATATAGTAAAATCTTTCATTTAAATTTATGTAAGTCAAGGTCTTTCATGAGTTCTGCTGCTGCACATCAGTATAGTTTATTGCGCCAATCCTGAGGTTTGTCTCCTCATTTCTCAGGCACATCCTATTGTAGCCTTATTTTCTAGCCTGTAGGATCTGTTACAGTTTACGCTTTAAGTTGACAGTATTCAGGTAAATATAGCTGGCAACCCTTCTAAACATGAAGCAGTCATCTTAGTTTTATCTTTGTGTACATTTAAAAGCTTACATTAAACAGAGACAGCGGAAAGTAAAGATTCTGAAGCACTTACAGGCTGTCAACTAAACTTAAATTGTGCCTTTTAAAAACAACTGTGATCTTCAAAGAAAGAAAACTATTCTGTGTACATTCCAGTAAAGCTGCATACATTACTGAATGTGTGGCACTTATGCCACTGCTAGCAGGCCTGGTTCTTGCAAGCAATGTAATCTGTGTGTTTTAATGTAGAAGGGATGAATAAACTTATTAAACCATGTTGTTTTCTAAATCCAGTCCAGAGACAGGTTACAGCTAGGTTTCTGTGTCAACGTACACATGGGATGCAAATGGAGGTTCACCTTGTCGACACAATAAAATCTAGAGGAAGATGAAATATTTGAAGGACCACATCTTTTTTGCAGGAATCAGTAAACCAATTACACTCTTCTGATCAACCACTTATCGCAATGCCCTCCTACGGAGTTAGACACTCCTGTTCAGGGCCCTCTCAGTAACTGGATTGATTCTATGGTTTGCCAAAGCTACTGGGTTCCAGCCTCACCCGGAGCCCAATTTGCCGGTGCCAGGGCAGAGGAGGGCGCAGTGGGCAAGTGACGAGCAGGGGAGGTAGCTGCAGAGTTTGTCGCTTCGTTGCTTCAGTCGTTCGGCCTCTATCGGGCTATCCAGGCAATGGCTGCGTCACAGCCAATCAGCTCTCTCCCCTTTTGCTCAAAGGGTCCAATGAGAGCTGTTGGCCTCATGGGAGGGCGGGGGTAGCTGGGACGGACCAGAGGCAGTCTTCACTCTGTTTGTCTGCTAAGTATAAAAAGGGATCCGGCCGCCGGAGGAGCTCAGTCCATTGCTGGCTTTCGTCCCACCCACCCTGCCTAATTGTTGGTTATTGTTAAATTAGTTTAGTTATGTATATATGTATAGGTTTACACTTAACTTTGTCACAACTTTTGTGGGGTGAGCATCGGGCAGGATCCATTTAGGGAGGAAAGGATCCATTTAGGGAGGAAAGCAAACCCCTTTTTCTCTGTTGCGGGGAATTCCAATAAGGGATTTCGGGGAGAGGCACGGTGGTAAGGCAAGCCAGTGATGGGGCAGCCGAAAAAGGCCTCTCCCTAGGTGTCAGTGGGCTTTACCTAGTGGCTTACGCCCTGGTTTTCCACGTCTCTGCCATCCCCAGCTACTTCAGCGAGACTGCTGGAGTAGGTTCAACATCAGGCTGCATTGGGGTCGGCAGATGTGCTGGATCCTGCCCAGATGCTGCGCCAATGCTTACAGCTGTTATCGGAATTTGAATAAGAAGTTGTGGCCGTTTACCTCCACAAACAATTTTCTTCTAAGCTCTGTGTGTTGTGTTGTGTTGTTCTTGTTATAGTAAATTTTAGGTTTTTAAGGTGGCAAGCTTCTCCTCAGTAATAGCCCTGCACTGGCAAGGGACCACCATTTCCTATTTTTAGGAAGGTGTGGAAAGCCATTCTTCTTCTTCTAGCTGAGATAGCTGGGACTGATACATTTTACTATCACTCTATTGAGAGCTGAAACTGGCCTACCATCTCTTAGGGCCCGCGTCCACCTTGCGGTCCTAAAACTTTTTTTAAAAAAATAGAGGGGACAGTTCAAACTCTTTCAGTAAACTATCTTTTGATACTATGTTCTCAAGGGACGCAGTACTCAGTACTATATCCCCGACGATCTCCTAAGACCTTCAGTAGCTAACATGCAACTAAGAGACTGGATCTTCAGGTGCAATGTCTTGCTTGACAGGGTGTTAATTCAGAAAGCACAGTCCACACCATAGTTTAAATTATTCAAAAATGACCATTTTAGAGCCCGGTATCTAACTAAGATCTCAAATTATAACCTCAGAGCAGCGTTTTCTGCTCTACACTTTGAAACAGTGCCAACGGCTGTTTTAGTCGGGTGGTATCTGCAATACCCGTGTGCAGGAGAATCTACCCCATTACTTACTTTACTGATACATTTTACTGCGGAATTCTAGTAAGGCCCAAAAGTGTATTCAATCAGGATAAGTATCTTGGGATCTGGTGTTAATTTATATTTTTTGATTTTGTTGTGTTTCCCCCTGCCTGTTTGGCATTTTGTGAGTCACCTTGCATCCCCGGAGAAAGGCAGGATTTAAATAAATAAATATCTAAACTTTGGACAGAACGCAGAGGTACAAAGGGTCACCAACACAATTGTTCAGCTACTTTATCCTCAAAACAGCAACCCTGTGAGGTAGGCTAGCTTGAGAAATTGTGATGGGCTCAAGGTCACTTGGTATACCTCTGTGGCACAGTTGTCCCATGTCCTAGTCCAATGCTCTCGCCACTATGTGATGGCAGCTCTCAGCTGGATTTCAGCTGGGGTGGCTACAGCTCAGTAGCAAGACAAAGACAGCTTCTGTTTTGGTACCAGCTTAGAGCTCTAGGGCTAGTGTGAGGTGTGAGTCCTCTTTCCTGACGATCCTTGGCCAGATCTTATCACTGCAGTACCATAGGAACACATAGGAATTAGTTGTAAGAGGAGTGTGGCTGAAAATCAGCCATTGCTTCAAAAATGTGATGTCATGGACAGTCAGACCTGACATGACATCAATGTGATGATATTGTCATGGACAAAGGAAGTCATATTATTTTCACTCTGAGTGGGTCCTGGGGAAATACATCTCTGTTTTGCCACACTGTACGGAGACAGTTTCAGTGCGATATGGCAAACAGGAATCATTTCCCCCCCCCCCCCCAATGTTTTCATGTCCCTTAGAATAATCAGCAACTGATAGGCGACATAGGTAAACGGCAAGAAAACATTCAGGGAAATCCAACTTCCTTGTTGTCTCCCTTATTTTGGCTTGGCTCCTAGTATTTCTTAAAATAGGTGTGAGTGTTCGTGTCTGTTTGTGTTGCATTTTCTAAAATATCCATCCAAAATTAAGCATGTTTGAATCCCAATGCTTTCCCTGTGAATGTTAATTTAAATCTTACTTAAATTGCCACATCAATGGGATTTAAAAGCACTTTGTGCCCTTACATAATGTTGCAAATGTTTTAAGTTTGGTCTAAGGATCATCATCATCATCATCATCATCCTTACATAATTTCTCATACATAATGTTAAAAGGGGGACTCTTTAGATAAGTATTCTCATTCCCTTTTGCATACCTGGTTAGATTATCTGTCTGTCCTTGTCAAATACTTTCCCCTGACCTAGCCAAACACACATCATGAGCAAGGATTCTCGGTGGCTGGTAAAGTAATTATGGTGTCCATCTTTTAGATGCTAAAATAGTTTTAGGAAATCCAGCTGCTCTTTTTATTCAGACTAGGAAACTGGGTTCTTTTTTGAAAAGCAGAATTCATGTAGAACATTTATTGGATGATTTCTTCTGCTCTCAAGTGGAAAAAAAAGTTTTCAATTATATATTTCTTGAAAAGTACATGGCTAATGTGCCAGCCTACGGAGGATTAACTAATGTCAACTTAATGATTAAGAGGCTGAAGAGGGGGAACACGGCAGCCTCCTGAGTACATGGCTTATGAGCTGTATGATAAGGAGGTCTAAGCAGGAATGATGTATTTCCTAATAATCTTCCTTCTCACAGAAATCAAGAATACTTTCATGTGCCCAGGTTTCTCAGAAGAAATGCATCATCTCTAGGAAGAAATGGAAGGCTTTATTGAATAACTATACAATCATAGAAAAGCTTTTACTGTTGTCACTTAAGTGTAATAAATATGTGGCATTCCAAGTGTTACATTAACAGGGTTTTATGGAGAGAAGCCTATTTAGGTTCCAGTTTAAGGGGCCAGTTTCCTAGTGTATTAAGGAGAAGAGAGCCCCCTAGTGACTTAAAAAAAAACATGAAAGGAAACGATTTATGCAAAATGTAATTACACCATTTTTCACTGGTTACATATAATTTACACACTGGAAGTCCCCCCCCCCCTTATATCACAAAAAATAGATTCTTTATTTTACATTATATTGGGTTTTAAGATGGCATCCAAAAATTCTGGGACAAAGCTAAGCTCTGCTGACCTGCATCTTTCGATTCTTTATG
Source organism: Euleptes europaea (assembly GCF_029931775.1). Lineage (NCBI taxonomy): Eukaryota > Metazoa > Chordata > Lepidosauria > Squamata > Sphaerodactylidae > Euleptes > Euleptes europaea. The sequence continues at coordinate 51,591,641 of NC_079320.1, forward strand.
GCTTGCTTCTTGATCATAAAGCTGGTAGACACAGTAACCCGACATCTCTGAAAATAGGCATGATTTATGCAGTGCTTCAAGACTGATCTCCATAAAAAGAACAGAAACGGTCTTCTGTAATCCCTAATTTCAAAGGGATCTCGAAATATCTCAGAATTTTTATCTCAGAATAAGACAATATTTCATTGTCACAAGAGTATTCATGCAAAATACACAGTAGGAATGAAATCAGTTCTGCTCGGATGGGTTAGTCTCTCTTTTGAGGCTCCTCAAACTAGGAAAGAAATTAACAGTGAAATCCCCTGCAGTCTAAGGCCATGGGTTTCAGTGGATTTCAACTGGAGTAATGCTGCATAGGATTGCACTGTAAAGCTCCTGGATCAAATCCCAGGGTGTACACTTCACTCCCAAATGGTTAGTCAAGGAAACAGCAAGGACAATATACTTTCTTCTGAGGAAGCACAGAAAAGATGGCATGAACCTTTGGGACTTGGCTTTGTCCAACAGCACAGTTAATTCTACACACTTGAGTTTAAACTAAAGGTGTATCATAGAAACCATGATAAATAAAAATAACAATACTTAATAAACATTCTCTGCCAAAAGCTGGCACCCAGCTTACAAACCGTAACAGCCATAAAATACCATGATGATATTAAGTAAACTATTATTACTAAGAAAAGGCAAGCCAGTGTCCCCTGACTTCAGACTTGGACTAAACCATTACAGCCTTATGTAATGGTCTGGATCCTTCCATTTACATTTGTTACTCCAGTCAGTTCTAATCTATCTGCAGTCCAGAGCCCTGCGTGTATTATTCTACACACATGAAATGCAAGGGTAAGATTGTTTTAGAAAGGAAACACATAGCATCCCTCCCCTGGCAGCAGCTTCTTTCTTCCTTTTATGCTCCTTTAAATGACTCATCATCACAAGTATTTGATTATGGTTTTTTTCTTGCCCAGGAGATTTGGCCTCACAACCTTTTGCATCCCCTTTGTTATTTTTCTGTCAAGCCAATCTACTTGACTGATGGCAATTATCTTTTTTCTCCTCTCTGCCCTACGGTTTGGTCCACAATTCCCAGATTACTCAATTATTTATAAGTATCAACTTGACCAAAGTACCTACAGAATATTTTCAGTACAATCCAGATCATATAATCAGTACTGCATATAGGACTATTATACACATGCACCCGCACGCACAAACACACACACTACACCTGCCAGCAGCAGCCACTCCTATGCAAAGTACCCCCTTCATTCTGTGCTCAGCCTAGTATAGAATTTACTTAATGAGAGCCAGTTGGAGTAGGTAACAGTATTGCCAACAGAAGCAACAGTCAGAAATTACAAATGCTGCCTAATCAAGAAGACAAGCACAATGGAGACACATCCTGTTTCTTGGTTTCCCAAGGACTAGCACTGATAGTCTAATGAAACTCCATTTTATACATCTAGGATCTTTAGGAAAACCAGAATCATGGTCAGGAATAGCCAGGATCAAGACCCAACAATACAACCCAGCCACAGTTTCCAATGCACAAAGTAGAAATGGAGTCAGGGTCAACAGTATCCAGTGTGTTACCCAAATCAGCATACACACGAAGGTCCTGTAACATGCAAATGCATCACCTTACTAGCTTGGAGCAACATGTGTATTTTGGGGACTTTAAGATGTTTGGGATCTTAACCTTGTGTATACTAAGGTCCAGATTCAGGCCAACCACTTGAAAAAATGAGGGGGAATAAGCTCTTTAAACAGAAAAGGCTTTTATTTGATTAACAGAAAAGAAATCAAGTCAGGTTAAGCAAGTTGCAGAGCAAAATGGAGGATTACAGAAAGAAAAAATGCAATGGTAAAACAACTCAAAACCTTTCCCTAATAAACTGCTTGCCTGTAAAGGAAAAAAAACTGAAAGGGAAGAAGAAGAAGAAGAAGAAGAAGAAGAAGAAGAAGAAGAAGAAGAAGAAGAAGAAGAAGAAGAAGAAGAAGAAGAAGAAGAGTTGGTTTTTATATGCTGACTTTCTCTACCACTTAAAGGAGACTCAAACCGGCTCACAATCACCTTCCCTCCCCCCTCCCCACAACAGACACCCTGTGAGGTAGGTGCGGCTGAGAGAGCTCTAAGAGAGCTGTGACTAGCCCAATGTGGTGTTTTGCCCACATTTTCAGATACCTGATTTTTGATTACTTCTTCGATGATGATGAGGGTCTAAATTCATTGAGAAAATTAAACAGAGAATTACCCATTCTGAGTGGCTTCTTTTTATCACAAAACAAATTGAAAGAATTGACCACTAGCTGAACTTTAGTCCCAAAAGTTTTAAAACGTTTGTAAATGAAATGAGCTCATACTTTTTAGTGAAGCATGTACAGACATTTTAACTATGAGTGAGATTCCACAAAAAACTCACAGAAGACATCCAGAGTAATCTTAAACTGAAATTGTAAACTCTTTTATAGCCAATGTTTTGCCAATAAAGCCAGTAATAGGTATAATCCTATAGAAATTAAAGCTAATATTCACACATTTTAAAGAATAAGGCCACATCCCATTGTTAAATAATAGGAATTAGTCATCAAAACAATTATTTTAATTAAAGCTTGCAATCTGTCAGATTTTTTCAACTGGAAAAAAAATAGAACTTGAACAAATCTATATAGAAGCACTCCCTCACAGGAAACATTCCTCTCACTATTTTTTCAGGCCTTCTTCAAGATTAACTCCCATCTGTTAGAGACTTGCTACCCATTTGTTGTTGTTTTTTAACTTGGATAGAACTGTCACTAAATTACTGTTGAATGTCAAAGTAAAAGCAATATTGATAACAGCTTTGAATGAATTTGGCAAAAAAAAAACCAAAAAAAAAAAAAAAAAAAACCACCCCCAGAACCATTTTCTCAGCTCCTCTTTTTTTCTTGTTTCATCCAACTTAGTGAAGGTCCAGATAATAAAAGGGATTTTCTTTATAAACAATTTTTTAAAAATGTGACAGGCTAATTTTGAGGACACAGGGAATCCAGAGGTGTACTAGCTTCCCCTCTGGGCCCTAGATGGTCTGGGATAGCAGGTATGTGTACATAAAATAAAAATCAAGTTAAATCAGTAATGATTTCATAACATCTCTCTACAAACCTAAAGTGTCAAGAGCACAACTATAAATAAAAGCAAACAATGTTATCTGGAGAAGTCATCTTGGAAAGGATTGAAATAGACTGAGAGCTTGTTTTATGCCAAAGTGTTCATGGATTCTGACTTTGCGCCACCTCTTCCTCTGCTAAATTCTACCTTGTACCTTTCTTGAAGAAGAAGAGTTGATTTTTACACCCCACTTTCCCCTACCTTTAAGGAATCTCAAAGCAGCTTACAATCACCTTCCCTTCCTCTCCCCACAACAGATATCTTGTGAGGTTGGTGAAGCTGAGAGTTCAAAGAGAACTGTGACTAGCCCAAGGTCACCCAGCTGGCTTCATGTGTAGGAGTGGGGAAACCAACCCAGTTCACCAGATTTGAGTCTGCCGCTCATGTGGAGGAGTGGGGAATCAAACCCTGTTCTCCAGATTAGAGTCCGCTGCTGCTAAACCACTACACCATGCTGTGGATAAGTATTTTAATATTGGTTTTAACAATATGAATGAAAATGTTAAAAAATATATAACAATAATAAAAACATCTCTCACAACTTTTCTGGGCTTATCAATAGCAAAGACAAATTAGTTTGAATTAGTCAAGTGCATAGAACAAGATCAGCAGCAGCAGTGTTTGGGAAGCAATGTCGCTTATTGTGGGGAGGGAGCTTATGTGAGGACACTTCCTTCACACATTCACACTGTGCAGAAGACTGCATTGTGCAGAGACAGAGGGCAAGGCCAGTGCACTTCTGCCTACCCTTCCTCCCCATGTGGCCAGTCAACACCCAGACAAATCGGCATCGTGCTATAGTCTTTCCATTGACTGGGACCTAGGATTTTCAGGACATATTTTGCCAGTCAGACCTGCTCCTATCTTCACTGAATATTTTGATATGAAACTTTCCCCTGATATTTCTCTGTAGGGTTGCCAGGTCCCTCTTCGCCACCAGCAGGAGATTTGGGGGCAGAGCTGGAGGAGGGCGGGGTTTGGGGAGGGGAGGGACTTCAATGCCATAGAGTCCAATTGCCAAAGCAGCCATTTTCTCCAGGGGAACTGATCTCTATCAGCTGGAGATCAGTTGTAATAGCAGGAGATCTCCAGCTAGTACCTGGAGGTTGAAAAACCCTATTTTTCTGACTTTTGAACTATACACCTTATACAGCCAATATCTGACTTACAGAATACAGAACCTTTATTGGCATTTACAGTAACAACAATATCTGACTTACTATTTCACTGTTATAGATATACGTACTTTCTAGTATTAAATGCAGTGTAAATTAATGCCCATGCAAACTTTATCAGTGCTTTTCCCAAAGAATGATAGACATGGCTTCCTTTTAATTTTGTAATGCTTTCATAACATGACTGCCACTACAGTCTGAAACACACACCCTTCTAAACCCATTAACTTTAATGGGCTTAGACAGCTGTAACTCAGTTTTGTATTGGACTGTATACCTCTTTTTCTTATCCTCGAAATCAAGGCTACTTACCTAGGTGTAGTTTTCTTGCAAAAACTCAAAAGACATTGTAATTGATCATCTGGTGCTTATTTCCAAATGAAAATTAATTAGCTTTATAGCCTCATCTACCCCAGAAAAAATGGATTTGCCCATGGGGGCAACTTTACACCCTGGCCCAGGTTAACTATGGGGGTAAAAAGTTACCACAACAGACACACAGACAAGTTTTTATTGCGGCATTGCCATTCTAAAAAAACTTAGTAAAACTATTTACATTTCACAATTATGAATTAATTTAAAAAACAAGTACAAAATACAAAATACAGTACATATCCATCAATTTGACTTTGACTTTTCTCCCTAATTTAAAATTGAACTCATCTTTGCGGAAACCTTTGAAGGGCGGATTTTAAGAGCTATTGCACAAAACCCAGTGGTGACCAATGTAACCTGTTCTTTTTTCGCCCCTCCAAAAGTGTCTGCAATATTGCTGATTCTGTGAGCTCCCAGGGGGCTCTTTAACAAGGGGAGGATGTGCTTGGAACGCGCTTCTTCGTACCAAGGACAACTTAATAACACACGAGCCACTGTTTCCATTTCTCCAGTTTCACACGGGCAAAGTCTTCCACTTGTCGGAATCCTTTTAAAAGGCCATCTACCATTGCTGAGGAGAGAGCTTGAAAGCGGGTCAGTGTAAAAGCTCTTCTTAAACTTGGACAGTCTAACTGATACAGGTATAATGATGGAGCCACTTTATAATTATTGTTAGCTGAGATCCTATATTCCGGGCATTAGGGCTGTCGATTCGGTTTGTCCCGAACCGAAAAACTGCCGAATTTCCCCCAATTCGGCGGTTTCCGGATCGGGACGAACCAAAAAAAGGCAGGAAATGGGGGAGCCAAATTCCCCGACTTCGGGGTGTTCGGCAAATAAATTTGGCAAATTCGGGGTTCGGCGCAGCAGCATAACCATCAGGCTCCCCCCCACGCGCCTTCACGGGGCTTCCCTGATGGCGCGTGGGGGGCCCTTTAAACAGATCTGCGCCTCCCAGCTGTTAGGCGCAGATCTGTTTAAAGGGCCCCCGCACGCCTTCAGGGAAGCCCTGGGAAGGCCCGCGGGGGGGGGGGAAACAGATCTGTGCCTAACAGCTGTTTAAAGCTGGGAGGCGCAGATCTGTTTAAAGGGGCCCCTGCGCGCCTTCAGGGAAGCCCCGTGAAGGTGCGCTGGGGAGGACAGATCTGTGCCTAACAGCTGTTAGGCGCAGATCTGTTTAAAAGGCCCCCCGCGCACCTTCACGGGGCTTCCCTGAAGGCACGCGGGGGGCCTTTAAACAGATCTGTTTAAAGGGCCCCCGCGTGCCTTCAGGAAAGCCCCGTGAAGGCGCGCAGGTGGGGGGAAACAGATCTGTGCCTAACAGCTGTTAGGCGCAGATCTGTTTAAAGGGCCCCCGTGCGCCTTCAGCGAAGCCCGTGAAGGCACGTGGGGGGGAAAAATAGATCTGCGCCTAACAGCTGTTAGGTGCAGATCTGTTTAAAGGCCCCCCCACGCGCCTTCACGGGCTTCAGGGGGGAAGAGCCCCCCGCGCGCCTTCAGGGAAGCCCCAAAGCTTCCCTGAAGGCGCGCGGGGGGCTCTTCCCCCCTGAATTTTCCCCTGAACTCCGGCTCTCGTGTCGAATTTCGTGAATCCAAAGCGGGGGAGTTCGGACTTCGGCACATCCCGAATTTAAAAGGGCCGAATTTTGCCGAAGCCGAACTTTACCGAATTTTGTTTTTCTACAGCCCTACCGGGCATTTCCCCAGAAGTTACCACAACTCTTTCATTAGAAACTTTGTTGGAGAACCCAGTTATCACAGTTAAGTTTCATTAGTAACTTAGCTTAGTTTATTCAATTTTCAATAGAACTCTTAGAGAGTTGCAATTGTCATTGGTTACTGAACATGCTTATGGGGCACAAAATTATGTGTCTGTTTTTGTGGGACATGTGGTATATTCAGTGTTCATTGTGATTCTCTGGCCAAATATAATTAAATTTCATTGGAATTTATTGGTAAACACCACAAAATCAATCTGGTTTAACACCCCAAAGTAACAAACTTTTTTTCCCTGTGTCATTGACAAAGTTAAAAGCAAGATTATTTTACTTTAAAAATGGGGGCAGAGGATTGCTTCTTTGCTGTGGAATTTGTAGCAAGATTCATGTTCTGTAAGTCTTCAAATACTGTCGGGCACATATTACTACAGTGTTTTACTCTATAAAACACCGTAGTGGCCTGTGTCCAACATTTCCTACAGAATAGACCCAAACCTTGATCTTACTCTGTTGTAAGAAAAGCACAACAAAAATAAGACACTTTTGTCTAACTACAAAAAACTCTCTGCCAGGTCAAAGGATAAATTTATGTGTACAAAATAAATTACAAAACATTTATCTATTTCCATTTAATGATGGAAGAGTGAAGCCCAGAGAGATATCACCCCATGAAACCCAATCTATTTCTATACACTCAAACTCGTTTATCTATTATTGATTTTCGACCTATCTCCTCCTGAGTCCTTTATGTGGAACAGCAGATGCCAACTATTCAATGAAACGTAGTGTTTTTCACTAAGTCATGAAGCTATAAAACTGCTGCATAACATCTTTAACTCCCAGTTGTGTTCCTCTTCCAACAATAATAGAATATAGGTCTGCAGTATGCAGGAGTAACATTTTTTTTTCTTTTTTGCTAAATTTCTTTTTTGCTAAATAGTTTGCTAAATTGTGGGTAAGAACTGGATACAGCCAGTTACTAAAAGACCCTCTGGTTAGTATCTGGAAATAAGAGGGAAAAAAGGGTAGGAAATTACTGGTTAAACTGGCCAAGATGTCTATGAGGGTATCTGAAAAATCGGGGGGAAGGAAGGGGAGATAGCTTGTGTGTGTGTGTGTGTAAAGTGAGGTCAAGTTACAGCTGACTTATGGTGACCCCAAAGGGTTTTCAAGGAAAGAGACTTACAGAGGGGTTTGCTATTGCCTTTTTCTGAATAATGACCCTGGTATTCCTTCAGTCTCCCATCCAAATAATAACCAGGGCCGACCCTGTTTAGCTTCTGAGATCTGATGAGATCAGGCGAGTCTGGGCCATCCAGGTCTGGGCAGAGATAGCTTATACAAAGGAATAATTTAGAGTATAAACTTCTGCTGCTTGAATCAACACAAAGTCTGGGAAAAACTGAACAGGAGCAATTAAGAATTGCTAAAATTTTGCTTCATATATACATGTGAAAGTATGCTTGTATTGGATATGATGTGGTCAGAACATGCACAGAAATTACATTTGTAAAGAGATGGTGTAACTAACTTTGACATGCTCTTTGAAAGCAACAGAAACATTTTTCTTTCAAAGTGGACCATCAGAATAATGATGGAAGGGAGAAGCCCAGAGTGATACCACCCCATGAAACCCAATCCATTTCTACACTCTCAAACTCATTGCTGGAGGAGCGAAGTATATCTACAGGTACCAGTTTTTTTCTTGCCATCCCTGAGAAGACCAGGTCCTCTCAACCTCTAAAGTGGCCACCCTATAATTTCAGTTGGTATCGTCAGTTCCTGTGGATGAGGTACCAGGAGGTGTTTGTATGCTTTTACTTAATTATTTCCTGTTGCAAGACTAGTGTGCTATTGAGCTTAATAAACTAGTTTGATTCATAAATTGAGCCTGGTTTGGGTGAGATTGTTTTTCATCTCGCTAGAATTCTAAAAAGAACCTGCAGGGATAAGTTAGAGCTTTGTCGAAACCCATACTGATGTATGAACTTTTCAGGTGCAGCCTGATCTACAGATATACCACAAACATGAAACACATGATGTACCTGAATACTACAGCTGTAAAAGTAATAGCAAATCTATCAAATAACCGGTCTCAGCAGATACTAATCAACACCTGAAAAGGCAAAATGTTTGGGGGTGGCAAAAACAAAATCCATTATGAAAACAGAACTCTAAAATATTTTGAATTGTACTTTCTTCAGACAGTAGTCATGCTGTGGGTACATAATGGTTTTAAAAATGAGTTTTTCCTTGCTTACAACAGAACGTTCAAAGAAACAGTGTGAGAGAAGAAAAATACTCCTCAGAATTCTACATGGAAGGTTATAGAAAAACACCCTGAAAAATGGTAGCACAATGTGGATTCCTTAGTACTCCAGGGACTGTCTCAGTGAAATTTCATTTAAAAGCCTATTTAGTTTGGTTGTAGTGAGTTTTTTTAAAAATAGTAGAAATATTTTGCAGATGAAAGATTGCTTGCCAATTATTTACATTGGTAGTATATTTTAAAATGTTGGAGAATGGAACAGTTTATACATACTGTTGAAATGTAAGCATCGTTTGAGGGGGGGAAATGGAAATGATCCTTAGTGGGATAATTCAGATGTCTCAAAGCAGCATAATCAAATTGATTTCAATAGAACAACACCAATTTAAGTGGCAATAAATTGCTCCAGAAAGACAAAAACACCTGGAAAAGCTCTAATTGATTTAGGGATAGCTAGCATGCATTCATACAGTGTAGTCATGAGGAGCTACTGCAATCAATAAAACAAAACTCAGCATACTCTGATTTTCTGAAAGCATTTGACATCCTCACATCACAGAGAAACAGCAAAGTGCTTTTTTCCACATAATAATTACTATTTTTGTCATGAAGGTGCTGAAAATTTATGGACGCAAGGTAGGGTTGCCAGGTCCCTCTTCGCCACCAATGGGAGGTTTTTGGGGCGGAGCCTGAGGAGGGTGGGGTTTGAGGAGGGGAGAGACTTCGATGCAAAAGAGTCCAATTGCCAAAGTGGCTGTTTTCTCCAGGGGAACTGATCTGTATCAGCTGGAGATCAGTTGTAATAGCAAGAGATCTCCAGCTAGTACCTGGAGGTTGGCAACCCTAATGTAAGGTGAAGTCCTCGCCACAAATGCTTTCAGGGCCTAACTACAAATGACAACAGATGCCACTACCAAAAGTATCACATTCTTCCTTATCTTCCCATAGCATGTGATTTCAGGATATGATTGGAAAATGTGTTTCCTCAATATGTGGAAAATGTGGAACCAATGAAAGGAATGCAGGATCTAGCAACATAAAGTCTCTTCAATCCCAATTTGCCTCATGGCCATAAAAGGAAGTAGGAGGTTTTAACCCCCACTCTTCTTTACTAACTCAAAGCCAGCTCCTTCACTCTACCAGAATTTTAAAAGGTAGAATACGTGTTTTTAAAGGATAGAGGTTTTCTCCTGTAAAATGCTAAAGAGGGGGACAGTTTTGAATAGTGAAAGCAAGCAGTGGTTGAAAGATTAAACCAAAGCTGCATGACCCAGCAATTTGTTTTTCATGGACTAACTGAGATACATGATCATCATTGTCTGCTTAAACTTTCAGTTTTAAGTGGACTTATGCAAGCATTACAGTGCCTAGAATATGTTTACTCTTGAGTTCTCTATTACATGTATGATTATGTCATAGTAGGGTTGCCACCCTCCAGGTAATAGCAGAAGATCTTATTACGACTGATCTCCAGCTGATAGAGATCCATTCACCTGGAGAAAATGGCTGTTTTGACAACTGGACTCTATGGCATTGAAGTCCCTCCCCTCCCCAAACCCCACCCTCCTCAGGTTCCGCCCCAAAAACCTCTTGCCGGTGATGAAGAGGGACCTGGCAACCAAATCTCATAGAATCATTCAGAATCATTCAGATTGCATATGTTTTAGAAAATTTAAAAGGCATAACAAATGGAACAAAAGGCAACTTTGCTGAAACATCTCTCACACCATTTCAACAGCCATCTTCCTCCGAACATTGGCCTTTATGCCTATTCACCACAAAGGGATGAAGTCTAGTTTACTGTGATGACAAAAATCAGAATATTACTTGTTAGTTTATGCAATTTTGATAACCTCCAGAGGGTTATCACATGTCATTTTATAACAATTGTCTATTTAAAGTTGTTGACAATTGCTAAACTTTCATTTAAAAACCCATTTTTAGCCTGTAATCCTTTTTTTCCATTTTGCTATGTAAGATTTATTTCTTTTACATCCAATTTCAAACAATAAATACTAGAAAATGGGCAGGGTTGTCTATACTTTTAAAAATTGCTTTTAAAAATTATTTTATGTAAAAACATAATATTTTTTCTTCTTCACACCCAAATTATTGATACATTTCCATTTTATGGTTAGATTCATTGTAAGTTACTTCATAGCAGATATCAATCTTTATAATGATACAAATTGTATTTTTTCCATAAATTACAATCAGCTAAATATTCATCAAGGCTGATATTTGCTTATCTAATTACAAATGCTAATTTGTTTTGAAATTGTTTTCAAAATGCATAGCATTTGATTTCAAAATGCATAGCATTGTTTTCAAAATGCATAGCATTTGATTTTTTTTAACAAGTATTATCAGCAGTATAAAAATATGCTCACAGATGTGATTAAGACAAAGGAATGAAGAAGAAAGAGTATTCTGTGGTGGTAGTGTTTTAGCAAAATAAATTTAAGGTATGCTTATATTGTAACAGCATGGTTATAAAAGAATGACGCCCCCAGTTTAAATCATAGCTTAAAAGCACTACTGACAGTAAGAGCATGAGCCAGGTGAATGAATAGTTTACTGTCTGAGAAGCAAGCAGCTTCTGCCTTGACTGAGAGAGGATCTATATTATCATTCTAACAGGACTAGAGAAATTTTCTTTAGCAGATGTTGGAGTGACATCCATTTCTACCAATGACTGCGCTCTCGTTATTATTCCATGTTTGTGTTTTAATGTGAAGCCCCAATCTGTCAAAATACAAACCATCCTAAACGGAATTTGTACATAGGATTTCATGGGATTCAGTCTATATACTTGTATGGATGTGTCCTCTCCATTTGTGTATCCCAATTGATATCTAATCTTTTTTTCCTTTTTCTATGTTTTCCTTATCATATTTGTGTGTTATCCTTCAAACTTTAGTAGTAGTTGGCAGATAGCATCTTACGACTTTGCCTTCTCTATATGATATGATTTTTTCCCTTAATGTGGATATTCTAAGCTCTAAATCTTCTGCTGCCTCAGCTTGCAAATTATCATCTTACTGTTATGCTGCAGAAACCTGCAGAGGGCAAAATTACAGAAACTTTTTGATGACTGGTGCTCCTAGGGAACTCTAAACGATGAGATAGTATCCCAGTGGGATGTTACATGAAATTACACAGTACAAAAGAACCTAGTTTGGTGAAAATTATAGCTAGATTCTTTAGGGATATGTCCCGTCATCTTCAAGTCACCTTGTGTGTGCTCTAGGTGATTGCATTTCAACAGATTGAAGATGTTCTCTGTTTTTATGAATTCTTTGCTTAATCGGAATAGCCACCTTCATTTACTGTGTTTATTATCTTATCTGGAAAAGCCAAGAAGAGGAGTGTGTTTCTTTGTGTCCCTACTGACATCAGATTAAGAATAAAAACAAACTAACTTATACTTGGGTGATTTTACTTGTAAGGAACAGATCTCACAGCACACAGTCAGGCTTCCACAAATTTGTTACCTGACGACCACATTTGCCTTTCTTCCCAATAAAAGGCCTTCAGATGTGTCAATTTCAGGTTTCTTTACAACACTGCACTAAAAGTTACCCAGACTTAAAGGCACACAGTTAAGAATAATCAAATTTATCACTAGAGCTTTGTAGGAACTTTTAATATTCTTTTGAACAACTCCTGCTGTTTCTCATTTTGAAACTCTGTTCTCTTTCCATTAGCACCGTGATTCTTTCTTCCAAGATACATGTGTCGCAGTATTCTGTAAAAGAAAAAAAAAGATTGGGTACGTTTCTATTAGCTGTCTAAACAAACAACAACAAATTCTGTAAATGTGTTACATGTACATTCTTTGCCGGGGAAATAAGTCCATACCAGATTGTGCAGGGAATACAGCATTATGGTTGTCCCTATAATGTCACAGAACAAAGAAACTCATGAAGTAATACAACATTTTATTAACAACCAAACACAGTGAATTCTAACACACCAGTGAATGAAATACAACTATGTCTCTGAAACTTAACACATTAAAACATACAAAAATATAACACACTTAAAAGTAGAGTATCCAATAGTGGCTGGTTGTCTATTTTCAATGTCCTTAGTAGTAGTAAGAATAATATGGTGTAGTCTCATCTGGAGAGTCCATGTGCAAAAACACACATGACGGACCATCTCTTCTAGAGGCGTTCAAAGCCGTTTCATGTATAAAACACTTCTTCAGTTGTTTTCAATATTCTTGTTTCCATTGAGAGGCATATTGATCCTTGCCCAGTACATTTGTTAGTAGCTACTGCTTACAGCTTTCTGCCCATTTTAGGATCCCCTGGCTTCTCAGGCCTTGTGCTGCTTGAGGGGGGAGGTTGTTGTGAGTTTCCTGCATTGTGCAGGGGGTTGGACTAGATGACCCTGGTGGTCCCTTCCAACTCTATGATTCTATGATTCTATTCTATGAGATGTAGGATATAAAACCAGAGAACTTAGATCTGGCTACGTGCATTTAAGAGGCTATTGCAGGAGGGAGTGCTCTGTTTCCTATAGGAACTCCAGTATACCCTTATCAAGGCTCTTCTTTGACTCTCTGAGGGTCATGATTAATAACTGATTAATCAATACCTTGGCCATGATTACTAACTGATGTTTTCAGGATAATACTTGACCTCTCAGGCCAATCAAGGATGTGTCATACAATGCAGACTCCTTTGCAAACCTAATCAAGTACACAGTTGGGCACTGGGCAGGATACCCTCATTCCCTTGACCCACTGATGTCTGGCATTAGTCAGGCCAGCAACACTGGTAATGCAAACCATGCCATTCAAACCTCACTCCCATCCCTACAGCACTCATTCAAATCCCCCAATAGCAAACCAGGATCCAAATAACCGGACAATTCCTAGGTATTCCACAAAGGGTCACAACCAATAACAGTTACCACACAGATAAAAAGGGCATGAAAGGGGCAGCCTTAAGCTCACAATCTGAATGCAGTTATCACTTCAAACTGTCCCATCATGAGAATAAAGATATTTCTGCCTGTATCATTTCCACACCACTTCAGAATTAGGGTTGTGAAAAGAAAAAAAATTCGGGTTAGGGTTTTTTTGGCCTGTTTTCCCATTAAACCTGAAATAAGCCAAATACCCACACTGGTAAATAGGCTTATTCTGGGTTTCCTGAAAAATGTGGGCCCATCATAGTCAATAGGGATTTTTTCAAAGCTCCTGGAGAGAAAAATTTGGAGGTAGAGCCCCAAAATTTGCAGCGTGGCTGCAAGAACTCTCCTTCAATGGTCACCAAAGTTTGGTGAACTTTGGGACAGGGGGTCCAATGTTATGGGCCCACAAAGGGGTCACCCCCATCCTCCAGGCATTTGTGAGATGAGCTGTCCATTTGTTTTCAGGTTCAAAAGTTCAACGTTGCCGAGGATTGCGGAAAGAGCCGATTCCAGGCTGGCTCCTCAAAGTCTGGGGTCTGCCTTTGTTTCTGGGTCACTTTGCATGATGTCCATACAAATTAGCTTCCAAACAGAGGGAAAACGCTTAAATGCAAGAGAAATATGGCACAGAAAACATTCTTTTTGGTGGCAAATGACATCCTGTGAGCAGTCCTTTCTTGTACTCATGAAAAATCTGATTCCAAGAGATGGTTACGGTGCAGGAAAATGAAGCCTCTACTCAGGGCAACCTTCTTTTAGAAAGCAGATTTTCACGGGGGTGATAATTGGAGCCAACTGAAGTCATGACCATGGGGGCTGTCTGAAGGAGATTGCTTAACCACGTGGATGAAGAAATCTCCTTCAGAAGCCTGGTGGGTGGCTATTGAGGCCAGCTCGAATACTAATATGAAAGCCTTTATTGGCATTAAAAGGGAAATTGTACAGTGAAGTTTACAGTAAAATCATGATATAAAGGCATTCAGATATCATACAATAAAGTTTACTATAAAATCATTACTATAAGAACATACAAAGCCCACTAAATTGGTTACTTGATAATTCAATCCTGACTTAACTATTGTATGGTGCAGAGTGACAATCACATTCTCTAATTACAAGATGAAAAAACCTTACCACTGAGTCAACAATTATTGGATCCTGCATGGTCATAAGGTGGGACATTGAAGCCAGCTCTTTTAGTTGAAGGGTATATCCCTCTGGATGAGACTGGGTGAGCCCCATATTTTAAATAACACTATCTCAAAAGGGCCCCAACGACGGGGCCCTAACAAAACCAGTCCAAAAAAAGAAAGAAAGGGGGAAGAAAGTATAGAGCCATGTCTCTGAGCAAAGGCGAACAGCTGAACCTGAAAAGCCAAATATCGATTCGGGTTTTTTGGGAATCATCTATTCGGCTTTGGCTTTATCCCCAGGTTTTGGTGTTCGGTAAACCCAAATCCTGAAATTTACCAAAATGGCTAATTTTGGATTTATTTTTGCTTATTTTCGGTTCAGGTTTATCATTGACACATCAACTTAGAGTAGTCAAAGGTAAAGCTAAAATATCAGATTTCTATGAAATATTACATGATTTTTTTCATACATGAATCAGAAAGGTATCCAACATCTATCTAAGCCCTTCCTCAGCTTACTATAAAGGAATTAAGTACAAAATATATGAAGAATTATTGTTTTAAAATCCTCAGTTCCATTAATGAATTCCAGCTCATTCATGAGGGAGAGGGCTGAGCCCTTGGCTGGAGGCAGCACAGCTACACTGCCTCCAAAGGAAACAGCACCTTGAACTTGAGCCGATACTCCAGCTGGTGCCAGGGCCGATACTCCAGCTGGAGCCAGTTGTTTCACCATTGCTGTTATGTGATGTCATGGCAAGGACCCCTTAAGGAGCCTCGTCTTGGCATTTTGCACTAGCTGGAGCCTCTGGATCAATCTCAAGGGCAGCCCAATGTAGAGCGAGTTACAGTAACCCAGTCTAGACGTGACCGTCACATGGATCACTGTGGCTAGGTCAGGGTGGGAGAGGTAAGGCACCAGCTGCCTGGCCCGGTGTAGATGGAAAAAAGGCCACCTTGACCACAGCTGTGACCTGAACCTCCATTGATAAGGAGGCATCAAGAATCACACCCAGACTCTTGATGGCAGGTTCAGATGTTAACTGTACACCATCAAGAGCTGGGAGCTGGCAACCTGTCTCAAGGCCACCCCAGCCAAGCCAGAGGACCTCTGTCTTCGATGGATTCAATTTCAGCTGGCTTTTCCTCAACCATCCAGTCATGGTATCCAGACACCTGGCCAGTGTGTCCGGGGTGGAGTCCGAATGGCTGTCCAACAGCAGACAGCTGGGCAAGAGGACGCATAAAGATGTTAAACAACATAATAATAAAAATATTTTACAAGGTTTACACATACAACAGATGTAGCCATTCTGCTGTCTGAAAAATGGATCTGTATGAATCATGTATTAGGTGCATACTTACAATCTTAGGGGTACATTTAAAAATGTACAGTTTGAATGTGATAAGTGTTTAGAAATATGTAATCCATACAGATCTATTGGTCAGAGACCAGACTGGCTAAATCTCACAGTTGCATGTATACTCAATTCAAATGCAGGTTTATTGTTACTTAATGTTAAAACCATAATTATACCATTACATAAGAGTAGAGAAAGACCGTGGTTCTCTTGAGTTTGCACAGATGGAATATACATGCAAAAACTGCCATTGGCGTAACAGGAAAATGTAGGCTTATGAGAATTTTTGCACTGAGTTAGTACATCTGTTAACAATAGTGGAGAACATGGTCATCAGCATAGGAAATTAACTAAAGCCTCAAATGTTTTGAGAGGAAATCTTAAGCCTAGCTTCTAAGGAACCCAAATTAAGAATTCATACAATACTAAATGATAATATCTCTGCTTCTGTTTCTAATGCCTTGTTTTCATTGTGAAAATGGCAGAAACGTTTCAAGCATCAGGAGAAAACAAGTGGGCTTTAAAAGCTTTGCATCTCATTACTCCACAACACAATTGTTTTGTTTTGTTTTAAACATTTGCAGACAAACATTAGAACCCAATGTAAAAGTTTGTGAAATGAGAGGCATTGTGGCATGTGAGTTCCCACGGGAATTACCACATTCCAATAATTTTGGCCAGCAGTTCTGTGTTATCTGACTGTTAGCATGTTATCTATTCCTTGCAACAAGGACGACTACATATGCATGGAAATTGTATTTCACTTTTCTAAAGAAACAACTCATTTTGTGTATGCATATGGAGATTGCTTATAATTCTGGGAGAACTCCAGGCCCCACCTGGAAGAGGGCAAACTACCTTTGGAACTTAGATCCTCTTCTAAAACCTACTAATTTTGTATAGCAGTAGTAGCTGCCAGCTAGAGCAAACAGCGGCCAAGGACCACAGTTAGGCCCACTCTGTGCTAGAGAGCACCAGGTGCCCCATTCACTAGCCTGCTTCTGTGACTTAACAGTGCAGTAGAATACCTTTTGGCTACATTGTGATTTTGCACTCTCTATGTGTTCTCCCTTCAATTGTGAGTATTAATCAGTGCTCCTGGTATCAACCTCACAGAGGAAGAAGAAGAACAGTTGGTTTTTATATGCTGACTTTCTCTACCACTTAAGGAAGAATCAAACCAGTTTACAATCACCTTCCTTTCCCCTCCCCACAACAGACACCTTGTGAAGTCGGTGAAGCTGAGCGAGTTCAGAGAGAACTGTGACTAGCTCAAGGTCACCCAGCTGGCTACTTGTGTACTAGTGGGGAAACCAACCCAGTTCACCAGATTAGTGTCCACCACTCATGTGGGGCATCAAACTCAGTTCTCCAGATTAGAGTCCACCCCTCCAAACCACCACTCGTAACCACTACACCATGCTGGAAACATGCTAGAAAACAAGTTAGTGACAACCATTATCCACATTTCCTCCTTGTGCTACATCTGGGTTAGAAATTTAGCTCCGAAGAAACCTCTATTGATTGTTGCCAGAGAGTTACTACTAACTGGGCAGTTACAAAGAAGTCTTGATGGGACAAAGGCATTCACTGAACTGGGATATTAAAATGGCTCATGAGCAAAGCAAACTACTAAGTGGCTTGAGGAGGCCAAATTGCCCTTCAAGCACTACCAGAGCTATTGAAGCCTGGTTTGGCTTGCTCCTTGCTAGTAGCAGTAGTCCAGAGCAGTGGCTTAGATAGCTGATGATATGACTTCTCCTAAGATTTCTATGCATGCCTACACGTGGTAACTACTGAATACTGGAGAAAAAAAGGCAATAATCTGGCTCTAGGTAATCTCAACTAGATTTCCATTTAGCACATAATTTATATCCATGATGTTTTTTAGACTGGCCATCTCGTTAAAGCCACATGATTTTGACTACATACAGATACCATGTGGCATATACACAGCGGTGTGTTGGAATGCTACTATTAAAGCTGTTATGTCAGACAACATCATCAGGTTCCACTTCTTGACTTCACTGGCTCCACCCATGACATTATCAGACCCTACTCAATCATTCTCAGGGTTGGGATAATGAGGACCTGGCTACTCCCTTTCATGTACTCATATCCTCACATCATAAAATTTCTGGCCACAGGCCTGACTCAGCATCAAATGTTGTTTGCCATGAAATGTAATGACTGCTATTATGGAAGCACAAATGAAATCTTCCTTACACATGTAGAACTAGCTGTAGATTTGATTGTATGCCAGTGGGATCAGAGCATTAGCAGAAACCTGCATTCATATAACTGCAGCAAATGTCAGAATTGTAGGATGTCCCTGAGCAACAGATCCTCATTTATGTACTGCAGACATGGATTTTCTGGAATAATCATGCTACATGTAAGATCAGCCCCTAAAGTACTTGGAAATAAATGCTTTTATTTGGCTCTAAGGGCTAATATTTTGTTACAGAAAAGAAAATGGCCTTATTTTATATTATGCTTTATTCACAGCACTCCCAAACTTTTACAGAGTGTGACACTGTTGGAACATTGCCATTAAAACAGCAGGTGTTTAAGAAATTATGAAGTATAGTAATTTGTGCTTTGTCTATAGCTATAAGTAAAAGTAGTCTACAGCCATAAAGTCCTGAATTTAACAGAGGTGAGAAAAACGTGATGTCTGACTATTATTATAAACTACTTACTTTAAGATGGGGAATTGATGATGGTAGGAAAATTACAGAATGAAAGCTACTGTTATCAAAAGGATTGCTGGGAAAGGCATGCCTGGTTTAAGGCTCCATTTTGGAGTGCGGGGGTGGTGGAATAACGGGAATCTATTATATTGCATTATTTAAAAGAATACATACTATAACTGTATTCTTGTAAAACGTAGTGCATTGGATTTTGTGACAATCTGGAAAACTCTCTCAAAGATGATATAGTAGTACTGTCTCCAGTGGATTTCTATGAATAGCCAACCTGTTTCAACTGTAAAAGGACCTTCTTCTCAATTAGTTCAAGCAATCAAAATATGAAGAGAACTACAGCACAAGCAGAAACTGCATATATAGCTTTCCTGCATTGAAACTGAGGGTGGAAATGAGATACAGTGGGGGTTACCGCACTCTGTATTCCCAGTGATGTATTAAGAGTTTGAAAATGTTGTAAAAAACATCGCTTTAAAAGGGGTTTTGGATATCACGGCTTATAAATGGTTGGAAGACGTATTCACAGCTAAAGGGACCAAACAAAGTGTGAACAGTATTTTTTATAACGTTTTCAAACTCTTAATACATAGGTGGGAAGACGTGCGGTAACCCCCAGTGTTAAGTCTATTGAAGCCTATGGGCTTAGAAGGGTGTAACTCCATTTAGGATTGCATTGCCAGTTATCTTTGCTTTTCTAAGGCTTTGCGTTAGAGTAATTCTCACAAAGATAATGAGGAGACGCCTCTTCCTGTACAAACTTACCCAAATCCATAAGTCAAGGGTTCAATTCTGTTTGACATAGAAGATATTGGGGGGGGGTGTAACTGGTTCCAAATCCTTCCGATAGTCCTGCTCTAGGACCTTCTCATCCTTCCTGATATAACCATGATGGGTTTGTTATGAGCACCGTGCAATAAATGGGAAAATTCATCAGGAGTGTGTCAAACTACCTGGAGACATGCACTGTCCCAGAACCTGGGATAGCATATGGCATTCATAGACCAGAATTATACATGTCATTCAGCTAAGAGAAAGCTGCCTGATCATGGCTGTATGGGCAGTCTACGCAATGGCTGTGATTGCAGGTCTAAAGCAAAATCCAAAAATGAAAGCTATATTTTATTAATACCAATTAAAATGACAAAAAACTGTGCACAAGCTTTTGAGTCCTGGAGAACTCATTAGGCTGGATGTGATAAATAAAAAAAGGAGACTCATCTTTCCAGCCATGGTGTTGAGGCCTCCTTGTCTGTGCATACCACAAGATGTTTGTGGGATGGTTAAGTGACTTCATTGGGCATATAGTGTGGTTAGCTGATATAAGTTGCACCCTGGCATGCCATAAAGAAGAAACTAAAATGGAAACATCCAACTGAAAATATAAAAAAGGGGGGAAAGCCAAATCAAAAATAGTTGTGTGAGTTATGAATGCCAGCCTTTTATTACTGAATGTTGGTATGCAACTGTTATCAGAGCGCAATTTACAGTAATAAATAGCATTCTTCTGTGGACAAAGCATCATTGTTTGGATGCCTTGGCATGGTATTATTGGGAACATACCAACAAGAAAGAACCCTTTCCCACTCTCCTGCCATTGGCTCCATGGGGAGTATGATCAAAACTTATTGAAGACTCTATGATCAGGAGGTATACCCAGGGACCAATCTTAAAAAAGAAATACATTAGGCAGGTATAGTAAACAGAGCACTAGGGAGCACCTAGCCCTAACATTATCATTCAGAGTGAAAGACTGAAATTCTCATGAGGGAAAGTACCATTGTAAGCAACACAAAATTGTTTTATTTTACTACATTTTGGCTTTTGAAAGGAAGACTGGAGGAAATGTGACCAGAATTCTGTTAAACAAGGAAAATCCTACAGAGTACTTGAAGAAATCAAGACTCATTGAAATTCATCCAAGTCAAGTCTGAAAAGGGAGTATCAGCAATAGGGTCCTTAGCAGTCATTGAACAGGGATTTACAGTTGAGGATAGGGGGGGGGGGAACATTATGCAAACTGTTATCAAATTTGATGGGAAGCCCTCCTGATGAATGAGAGGGATGGCCATCTTCAATTGTGCTACGGAAACAAATCACTCAGATCAATGCATACGTGTTTATTGTTAAAAATATAAACTTATCAGTCATTTGCCTTTAAAAAATGCTGCCAGTCCTTCTCTAGCAGCAAAACTATTTACTGATTTAGTAGCACTATGCAACATAACTGAAACAGGAAAACATATTTGGTTAGTTTTTGATATCTATGAATTCTAGGGACCTGTATCTTACTGGTATGTTCAGCAAAGCCGGAACCAGTAAAGTTGGAGGAAGGCTTCATAGACTGGAGACTTTGCTGAGAGGAGTGGTAAGACACAGGCCAGTTGAAAATATTCAATACCCAGACCACTTTTTCTAGATTAGAACAGGAGGCACATTTCACTCTTACATTCAAAATCAATTTTCTCAATCATTGCCATTAGCAATCACAAGCTATTTTATCTTTTCTACAACAGAAAAGTGGGGATTTAAGGAAGGGGTCCTTACACATGCACCACAGCAGCTGCTTTTTAGATGGATATTTTCCCACTTATGAATTAATAAGCAAGCAAATAATGATAAAACAGCAAGAAAGTACTCATGAACACACATGAGGCTGCCTTATATTGGATCAGACCACTGGCTCATCAAGGTCAATATTGTCTACTCAGACATGCAGCAGCTCTCCAGGATTTCAGACAGTGGTTTTTCACATCACCTCCTTGCCTAGTCCCTTTAACTGGAGATGCCAGGGATTGAATCCAGGACCTTCTGCATGCCAAGCAGAGGTTCTTCTACTGAGCCACATCCCTGCCCAAAGCAGTGGGAAAAGAAAAGAAGGTTATTTTTACCATGTATGATCTGGCTCTGCCAAAGATTAGAAAATAGAGCTTTTAAGATTCAGAACATGACCACACTGAATATCCCAGTTACTTTTTCAATTATCAAGAGCCAAAAATACAGAGACATCCGTCTATGCAGAAGATTTTAAAAACATATAAATGAACAGTTTTTAGAGCAAGGAAAGTTGAGAGGCAGTTTGTACAATGGTACGCTTTCTTCCTCTGTACTGGCAAAATAATAATTTAGTTGATTAGGCACTTTATTTTCTATCTTAGCAGTCAACTGCAGACATTTCTGTATTAATACAGCTGTATGTTATACATTGGCAGAAGCTGGTAGACTAGATAGCCTTGAGACCCATATCTGCAATGTTTTGACTGGAGAGTGTGACTCCCACCCCCTTGATCATATTTCCACCAAAGTCCAGCAGCCTAATATCTGCTTTTAAAAATTATTGAAAACATTGATGCTGAAGAGCTTCCGATGAGGGAGATGATCTACCTTTTAAATTGTCATTGAAGTCATTTAAATCTGGCAGCGTGCTTGCATAGCACATTTTGTCCATAAAATTATATATTGAATTTAACAGAGTAAGGGAGTTGATGGTTTCAGGGATAACAAAAGTCACAGCTCATCATAAGACTCGCTTTTGTTTTTTACTGCAAAGTCTATTTTATGAGCTGGCTGCCAGCAGTGCTAGCCTGTTTCCCTTTCCGTATGGGACCAGCATGTAAACTATCATCAAGCTTAGCATCATAAAAGCGTACTTCATCATCACTCTACATAGCAGATCCTATTAGAATCCATAAGAACATAAGAAAGGCCCTGCTGGATCAGACCAAGGCCCATCAAGTCCAGCAGTCTGTTCACACAGTGGCCAACCAGGTGCCTCCAGGAAGCCACCAACAAGATGAGTGCAGCAGCACCATCCTGTCTGTGATGCATCCAGCTCCGTCCCATCGCTCATAGATGTGGGGGAAGGGGAGGGGATTGTAAGCAGCCCTGTGGACAGGGAGGCATGTGTCCCTCCTGGCACTGGACGAAGGGCAGAATATGAGTACACTCATAACTCCAGATCAAATTAGAGAAGATCTGAAAAGAAGGAGCAATTGTAACCAAAGTTTACAACATTTGAGAATTCCTACTGTGCAGGCCCCATTGTTATGGGAAGGGAATTGTGCGTCACACCTGTGCAACTCCCATTAATATAATGGAATGTACATCCAGTTTCAGTTTAGATGAGGACTACCTGAGATGCTCACCAGAATGGGCCACAGTAGACGTTTAACATGAGCCAGACCACCTGGACTGATTTAATTGCCTGTATGAAACAATTTATATAAGCAACAGAAGATACCTGGCCATCAAATGTGGTCTTATTGATGGCTGCGTTGCAGCTGCTTGTAGGTTTGTGGATTGGACTGTGTCAATCAGTTCCACGAATAAATGTTAAAGTCCCTAAAATGTAGTGCTTGATATTTTGATTTTTCACTCACGCAAATCATTGTTTGTTTTGTTCTGAAGTAGCAACAGAAGTGAGGGTTTTTTTGGGGGGGGGGGGTTGGTAATAAGATTTGTTATTCGGCAGTTCTTAGAAAGAAGGATTTAAAAATTTAATTGTCCCTTGAAGCACTTCCAAGGAAATTATGCAAGTAACGAAATGAATGTACTGCTAGACAAATGATTTTGTCTTTGCTTTATGAACGTCAAGACAACATTCCTAGCCTAATTTCACTAAACAGGCTGCTTGATTTTTCCCTGATATATTCTACTTTGAAACAGCAGTTTACAAAGCTGAAATGAAACACAAAATCCCAGCTCTGTAAATGCTCCTTTCTCTCCCACCTGCCTTTCTATCATGGGGCTTTTTTCTTGGAGCACTGTTTCTTGGATCCCTGCCTTTTCTGTTAGGGCCTTCTTAGCTTTAAATTTGTTGACTCTATTGGCTCTGCATGATAGATTTTCTCAGACAAAGAGATCTTCCATTCTTTATATAGAAACAAATCTGTTGCGAATCCTCCACCGTTGATAACTTTGTTCTCTCAGCTAACATGACATCACAGAAGTCCAGTCAATCAGTATCAGAACCTTCACTATTTCTACTTCCATTATACATCATTTCTTAGTACAGTGCAATATATATGATGGAAATATCATGGTGGATTATTCTTTCTTTCTTTCTTTCTTTCTTTCTTTCTTTCTTTCTTTCTTTCTTTCTTTCTTTCATAGTTTCCTATCAGTCAGGCTGTATGAAATTTTAATCAAACTATTAAATTTTTTGCTGAATTATATGTTCATTCACAATAAAAACAGTATTTGGAGGGCCCATAGTGTCCCACAACTTTATTTTCTCTTCCTCCATTTTAACCTCACAACAATAACGATTGTGGTAGGTTAGGCTGAGACAGAATGTCTGGCCCAGGGTTAACCAGTGATCTTCCATGGTGGAGCAGGGGTTCAGACCTGAGTCTTCCAGATCCTATTCCAGCATTTTAACTACTGCAGTGCACTAGATGTTATATATGAGACGTGTATGGACTCAACTTCTATCGTACAACTTTCAATAATGTTTAATCTATTATCTGTCTCCTGTAATACATACAGGTAAAGCTGTATTGTAGCAAATGGCTTGGATCGAGATGAACATTTCCACTGGCAAAGATTGCGGTACATTGAATAAGATTTTCTCACCTCTCCAACACCATAGCAGTCTAAAGTATCCCCACGCCAAAACCTGTTCCTGGATTAAGCATTTTGGAGGGAATTTTGGGCTGCTGCAAGCAGAAGGAAGTGGAAATGTCACAGTCTGTGGGCAAAAATCCTTGCACCAGCAGAAACGCTACTCTGGATCCAAGCCACAGAGAATTTTGAAGTATACAAAGACAGAGTGAAGCTTTCAACTTGCAAATTAATGTCCAAATATCTAAAATATCTAATGTCCAAATATCTACTATTAGCTTCCTAGAAGTAATGTTTACATCTAGAACAATATAAATTTTTGTGAACTGAACCCTACTGAAAAATATCCTTAGGTGCTGAATGGTAATCATCAACATGTTAATGGAGGATAAATGAAGGCGGGCATTGATTAAAAAGAAATAGCTCAACACTGGCTTCTCTGGTGACAAGCGGGATGTGATAGGCAGACGTTGCAGGGTGCTAATTACTTGGGTAATGTGATCCATTTTTTTCCAAATGGAGCAAACATCAATAATTCATCTGAAGTGGCTGCTAAAAAATTTAATGTCTGACAATCAAAGCCTGGCAAATCCAGAAGATAATCTTTTGTGTCTACTAGTTGGCATTCAGAGACTCTCTTTTCATTATAAAATATAAATGTGTTGCTCCTACTTGAGGCAGTTTAGATTATAAAAAATGGCAGATGTATAATGTGTAAAGCTTTGATTGTCTGAGGTAGGAAGACAAAGCCCAGCAGAGAAAAATGCAGATGTCACCGTTTCAATGAAAAAAGCGTGGATAGATCCTCCTGATATGAACAGCCCAGTTACATCACTGATAGTAGCAATGAAAAGATTTTTTAAAAACCATGGTCAAGGTTAGTCATTTTGATTGCTGGGTGTTATTTTTCGCTTTTATTGAGAGGTATCTTGATGTGCTTGCATCATCATTCCCTGTAAGAGTTTGAATGCCTGCAAAATCAACTGCAGCAACAATCCTATATCTAAAATGTCACCTATGGATTTATGAATTCTTAGTGTTTGGCTATAATATCAAAATGAAGAGAGCCTACACAATTTGACTCCCCGAGCCAAACATAGTTTATACAAACTATATGGCTTATGAGTAGGGTTGCCAACCTTGAGATGGTTGAAGGAAAATAACCTTGAGATGGTGGCAGGAGTTCTCCAGTATTTACAATTGTTCTCCAGGTGATAGATCCGCCGGGAGAAAATCGCCGCTTCTGAAGTTGGACTCTATAGCATTATTTTCCTTTGAAGTCCCTCCCCCCTCCGCAAACCTCACCCTCCTTGGGCTCCACCCCCCAAAACCTCCAGGTAATTCCCAACCCAGAGCTGGCAATCCTATTTATGAGGCACCTCCTCATTCACTTGCTGTTCCCAGAAAGCAGAAAGAACGTAAGGTATAATAACTCCAGCAGGCTGCCGGTCAGTGTATCAGAAGCGGTGGCTCAGTGGTAGAGCATCTGTTTGGCATGCAGAAGGTCCCAGGTTCAATCCCCGGCATCTCCAGTTAAAGGGGCTAGGCAAGCTGGTGATGTGAAAGACCTTTACCTGAGACCCTGGAGAGCCGCTGCGGGTCAGAGTAGACAGTACTGACTTTGATGGACCAAGGGTCAGATTCAGTATAAGGCAGCTTCATGTGTACCAAATTCATTTGCAAATTTAAATATGAATGTTTAAGTTTCTCTCATGATTTCTCCATGCTTAGAAAAAATATTATTCTCCTTGATTAATGAATCTGGGGAACATTTGCCAGCACCCTTATAAGGGAGGGAACATAAGGCTTTGTTCAGACAGGTCTGGGCCATGCACTTCATGACGCCAGTCAACAAAAATGGAGATTTTGGAGCGTGTATATGGGCCCTTTTCCAGCCTTCTTTGCATGTTCTCTCAGTATGGGTTAATCAGATAATTAGCCCAATTAGTCCCTAACTAGAAATGGCAAGAATGGCAAGCCTACCTTACCACCGTGACCATCGTCTGAGGTTCTGCTTCAGGTGCCCTCAACTTCTGAGTTTAGACAGGTGCCTTCTTGGTCATTGCACCAAAACTGTGGAACTCCCTTCCCTGGGATACTTGTCTTTTTCCATCACTATCTTCTGCTGGCTGAGAAGACTTTATTGTTTCATTTGGCATTTCCTTAATGACATCTTCCTGTCCAATACTTTAATTGCTAATTTTTATACACACTTTATTTGTGGTTTTAACTGATTTTGTGATGGTTCTTGTAATGTTCCACATTTAATTATTAGTCACCTTGGTGGCCCTGTTTGGGCTGAAAGATGGAATATAAATTTTGTAAAATAAATAAATAATGAATAGATATAACTGGCAAGCAACCTGAGACTTCTAACAATGAGGGGAGAATTCTCAAGCCTTTTGGTTTACACAGCCAAGGGGGTTGGTGAGGGGACTCCTTTGGTGCTGAGCAGCATCAGTCAAATCCTTAATTATTTAGACAGTACATCGAAGGAGTGGATGAAGCTTGGCATATCTCAGCACAACTTTACTGTGCGAGCTATGATAAACAAAAACCAGAGGTTGCATCAGCCAAACTTTGACCCAGGGTGGGTTGCTCAAACTGCTGGAGGCCATAATGGGAGCTATGATGGGAGCTAAGTGTATAACCAGGCTTAGAACATAAGAACATAAGCCCTGCTGGATCAGACCAAGGCCCATCAAGTCCAGCAGTCTGTTCACACAGTGGCCAACCAGTGCCTCTAGGAAGCCCCCAAACAAGACGACTGCAGCAACACCATCCTGCCTGTGTTCCACCACACCCAATATAATAGGCATGCTCCTCTGATACTAGAGATAATAGGTATGCAGCATGACTGGTATATCCATTTTAACTAATAGCCATGAATACCCCTTTCCTCCATGAATATGTCCACTCCCCTCTTAAAGCCCTCCAAGCTGGCAGCCATCACAACATCCTGGGGCAGGGAGTTCCACAATTTAACTATGCGTTGTGTGAAAAAAATACTTCCTTTTATCTGTTTTGAATCTCCCACCCTCTAGCTTCAGCAGTTGAACCTTTGAACTATTTTCCCTATTCAGGCACTTGGGATTTTTTGTTACAAGCTGATCTTTTTGGAGTCAGCGTTAAGCTGTTCTTCCCCACATGCTTCATTCAGTCAGACCCACTCTCAACTGAATGAATGGCTGTTTTCAACTGTCCCTTCGTGCCATCATTTCGTCAGCTCCCATTGGTCACTTAGGGAGAGGCAGAACCTAACAGGTCTGTCACATACATATTTGTAGAATCATGGAATGATAGTTGGAAGGGACCACAAGGGTCATCTAGTCAAACCCCCTGCACAATGCAGGAATTTCACAACTACCTCCCCCCCACACCCCCAGTGACCACTACTCCATGCCCAGAAGATGTCCAAGATGCCTTCCCTCTCATCATCTGCTTAAAGTCATAGATTCAGCATTGCTGACAGATGGCCATCTAACCTCTTCTTAAAAACCACCAGGGAAGGAGAGCTTACCACCTCCCGAGGAGGTCTGTTCCATTGAGGAATGGCTCTAACGGTTAGAAAATTCTTCCTAATCTCTAGAAGGAAACTCTTTTGATTTAATTTAATTTCAACCCGTTGGTTCTAATAGAGATATGTAAGTTTTTCTAGATGTTTATTTTCTCCTTTATTATACTCGTTCCATGTGGTGGTGATGGTGGTGGAAAGTGCTGTCAATTTGCAGCTGACTTATGTCAACTCCATGGGGTTTTCAAGGCAAGAGACCAACAGAGGTGGTTTGCCATTGCCTGCCTCTGTGTAGAGACCCTGGATTTTTTTGGAGGTTTCCTGGCCAAGTGCTAACCAGGGCCGATCCTGCTTATCCTCTGAGATACGATGAGATCAGACTAGGCTGGGCCACCATTCATTACATGCGCTATGAATTTTTCTTCTTTTTTATTAACTTCTATAGTTCCAATGGAAAAACATTTCTGGTAGTAACTTTCCCACCTATCGGATGGTATGGAAGTCCTAGGGATAATACCCTCACCCCAGGGATTCTCCCTCAAAAATTTGAGGCAGGCGTTGTTAAAATAGTTTCACGTGCTCATTCACTGAATGACTGCCCTTGTCAACAATCCCATTTGACCAGTGGTCTGCTGTTAGCAAACCCAAACCCCATTCATTCATTGTAATGGAAGAGGATCACACTGTAAGTGCTTTTGCAGAATACAAATGAAGTCTCATTGCAAATTTATTTCCACCTTGTTGATGAGGAGAAAATGCTAAAAGGGCATCCTCGGATGGTGCGGTGAAGAGTTCAAATGTATTTTCATCATTGATCCCTCTCATGGCTCATCCCAACAGAATAGATTAGCTCCTTTCACATACAAGAATGTTATTGAATGTGTTATTGTCTTTAGGGCTCAGCTTTAAC
This sequence comes from Euleptes europaea, assembly GCF_029931775.1. Lineage (NCBI taxonomy): Eukaryota > Metazoa > Chordata > Lepidosauria > Squamata > Sphaerodactylidae > Euleptes > Euleptes europaea. The sequence continues at coordinate 51,620,437 of NC_079320.1, forward strand.
TTTCAATGAAGAATATATTTGAGACCTATAAAACAGTTAAGAGCTCTTACAGATTTAGGCTGCAACCCTAGGCATTCTAATTGAGGAAAAAGCCTTGATGAATAAAGTGGGATTTAAGATTCTCAGTAAACGTGCACTGCTGTCCATCTTTTCAGCTCTGCTGTCCATCTTTTCAGCTCTGTCTGTATGTCTGAAGCATGCTAAAGCTGTATTTCAGTAATCAAGGGACAGTAATATAATTTATTTGTGTTCTATATAATAGTCAATAAAGACATACTGATAAGTGCTAATGCAGCAATTACATAGTTTTTCATGTATCAGGTTCTGCTGATCGTTTGCAACATACAACTTTAATAGAAGACAAAGGAATTTTCAACTGGAATTGCTAGTAAATATTACTGAAGTTACATGAAATTTATTCTTGATTCTCGCCTTTAAACAATAGCAACCAATGCACCATGGACAAGATCCAGCCAGCATTTCCATTGCTGAAAAAGGGAGGAAGGATCCCATTTGACCACAAAAAAAGACTATTCCAGAAATCATGGGATGGGATCTATAGTAGGGAGAATTAGGTGAGTTCTATTTTAAAAGATGGCTCAATCTGACCCTGTTTTATTTTAATTTGCATCATTAATAAAAATCTTTTTTTATATTTTTCTATATATTTGTTGCATAGTTAATTCCTTCATATAACTCAAGAAGACAGTTTTAATTCTACCCTGATGCAATATTCGTGGTAAAGAATTTCAAGGAGTGAAAATGGCAGCTAGTTTTTGATTCACTGAGAAGTAAACAGAACTTCAAATGTGGTTGACAATTGATTGGTTTTCTCTCTGTCTTGGGGCCAAGGAAAGAAAGCAAAATAATTTGCAAGAAAGTTCCGGTGTCCCTGGTAGTTCTTTATCTTTACCCTTTCCTACACATTCAACTGATAGCTTTGTTTGTGTAGCAAACACTTACAAGCCATGTATTAGATAGATTTCTAAACATTAGCATCTCAAATCTAGCTCAGAAAGATAGGGATAGAAAGAAGACTTGCGATAACACTGGAAACTCTAGCCTAGAGACATTATCCATAATGTTTGTATACCACCAAGGAAATGAGAAGGTGATACATGTTTTGAATTTAAAGCTGCAGACATAATACACTTGGAACTTCTCCTTGTTTAAGCCTCACTAAGATCAAAGCTTTTGTGCAGCAGCCACACATGTCCAATGAGATCATGTTGATGTTCCTGGTAGATTGCAATCCAGTTTTTGAATACATACTCATAACAGTGCACATACACTGAGTTTCCAAGGCAGGAACAAGCGTACAATATGTTGTACCCACAAAAGGAAAAAACATGCAAGGTGTCTGGTGACAGCTTTGTCATCATGTACAGCCCCTACGCATTTCTCTATTAAAGCTTCATCAGGGATATCAGAGTACTTTTTGCTGAACCTTAAAGCTGTTACCTTGCATCTTTTTTCCTTTATTGGGTTGTTGACATATTGCCTAGTATAGCCCTATTTCTAATCTTTTTTGTAGTATTTCATCAATGTGTAATTCCATGTAGATAAAATAACCAAATCTCTGTTAGGACCAACCTAGCAGAGGAGACAGGAATCTCCGCCAGTCTGTAAGAAGTAAATTGTGCAAGGCCCTGAAGGAGAGGGCTTTAAGTCTTCAATCCTTGCTTGGTTTCACAAATCAAAACTGGGCTTCCTGTGCTGCTGTTACCGTTTTAAAGATGTATCCCTTTAAAAACTACCAAAAGTAGTGCAGGTTTTTATTAGTGAATTCAAAAAACGCTTGAAGGATTTATAATCTGGTGAACCGGATTGGTTTCCCCATTCCTGCACATGAAGCCGGCTGGGTGACCTTGGGCTAGTCACAGAACTCTCACAGCCCCACCTACCTCACAGGGTGTCTGTTGTGGGGAAGGGAAGGTGATTGTAAGCCAGTTTGATTCTTCCTTAAGTGGTAGAGAAAGTCAGCATATAAAAGCCAACTCTTCCTCCTCCTCTCTTCTCTTCTTGTGTGGCCCTGATCCAAATCCATGTGAACGCAGTTTCCTTTTTACGGTCTGTAAAAAAAATTACATTTTAAATTTGCTTTTTCTAGGTGTTACATGTCAAACAAACATACAAGGAAGAGAAAAATATGTTACTTCAATATAAGTACAATGCTATCTAGAACATACATGGCTAACCCACCAGTTCAGTTTAATAGGGAACCATATTAAGGAGGAAGGTGCAAAATGAAAATTCAAGTTCAGATAAAACAACCCAAAGTAACCAAAAGCTATAGCTCAGCATTGCTGGCTGCTAAGCTGTCATTTTAGGAAAGAGAGTGTACAAACATCCTGCATCTGCTACACAAGCAGCTTCATCTAGCAGCTTCAGAACTGATGGCATGTAGGCTGGTTGAAATCTTACTCAGATAACATAAACAGCCTAGCCTTTGGCATTGCAATGACACCGTACTAACACCTCACTCAATATACTGCCTTGCTTTTTTAGGATCCAAGTGCTAAACTTAACTGGGTTATCATGGATCAGGGGCCCTATTCTCAAAATCATCTCATCTCATCTCACAACTTCTCTACCACCAAACTGTCTGAAAACTGTCGATGTTGGTAGCTAGGGATCTACAACGGGTTGAAATTCAATCAAAAGAGTTTCCGTCTAGAGATTAGGAAGAATTTTCCAACAGTTAGAGCGGTTCCTCAGTGGAACAGGCTTCCTCAGGAGGTGGTAAGCTCTCCTTCCCTGGAGGTTTCTAAGAAGTGGTAAGATGGCCATCTGTCAGCAATGCTGATTTCATGACCTTAGGCAGATGATGAGAGGAAGGCCATCTTGGGCATCTTCTGGGCATGGAGTAGGGGTCACTGGGGTGTGGGGGGGAGGTAGTTGTGAATTTCCTGCATTGTGCAGGGGATTTGACTAGATGACCCTGGTGGTCCCTTCCAACTCTATGATTCTATTAAAATCTAGCCTGATCTTTTTTCTACTATTCTAACTAAGGAAATGTAATTTCTTTATATTTGATGTGTTTATATTTACTTCATTTATAGCCCACCTTTCTCACTGAGGCTGCAATCCTAAAGGGGGGGGAGCTCCTTAGGAGCTGGCGTGATCCCGTGGCAGCATATCCCAGGATAAGGATTCAACCAGATAACCAGACAGCAAGGACCCCTAATAAACAATGCAGTATATGGCCTACCACGATCTAAAGTAACTTGCCTGAAGTGATAGAAAGTTGTGATTTATGACAGTTCTGCAAGTGATGACTGATTGAGGCTGCCCCTACTTATCGTCAGCCCTTTTGTGCTTTTATCAACAGCATGAAAGAAGAAATTCAACAGGTCCTGCAATAGGGAAAAACAGCATCTGTTGAACCTTGGCTTGCAATGTCATTGTTAAAAGCATATGAGCCCTGCCAAAATATGTCAGCAGCTCTAACTGGCATCAAGAGACCTACTGAGGAAATTCAAGATAGCTTGTAGTTCTCTCTAATACAGTTGTAGACCAGATCACTCAACAATGATACATTAAAAAAAAAAAAAAAAAAACCACTGAAATTATTCATCTCAGTTCTAACCTTTCCTGAAGTCTTTGAGCATTCTGGTAAAGTAAAAATCTTGAAATAGCATATGTAGTGACCTCAGTTGACTCCAGAAAAAGCTTCTTAGATCTCAAGCTGTAGATAGTATCTGAGCTTTTCTCTGAATCACTTGATGATTTTTTATGTTCTTCATTGATTAAATGTTATAGCTGACAGCTGACCCATTCTTCTTTGCCCTCGATCTCATGTTGCTGGGTGAGGTACACTGGGAAAAAGTTTTTTTAAAAGCATTCTCCATTTAACATTTCCACTCATGTGCCACATTATATTCCTAGCCTGTATTATTATGGGTAGAACATATATGATATCTGAAAATTTACACATGGGTTTAAAAAACAAACGAATGTAAGGTCCAGCAAGGACCACACTCACATGTATTTTGCTGCCAAATTGAACAGTTTACTATGTTCACCATTCATGAATGTGGATATGTGTGTATATTTGGAAAATTTGGGCTGTAAATTGTGATTCAATTTTTGCCTGTATGTTTAATCAAAGATCTTCAAATTAAGTATGCTCACATTTGAATAAACTGGCAAAAATAGTCCAGAAAGGATCAATTATGATGACTAGAAGGTATGCAGTAGAGCATATTGGATCACCACCTTGTGTAAATAAACACAGAGCAGGTGAGTTATTCTGTGACCGCTATTGCTGAACAGAGGCTGAATTTCTCATTTGGATTACCACTAGAGATGTGCATTGGTATCTCCAAGCCCCCCCCCAAAAAAAACTAGCTCAAAACACCGTGTGTGTGTGTGTGTGTGTGTGTGTGTGTGTGTGTGTGTGTGTGAAAAACGCCGTCAAGTTGCAGCCAATTTATGGTGACCCCTTATGTGGTTTTCAAGGCAAGAGACTAACAGAGGTGGCTTGCCAGTGCCTTCCTCTGCACAGCAACCCCGGTATTCCTTGGTGGTCTCCCATCCAAATACTAACCAGGGCTGACCCTGCTTAGCTTCTGAGATCTGACGAGATCAGGCTAGCCTGGGCCATCCAGGTCAGGGACAAAACGCCTTACTGGTATTTTTTTGCATATTTTTAAAGTCCGATACACATTAGAGCATGGCCTGTTACTCCAATCCTGGTGTGTGTGTTTTTTTTAATTGTGTTTATTCAGGATTATTTGGGAATGCTGAACAGCATCAGTTAAAGGCCTGCAAAGTTGCCCTATGCCCTTTTCCTGCCTTTGGACTGGTTTCCAGGGCAACAGGAGGCAAGGGGGGGGATGAAGCATTTCTCACACGCAAATAGGAAAGCATGTTAGGGGACACTGCACTGTTTGCCCAATCAGAGCAGTTATTTTACAGGGTGTTTGGCTTCAAATAACCTATCAGAGCACAGAAACCAGCCTATTTCGTTTTCAAATGTTGATGCTTTATCGATAGAAAGCCCTTTCTTTACCCATACCCATACTTCTATTCTCCAACTGTCCTTGAAGACAGTTCAGAAATTTCATTTGGACCCTAATATGGTGGCTAGGGCTCTTACAGGGACTTGCCAGAATGATCATATTAAACCAGGATTATGCAATCTCCACTGGCTTCCAATTTGTTTCGGGACTCAGTAAAAGGTGTTGGCTTTGACCTTTAAAGCCCTACATTACTTGGTCCCAGAGTGTCTGAACAGCTGCCTTCTTTCATATCAGCCAACTCAAGACTTGGGCCAGGGGGCTTCCTCTAGGAACCAGTCTTAAGAGAGTTTTAACTACCTGGAAACCAGGGAAGGGTATTTTTAGCCATCACCCCCTGACTGAGGAACACTTTCACACAAATGCTGAGAGCACCTGCTGCACAAAAGCCCTTCTGGGTTGGGCTGAAGACTTACCCTTCCAGAGAGTCTTTGTGCTGGACTAAGTAATGGCATTGCAGGGCAGAATGGAAATTGACTGCTGGAACCATAAATTGGTGCTGTTGAGTGAGGGTGTATTGGTTTTTATTGTTAGCATTAAGTATGCTGTAAATCGCCTTGAGAATAAATAAATGGCACCTTTGGGCATCATGTTATGGATCACTAGAGCATGGGCTAAAAATTCTTAAATATTATTACTGCCATACACATACACAGGTTAAAATCATGATGGTCAAATGATCTGCTACACTTGATACTGGAGTGTTCTACACTTTTTAAAATGTAGCGACATGAATTGACAAAGAACTAGCAAATAATCTCAAAATGGTTCCTTTGATTAACAACAATGAAGAAAAGACTTCTAATGCGGTCTAGCATGAAAGAAACCTGAACATTTTCCATCAGTCTATTATTTTTCTCAAGAACTCTTTTTCTTGTTTATATAAAGAAGGACATTCAATAGCTTAGGTATATTTAACTAAAATAATTTTAACTCTGCTTCAAATAACTGGATTAAATTAGTCTCCTTCCAGAGACTTAATGATATCTTTAAACAACCCTGGATCTAAAAGGAGTGAATAATTACAGGGAATCAGGACAGCGTTAAACACAGTGACAGGCTCAAGGCAATGATGGATGAGTCTTGAGAAAACTGTCACCTGGTTTCTGTTGTTCTAAAGGCATTCTCTAGTAAATAAATCATTGAGAAGATTAGTTTTTTGAAAACATTAGCAATATGATTTGGACATATGATGGTGCTCTTAATTCAAATGTCAGTAGAATTCAATCCAAAAGAAATCAGCTCAGCTCTCATAGGTGTGTGTGTGGGGTAGGGATTCATTTGTAGTTTTACTATAAGTAAGACTACAAGTAAGACTTACTATAAGACTACATACACACACACTATAAGTATTTGTTGTTTTTTAAAAAATAGTGGGAAGATTTAAAAACAGGCTGACACCACTAGCTTGTATTACAACCAGCCAGAACTCAATGGGTTTACCCTCAGCAATGTGTACCAATTAAGAGCGATGGACTCTAATCTGGAGAGCCCAGTTTGATTCCCCGTTCCTCCACAAGAGTACAGACTCAAATCTAGAGAACCAGGTTTGAATCCTTACTCCTTCACATGAAGCCTGATAGGTGACCTTAGACTAGTCCCAGTTATCTCAGAACTCTCTCAGCCCCACCTACCTCACAAGGCACCTGTTGTGCGGGGGGCGGGGAGGGAAGGTGATTATAAGCTACTTAAGTCTCCTTAAGGTAAAGAAAAGTGGGGTATAAAAACCAACTCTTCTTTTTCTTACAACCCTATCCCATTACATTCTAAGAAAGTACACTACATTCCCTATTACTTCTGGGGTCAGGTGCCTCTCAACCTTCCTCTTCAAGCAGTTTAGCCATGAGGAATATGAGAAGGGCCACTTTCAGTGATTCAGTTTGTTACATCTTAAAGCCCTTTCTACACAATCAGGTTTAAGTAACTAAGGTGTTGCTTTTGTTATGTACAGGTCACAAGTCCTATCTCAAGTTTAAGCTTCTGTTATGGGGATGGCTCATTGTAAAATATCTCCAAGCACACTGTGCTGTATTTGGGGAAATGATGATGCTTTTCCTATACAAGTAGTTTTCAAACTGTGATTTGTGGTTCCTGGGTATCTCAGCATTCTTCAATGTGAAAACCGTCAAGGTAGACAAACCTCTTTAAATGACTGCCCTTCCTCCACGTTGTCCAGCCACAGGGAGTTTTGAAGACATTCATGTAGAGCAATAGCAAAGCCTCAGACTCTTGATTGGTCTTTCATAGGAACTGAGTGTGAACCTTAGAATCCTGTGGAATTCATATGAAGCTTGGTAGACCAGTCAACTGAAGGCATGAAGTTAAAAAAAAACTGCACCAGAGACAAAAAAAGATTGTGATTGTATGTATGCCTATTGATTTCATCATTAATAGTGAGCAACATAGCCTCTGCTGGAATGTCTGCACAATACCCTGAAGCTTTACTGAATTAATTACATTTCTTTGAAGGCTCAGGGATTTTCCCCACCATGTATTTCGGCTCCAGGGAGCTTTTGTAAAGTGGCAAACAATCTCAAGATGAATGCTCTCAACAATAACCTGTGACTTCGGCCTTTTATGCATGGGTTGTTTCCACTGCCATCAAGCTCTGAGTGCTTCAGGGCTTTGTTTTTATTGTGCATCTATTTCCCGACCTTTAGAAGTCACCTCGCTCTCCCCTCACGTTTCCCCCGCATTTTGTGGTTGTTCTTTTACCCCAAGTTTAATACCTGCTTTGTTCCGAAATCGAAAGCTAGCCCTGTGCATATTTGTCAATTTAGGTTTTTCTCCCCAAGCCCATTCTCCCTTCTCCCTCCCACTTGTCTTTCCCTCCCATCCAACCCCTCCCTTCGAAGCTGGAATACTATGTGACTGCTTATTTGGTCAGTTTCACAGCAAGTGTGTCAGTTTCAGACCTTGGCTGAATGTGCATGTGAGAAAACTGCTTACCCAGCCCAGCTGATGTGGAGACAAACAGAGGAGATGCACACAGATGCGCACAAGAAGGGAAGCACTTGGTACAATCCCACCCAAGATGTGTAGCTTCCTCCATGCAAAGGGATGCAGCACCTGTGGCATTTCTGCCTGTCACACTTGTTAAAGTGTCACTGTCAGAGGGGGAAAGATGGAAACTTTATAATGGCAGTAACTAACTTATCGGGAGAGAAAGTGCCAGAAGCAATGAAGCTTGAGCATGGCAGTCTCTTTCTGAAAATCATAAAATGTTACCAGATCAGCAGTATTCCTTTTATAAGCTGCTTGCTTGAAGTTATTAGTTTGGCTGACACAAAAAGACAGCTGTCAAACCCAAATGGAAACCAGAAAGAGAGAGAAAAAAAGCATCCGTTCTTTATCAGGTTATATGCTGACAGTTCCCTTGCAGTTTTCTTTCAAATTTAGCAATATTTTACTGTGTTAGTTTACAAGCCTAATTTGGGATACGACAGAAGAACAATCGGTAAAATGCATGTAGTAAATCATTTTATCATGAACTTTGCACTTTAAACATGTATATGCCTATAGACCAACACAGAGCTAATGAATGGCTTGCTTGTAGGTTAAATAACAACCCAATGGGGAAGAGGCAGCTTGAACCATGAAATAACTGACTGACATCAATTAAAGGGTTATGGTTTTGCCATAAGCTCCATACGGCTACGTCTTGGTTAGCGGAGACTTGTAGCTCAAAAGGGAGCCCTTTTACATAAGGACCTAGAGGCATTGCTGTTTCTATAGCAGCCTTTGCCTCTGATAGTGGTCTGCTGACGTTCCCCCCATTCAAACTGAGCTTTTTTCCTAGTCACTTGATAAATGGGGGGCAGGATCTGAGCCAGATGTGGTATGTGTTGCCTCCAGAAACCCATAAGACCCACAATGCTCTGGGCCTCATTCTTAGACGTAGGGGGCTGCAAGGCTGCTATTACATGTAGCACTTTTTCCAGTATGTGTCTGACCGGTCCGGCCCAAACCACCCCTAGGAACTGTACCTGTTGCACTGGGCCCTGTATTTTCCTTGGGTTGATTTCCCAACCTCGAGATCGTAAATGGTCCACTACAGTGGTCAGTCCTTGCTGCACCTCCTGTTCCGTAGGGCCTGAAATCATGTCATCAATATAATGGGCTATGAACAACACAGGACTCAGGATTACCTGACTGATCTCTTGCTATGAGTCCATGGCATAGGGTGGGGCTATGCAAATATCTTTGTGGCAAAACTTGGAATGTATATTGCTGCCCCTCCCATGTGAATGCAAATTGGTCCTGCGAGGCCTTATCAATGCCTATGCTAAAAAATGCATTGGCCAGATCAATCACAACATGCCACTCCCCAGCATTCTTTTCTATCTCTTCTAGTAACGTTACCATGTCTGGTACTGCTACAGCCAAAGGTAGACCTGTTTGTTTAGCCCACGATAGTCTACAGTCATTCTCCAGCTTCCATGTGGCTTTTTTACAGGCCACATGGGGGAATTAAAGGCAGACATTGCAGGCCTGAGGATTCCTACCTCCAAGAGTCCTTTTATAGTCTCTGAAATTTCCTTATGCCCACCTGGCAAGCGATATTGCTTTATGTTCACTGGCTGCTTCTGTGGGGGAATATGCAAAGGAGTCCACTTTGCTCTCCCCACTATGATGGAGCGAATGCCAAAAGCAAACCTGCCCACAGGGGTCCGGAATTCCTTTCCCTTGAGTAAATCAATGACAATTATGTATTCTGGGACTCGAGAGACCAGAACTGTAGCCCAAAAGGGTGCAGATTTTCCCAGAGCAAGACGTACTCGCACTTGCTTTGTGCTTTCCTCCCCATCCCCATATGCATTAATGTGCACAATAAGTCCTTCATGCTTGTCTGGGTTCCCATGTAAAAGAGTTGCTTCTGCTCCTGTATCCAATAAGGTCATTACCCGCTGTATGTTGCCTTTAGACTAATATATTGTGAGGGGTATGTGTGGGTGTGGCTGTCTTTATTAGCCTTCTCACTGGAGCCTTGCCATGCCCCTAATCTAAAGGTATAGATTTATACCACCCCTTTGACATATTGGGTGCAAGTGAATACCAGAAGTCCTCCTCCTCCTCCTCAGGTGGAGCAGTTGGTGTTACTCCTCTCACCTCGACTTCTTTGGCCTGTGGTACCTTCCCTTTCTGTTCCTGGGTAGCACATTTGCGTCTCCACAGCTGGAACAAGTCAGGTGTTGGAAGGCCATCAATCTTCTTTTTTTCCACTCTTTGCCTAAGGAGCTCAAGAAACATCTGTTTTTGGGTTATTTTTGGCCCTTCTGTTCTATCCTTGGACCACTCCTGCTTATTTTCCACAGCAGTTCGTGCTCTCGGCTTATTTTCCCTGGGATCATCCCCCAGCTGTCCCAGAAGGATTACCACATCCCCCACTGCCCACCCTTGAGCATGTCCCAGTAGGGCTAATAGAGCACCATGCAAATTAGGCGGGGCTCCCCTAAGCAACGGTGCCCTCATACCTGCCGTTAGGGGCATAGGGTCAGGACCTGGGAATCCCTGGAAATATATCCCAGTCTGCATTGCCATCCCCCTAAGCTGTGCTGTTGCCTCAGCAATGGTGTTCCAGGGTGGCAGATGTTCCTCCCAGTCCATGGGCTCATTGTCTGACACCCAGGCAAATCCAATCGAAGAGGGTTTGTGTTTGTCCAGTAGCTCCCCTCAAATACCCGTTAATAAGTATGTCATTAGATAGAGCACCCAATTTCAATAATTCCTGGGGGCTCATATGCATGCCGGTATAGCCTTGATCCCAAAGCCGTACCAACCATTGGCTTAAATACTCCCCCGGCTGCTGTTTAGTATTTTTGGTGGTTTCAGTCAGCTCCTGCTGGCTGAAATCCCTTACAGTGCGAGTGACCTGTGCTTGCCCTCCAGGTGGCCCTTTGTCCTTGTGGGTAACCAGAGGTCTTACTTGCACTTTCTCATCCCTACTACCCTCCCCCAGTCCACTCTGCCTCACTGGAATCCCCTGACCCTGCGGAACTCCAGTCTCTAGGGACCTTGAGTGCTCTGGTTTTGTAGGGGTCTTTCTTCTGCTGCCGGTTCCATCTAATCCTAGTTAAATGAACAGCTATAGCCCCTGCCTGTTCCTCAGCAGCATTCCTGCCTTCTCTTGCCTTCTTCAGGGCTTCCTGCAAAATCATTTGCTGTTCCTTTAAGGCACTTATTTCTTCAGCCTGCTCTTCCACTTGCTTCCAAGAGGCTTCCAACAACTCCCAGACCATTTTTAGTGCAGTTAGAAGTAGCCAACCCACTTTGCCACATTCCTGTACACCTTCATCTTACCTTATTCCTATATTTTTTAAGCATTTACTTATTGCCCTGGGTGTGGGACCTCCTGCTTTCTCTAGCTCTGTATCCCATTTGGTGGGTGGGGTTATTGAGTTTAACATGTGCGCAGCTGGGGCCCATGCACTGGTACATGACCATCCTGGGACACAGCTTTGCACATTCCCTGCATTCCTTTGTCCCCATATTGCCTCTGGAATCCTGCTCACAGCACCAATTGTATTACCCAAGGTTCGGTAAAGAAAGGATTCCAATAGGCAGGTATTGGGGAGACAAGGTATGCAGTCTTTATTAAACAAAAAAATACCCTTTTATCCAGGCTGAGTAATCTTAAACAAAAATAACCTTTTATCCAGGCTAAATAATCTTACAAGGATGGGAAGTCGTCTCCTGGGAGGCAAGCAAGCTGCTCCTTCTCTTTCCGGCAGCCCGTCCTGGTTCTCCAGACACTCCTTGTCTCCTGGCTTCTTATCTGAAGCCCTCCCCTTCTTTTAACAGAGAGCGAAACTAACTTTTCCCCCCATCACCAGGTGCTCATTATTTACAATGTGCTGAGACAATTAACTCCCTGAGATTGCTTTCACATGGAGAAGGGCTGTATTGAGCACCACCTACCTCCTCGTGTGTACAATTGTCTTCCACAATTTTCCACTACAAGCAGTCAATTAAAGTTATTAAAAAGAAGCTTTGGTTGAGTTATTAGAAACTGTAATGAGTGAAAACCCAAGCCTCGATTTAAGCCAGGATGACAGAAAGTGTTTAATTTTTTGATGAGTTCTATTTCAACTATCTTTACGTTGCATACTCCTTTTGAAGAACAGTCTGTTCACCCACCCATTTATGACTGTTTGGCAGGTGGGTTAATTGTAGGATAGTACGATCGGCTCTTCATGCATGTATGTTCTCACACTGTCTTGCAAGTTCTCCTTCTTCCCCTTGTTGTGCCATGGTTCTGATCAGCAGAAAAAATTTAAATGAACAGTTAAATCAGTCCCAAATCATATAAATCAGTTATAAATGAATGCTGTTTTTTAAAAAATCTACCCTTTGGTGTTCATCTCAGCCCTTAGCAACATTCATGACTGCCAATCCATTTGGATTTGCAGCATTGTTGCCCACTGACAATTTTGAAAATACCTGATACAAATTTATTCAGCAGGCATTCAAGTCATTTGCAACTAAACCGATCAGACCAGGCTGACCAGCACCCATCTGATTGTAACAGCTGAACATGGCAAACACGATTGTGGCAAAATGCACAAATATCCCTACCTGAAATGCACATAAAACAAAATAAAACAATCCACTTGAAGAACAATTCAAATGACTTAAATCTTAACTTTTTTTTCCTCCTTGTGGAAGGCGCTTCTGGTCATGGTAGAAGGGTAGAGGGACTTTCACTAATTTCCCCCCTCTGACAGCAGCCTCTCGTTTTGACACCAGAATGTTGCTGAGGGACCACCGATCTTTGGGGCATCTTCCACAGGTCATAGGCTATTATAGTGGGGTTGGGGGATAACTGCTTATGCAGCACAGCTCTGTTTATACTAAGTGGGATCCAAGTTTTTTTGTGGCCAAAAAACCCCCAGATGAGGCTAAAATTCATTACTCTGATAGAAGTGACTTGAAAAATAGGTCCATGAGTTTATAACTTTTAAATAAAAAATATAATTGATTTTAGGCAAATTGAGCTTGGGCCACTGTTCAATTAATCCCAATAACACATCCCTGCTAAAACACCAGTGGTGTGTAGAGATATGGAAATGAAGGGCAGATGGGGCGGTTGCCTTAATAAGGAATGCTGAATGAGGCTATAGGGATTAACAATTTGTACTTAATTAGTGACTCAGTGTTTGATACTCTGCCCCTTTTGATTCTTAGCTATAGTCTACTACTTCAAATAAAATCTAGGTAATTTTGATTGAGTGCTGCATGGTTTTCATCCCTAATGTGATAATGTAACTAGAGAAGTTGTAAATAGCAAAGAAAATGTCTCTAACAAGAATTTTGAATCAGCATGTGATCAGGACAAGAAACCCTTTACAACTGTATGTGATAGTACACTGTTATTATCACTCATCATTTTGCCATTATCACCAGTACATTTTAGACACATCCCAAACCCCAATAAAACTGTCAGTTAAAGAGATTGGTTTTTACTGCCTGCAACAAGTGAATAGTGAGGGAGATGAACAATAAGGTTTGATAGGAGAATAATTTGAAAACATATTTCTGAATATATAAAACAATAGAGTACCCATTTTAGTCAAAATTTTACAGTCCAATTTACAAAATAAATTCAGTGAATCTCATATGGGCTGTTATATTCTGATGAGGAACTGGATGCAGAATTGCTACCTATTCAGTATTTCTCTACAGGGCTTTTTGCTTTATTCTCAGTTACACTTTCTCAAGTGTTTGTAAAGGATTAACTAACTGGACAGTTATGGGATCTACAGTTCTTTTCTTTTTCTGTCCTCGGCCAGTAACTGTTTAGATGCACTGTTCAGAGGCTGTTACCTGAATAAGCAGAATTCCTGTTAAAAATATAGTCACTGCGCGTACCTGTGGTTCAGGAAAGGAACATTTAGTGGTCCCAGATATAAAACTAACTTTTGACAGCCCAGCACAATTAAGTGTATGGATATTGTTGCAGCTTTAAGAAGATAGTTTAAATGTCATAGAAATCTGGGGTGGGGTGGAGCTTGAGATCAGTTTCTGAATTAAAAGATACTGTACTGAAAGATCATCTGATGAAGTGGACTCTGATCCAAGAAAACATATTCAACAACAAATCTGTCTTTATGATAACATAAGACATCATAGTGGGAAGTTTACAACTATACATTGGACTGGGGGATTTATAAAAGGCTTGGAAATTTTGGGAACCATTAACTGTCTCTTGAAAGCAGTTTATTAACTCCTACTTATAAAAAGCATCACCCGCATTTTTCTGCCCAGCAAATCTCTGGTAAAGGCACAGAAGCAGGCTTAATTTTTCCCCCTAACCACATGGCAACTCTGATTGACAAACTGTTCTCTCTTCCAAATTGGCACTCAAAAGTGACATACAGTAAACATGAAACAATAACATAAAGTTCATTCATCATTTAAAACTTTAGAAATCTAAGGAACTAACTAGAAGAGCACAGTGGTAGACAAAACACGTTACAACAACCCAAACACAAGCCAGAAATAATTGCCTTTGAAAACAGAAATGTTTTCTCCCTCCAATGGAACAACACAAAGTGGGAGCCCAGCAGATCCCATAAGGAAATATGCGCCATAAAGAGGGTGCTCCCACTGAGAAAGTGTGTGTTTGGAAATAGCAAACCTGTTTTCTAAAGGCTTGATTGTTTGCAAACACAGGGCAGCTTTACAAGCTTTTGAAGGAAGCTAAAATCCAGCTTTCAGAATACTCTAATTAAATATGTGATTGGATACATTTTTGTTTCCCCTGGACTTTTGTTAAACTGGGTAGTCAGTCTGAGCTTTTGCCAATTTATGCTTTCTGTTGATTAGGGTTGCCAACTGCAGGTTGGGAAATTCCTGGAGATTTGGGGGTGGATCCTGGAGATGGTGGAGTTTGGGGAGGGTAGGGACTTAGGGTTGCCAGGTCCCCCCGACCACCAGTGGGGGAATGGGGGGTAAGGTTGCCAGAATCCAGGTTGGGAAACTCCTAGAGATTTGGGGATGGAGCTTGGAGAGGACAGGGACCTCAATGGGGTGCAATGCCGTGGAGTCCACCTTCCAAAGCAGCCATTTTCTCCAGGGTAACTGATCCCTTTCGCCTGGAGATGTAATCTCTAGATATCTCCAGCCACCACCTGGAGGCTGGCAATCCCACCGTTGATGACTGAATTCAAGTTGTTTCTACATTAGTAATAATGTATTGTATTGACTCCTTATTGTACTGACTCCAATACATTATTATTACTCATTAGTAATAATGTATTGTATTGGGTGAAATGGGGGTTTAGTGTTTGATTTTAAAAAAAATGTATATTCTATATTTGATGGTAATCTTGTGTTTATGGTATTTTTCATATTTTATTATGCTGTAAGCCACCTTGAGAGCTTTTGCACAGAGGGCAGGACATATTTTTTCAATAAATAAACAAACCTGCTCAGCCAGTAGAATTCTCTGCTCTGGTTTTCCCTCTGCATGTTTGTGTTAAGGATGCCAAATGTGCTATTGTATTGGGGATGGGACCCAAGTCTAAACACAAAATTCATTTATGTTTTATGTTTTATATATTCTTTATACACATAACCTGAATGTAATTTTAGACAATATTTTAAATAGTTTTGTGTACATTGAACCATCAATGGCACTACTGAGGGCCTATGAGTAATGCTTGCATGCAGGCTCAAAAGGTCTGGTTTTCAGAACAGTCCGGATGTCAGATAAGGGATATATATAGTTCGGAAGTTCAGAATTTCCTGCATTGTGCAGAGGGTTGGACTAGATTACCCTGGTGGTCCCTTCTAACTTTGTGATTCTATTATTCTATGATTATATACACATGAAAAAAGATGCATAGCATCTCTAGCGAACTGAAGAGAATAGCAAGGAAAGAGAGGGGATGCCTAACATCAACGAAGTTTTTTTTTAATGCATTCAGAAAAAAGACTCATACGTTTTTGAATAAGATGGGAACATTAAGACTGCGTAATATTCTGTATTTGAGAGTAAGCCCCACTGGGCTCAGCTGAAGTCTTGTCCAAGTAAGCATTCATAGGATCAGAATGGTAAGTATTTATCTAAGAATATTGTAGCTTGCACTAGGTAGGAATATTTTTCCATAGAAACAATTACCTAAGTTTTTTTTTTTTTACTTCATACCCCACCCTTTCAAATCCCACAAGCCTCCCTGACTCAGGAATACTGTTAGGCTCAAATCAGGTTTCACGCTTGCTCTCTCAATACAAATTTGTTCTCTTGGGAACATTTTTTTCTTTCTCACTGAGCTACATCTCAATCAGCAGACAATTCGCTGAGGAGATTCAGTTTGAATTCTGGCTTCATCTAGTCACACTCAATTGAACAGAGATGCCTGTGATCATTAAAGGCCACAATGTGCTCTTGACACTTTTATGGAAGAGGTCCAGAACCATTCAGCGTTTGAATTTCATATTTTCCTGAAACTGGAGGTGCCCACTGTGCAGCAAGATGACCTTTTCCTGCATTTTTTTTTTTTTTTTACAAAATGAAGGCTTAGATATTTTTCAGGCATTCACATCTCTATAGAGCTAGCAGAATAAAATGCAATTGGAAAAGGTCATGATAGATGGTCATTTACTAAAGACAAGCATCTGGTCACCATACTTTTTTGAAATCTTTCACAGTTGAAAGATTAACAGCCGAGTCAAAAGTGTATTTCCTTAGAAGGAAACTCCACAGAGCAAACCGGGACTTCTTCCTTGTAAGGATGCTTAGGAGTTCAGCCTTCAGGTGCAAGCTACATCCTAATGCAGTAAACAACAACCTTCCATGTACTGATTCATTGGTGCTAGTGCTGGTGAAAGGGAAAGAGCATGATTCTTCTTTCTCCACATTCCCATCCATAGAACCCAAATAAAAATGTTGCAAAAGTTCCTGTCCTAAATACTTTTTAGTCAGGTGAGTGTCAAAGTTGGCAGCTGTCCTGGAAGTAATGAAAGTGCTGCATCTGAACCTGTCCAGTTCCTGGCAAATTCATTCAGTGGTGGGCCTCATCACCTTATAGTGGGCTCAGCAAGGATTGCCAGCAGACAAGTTTCTTGATTTTTCTATTTTTCTAGTGAAGGAATGGCCAAACATTTGAGAGATACAAATATACCCCTTTCATGGATGTTTCTGTATGTTGTCACAGGCTTATTGTCCGCGGATGCGTAAATAATGTGAGCCGACACCAGAGCTGGGATAATAAAAGGGCCAACTTTATTTAATCATTCAATAGGGATCTGCAGCGCACAAAACCAAAATATCCCCAATAACTGACTGCAGTGCGGGCCATTGTGGGGATGCTGAAGAGTCAGGCCTCCTCTTGCTTTTGCATCCCCGCTCTAAGGGCGAGACCCACCCTGGCTCTGAGCTCCGAGCCGTCACATGTGGTACGGCTCCCGCTCTTCCTTGCCAAGCCTTTTTAGTGCTCGAGGGAGGTGTGCCGCGTCCAATCCACCCTAGCCGCGAGGTCTATAGGTAAAGGATAGCGGCACCCCTCAAGGAGTTCCTGTCCCAGTTCCCTGCCAGGCACCGAGGCCCCAGTCCTGGTTTGAGGGTTACTCCTTCATCTTCCCAAGTGATGCCTCAGGGTGCTCACCGGAGTTGTAAAATGAACCATGAAGCCACCTTTCTCCCGCACTACTCCCGCATGCTACCTACCACTTTCAGAGCAGGGTAGGCGAAAAAACCCCTTCGGCTAGTTGCCAATGGTGCCTGGGGGATAAAAAATTCCTACCCGGCCCCCAGACGGGCGACCAGCTTACGCCTACTCTGAAACACGGAGAGGGAGGGTGGGATGTCTGCTCCGTCCGCTTCCAAAAGAGGGAGGAAATTTCCACCCCGGCGCTCTTAAGCCCTTTCCCCCAGGCCCGCCCTCTTC
The DNA here is from genome assembly GCF_029931775.1 of Euleptes europaea. NCBI lineage: Eukaryota > Metazoa > Chordata > Lepidosauria > Squamata > Sphaerodactylidae > Euleptes > Euleptes europaea. Next base: position 51,638,348 of record NC_079320.1, read on the forward strand.
CCCACGTCAGGCAAAGATGCAAGAGGACTGGCTCTCCTTTCGCGCCCGCAGACAAAATGCGCCCCTCCCCTCAATTCTTTGAATGTGGGGAGGGGGCGGTCTTGCTCTTAGAGGTTTTTCTTCACCTTTGTCTCCAAACTGGAGCCCTTTTGTTTGGTGCTTTAACACATGGTACTGTAATTCTACTGTTTCCAGCTTTTTCCTGTCCTCAATATACTATTTCCAAAAACTAAGATTCTTTCTAAAACAATTAGAGCAAAACAGTTTTTGGAAATAGCATTTTGAGGACAGGAAAAAAGCTGGAAACAGTAGAAGTACTGTTGTGTTAAAGCACCAGTTTTGCTCTAATCATTTTAGAAAGAATGTAGTTCAAATGTGTTGCTACCTGGAAGGAATGCTGCTCATTTTCTTGCACTTCTATGGTCCCACCTCAATGGTAAACTCCTCATGAGTATTATTTTCCCAGTATTATTTCCAGCCAGAGGCTTTTAAAGAGCTTTTTAAAATAGTAATTATTACAGTGCTAGTCATTACATGCATGTGGGCAGGAGGGCAGGAGCTCAGCACAACAGCCAAGATGATCTTACCCATGAGCCGTAAAAATCAAGTACACAATCACAAACAACTTTGAACTTAAAAAAAACAACACAGGAGATTCTAATCACATTTCTGCTGCACCACATTTAAGTTTAGTCCCTAGGAAAGTGACACCATCCATGCCACAATTATTATTTGGAGAGACAAGGAAAAGATAGGGAATCTCAAAGGAGAAAACCAAGGGAGCTAATAAATAGAAAACAATGGATTTTAGGTAGATGTATAGGGTTTCCAGCTCCAGGTTGGGAAATACCTGGAGATTTTGGGGGTGGAGTGTGAGGAGGGTGGGGTTTGGTGAGGAGAGTTCAGTTGCTAAAGCAGCCATTTTCTCCAGGTGAACTGATCTCTATCAGCTGGAGTTCAGTTGTAATAGCAGGAGATCCCCAGCCATCACCTGGAGGTTGAAAAACCTATAAGATGTAATGAAAGTAAACATTATTATATGTGTTCTGTGTTGCAGACAAAAGTAGGCCCTGGATGTCAAAAAAGTAACTGTTATTAAACTTGACCCTAAGCTGCAAATGTGAAGGTTAAAACTCTTCTTTGCATTTTCCTAGGACTTTCCAGGTTCTTGGAAATTCATGGCTATAATAACAACTAAAGCTTCGTTGTGTATGATAAAGGTGGAAACGAGAGGAAAGAAAATTAATTTAGGTAACAAGAGATAATTACATACAATTCTTCTTACCTGTTTAACATTTGAAAACTCACTGAAATAGTGCCTCAGGTAGCTTTACTTTGACATCTGCAGAGCTCCCAAGCAGGCAAGTATACATGAGCAGCCGAACTAATTAGCAAGAACTTGTGCAAAAAATATGAAGTAAGTAGATCAGTAGCTTACATGGAAGTAACAGATGTTAACAGATCACAACATAGTTAACACACTGTGAAGAATTGCTGAATATGTTTCCCGCTTGGTCCTATTTTTTTTGCATATGCATGTCCTCACATGTTAAGGTTCATTCCACCATATTACCAAAAAGAGAACTTGTACATACTTCATAAATATACTCCAGTCTGTGAATGAGGCAGAATAAAAGAATATGCAATCCACCAAAACCACAGAACAAATGTTCATAAATGATATGGCTGTTTTGCAGCAAGATTATGGGTTGTGAAAGGAATATTTATTATCTTTAGTAAAAAGCTCAAATGGGGTAATCTGTATAAACCGAAGATTGTGGAACTACAGGGGACAGCACATTTGTATCTGTTGCCATAAACAGGATGTTCTCATTTGGCTACAGATTATTTATATAGTTTATAGAGCAGAATTTGAAATGATAGAAGAGGCTGCCAAACGCTATACATTGGATTCAGGATACAGATGATACCTTTAAAGCCGATGAAAGACTAATTAATCTTAAACTTTGGTGGCTGCTCTATAGAAGTAGATGAAAGAAGTTGGGAAGAAAGACAGAAGCATAGTTTTTAGAATGACAGTAAATACAGAATGCATGTTTTTATCTGGGTACATGACAACTTAAATATTAACTACAGGCATACCTCGGAGATATTGTGGGTTCGGTTCCAGCGAATATTGCAATAAAGTGAGTCAAATGAAATTTTTGGGTTCCCAGGCGTATAAGTTATATTTACACTATACTGTAGACTATTAAGTGTGCAATAGCATTATGTCTAGAAAACAATGAACATACCTCAATTAAAAAACTACTTTATTGCTAAAAAGATGGCACAAAGACACAAAGTGAATGAATGCTGTTGGAAAAAATGGTGCCAATAGATTTGCTCGATGCAGGGCTGCCACAAACCTTCAATTTGTTAAAAAGGCAATATCTGTGAAGGGTGATAAAGTGAAGCACAGTAAAACAAGGTATGCCTGTACTTGAAATGGCACATACTTCAAAGGGAGCATTCCACGCTCATTCTGCAGACACTCTACTGGTTACCCGTAAGTTTTGGGTTCGATGCAAGGTGCTGGTAATCACCTACAAAGTCTTTAATAATCTTGGACCCACATACCTGGAAGACCATCTCTCCGGCAATGTACCACTTATAACAAAATAAGTATGTGGATTGTTGAGTCTAATACATGTTTTCCATATCCGTGGCCTCATCTGGCTACTTTAAAAAATCATGTGGTAATTTTGGAATGTTTCATCAGAATCATTTCTTTTTCAGCCCAGTTCTGGCTGCCTTGTCCAGCACTTTGTTGAAAACAATTTTTGCTGTTGTGACAGATGGAAGGGGCTTTATCTTACCACTGTTGCCTAAGTGCCCAATCTTCTATTGTTCAGTCACCTTAGGAGTATGAGGAAAATGAAGGATCTGCTATTAAAGGAAGTCAATCAAGGGCCATACAAAGAATCCCACTTACAGGGCCAAGGCTGAGTAAAAGTCCCAGTAGCCACAAGAAGAAGAAAAAGAAGAAGTTTATTTTTATATGCTGACTTTTCTCTACCACTTAAGGAAGCAACAAACCGACTTACAATCACCTTCCCTTCCCCTCCCCACAAAAGGCACCCTGTGAGGTAGGTGGGGCTGAGAGAGTGTAACTAGCCCAAGGTCACCCAGCTGGTGTGTGTAGGAGTGGGGAAACAACCTGGTTTACCAGATTAGTGTCTACCGCTCATGTGGAGGAGTGGGGAATCAAACCCGGTTTTCCAGATTAAAGTCCACCACTCCAAACCACTGCTCTTAACCACTATACCACACTGGCTCAGACGAACAACCTCTCGATGCCAAGATTCATTGTGGGGGGGAAAGTCAGTGAACCACATAAGAAACAGCTAGCTTAGAATTAGGGTTGAACACACTACAAGGCTAGGTGGGATTCCTGATGTGGAACAGTTTGTAGGAAACCTCATAATATTTTGACTATGGCATCAAAACAGAAAATGGTGTGTTCAGGTGTCATTTACACATGGGACTAGATGTCTTATCTTTCAATTATTTACTAATCAGGAGTGGTTCCAGCATCAAAAATCTTTTCTATGTGATATGAAGAGTATACCTGGAACCACTTTTGCCTGTAGAATGCAATGTATGAGCTGAGCCAGGTGCAGATAGTCGGAACTCATAGGGATGACTTCTGCACTTGCAATAGCACCCTTTTCCAGCCACCATTATTGCACAATTTGTCTCCAAGAACCTGTGGCTGTATCCATGGATACCCTGTTTACATGCTGTCCTCAACTGAAGACACTGTTGATGCAGCACACTGAGAAGATTTAATTTTAACGTCTAGTCTAGCTTTCAAATGATGACCCATAATTGAGCATGCAAACAGCCTCCACTGAAATGCATTATCTTTTAGGTGATGTCTGGTTACCACATTTGCACAATGAAATGCTACTTTGACACTGCTGCTTCTTCCAACTTAATGGTACACTATTAAAAGAAGTTTTACATTTTTATTAAGAATTATTCCTTTGGTGTATAATGATCTGCCCATTAATGGCTCCCGAAATATTCAGATCCATTTGTACATGTATGTTATTGCATGGCTTCTTGGGAATTGTAGTTTATTTCCTCCAATCTGTGGGAATTAAACATGTATATTTTAAAATTTAAAGATTACTAAAAGAGATGCATGCCAGGACACATTGCAGTGCAGTGTTCCTGGCATGCGATCAACTGATCTGGCTTAAAATTTATAGTTTGCTTTACTGACCCATCTATGACTCTTGGGGGATACATGCTGCCTTTGCATGGGTTCAAGAAGATCAATTTTTGCCAATTGTGCATGTGCAAAAGCAGCTGTAAGCTGCAGTTTATCTGACAAGGTTCAACCAAACCATGGCCTGTAACAAGAAAAGCTTCTTGGCATGGCAAGAAGTCAGATATTAAACAGCAATCTGACAAGGGAGCTCAGTTCACATATAAGCAAGGAACAGGATCAAGGCAAGTTCAGCTAGTAATTCAATTGCATCAAAGTTCTCAGCATCCCTGGTTAGGATACTGTATTTTCTAGGTGCATCTTTTCCTCGAAAGGATAGGAATATTGCTACAATACTGTCTCTCTCATGGGAAAAGTATTTTTCTGATAGATTTCTTGAATTTGATAAGTAATTGTTTAAAAATATTCTTTTTTTATTTCAGGCTATTGTATATGTTTCACAACTCTGTGTAACCAAATGCAAAATGGTACCTAAAACATCTGTTTTACAGGATAACTGTCTGAAATCCTATAAATAATCTGGTTTTTTTCACAACGAAGTACCTATGTACACTTTTCTTCCCATAATTACCGTGCCTCTCCGACCCGCCTTACATCTTTCTGCAGTTGTTTATTGAATGCCACCTTTTCCCTCATGAACAGAGAAGCCAATGCTAGACCACTAATCTGACAAAATCATTTTAAAAATGCAAATAAAAAGTTTTTTTTATTTGCATTTTTAAAATGAAATATCCTTAAATATCCCTGCAGCCCTGCTGCTGGCAGATTGGCATACGTTTAAGCAGCAAAGGGCATGCACTACTTAACAAAAATAATATTTTATTCATTATTCATCAATCTCCTGAATTCCAGTTCCAAAGCCAGAGTTACACACTTTCTCATACAAATGATTTAGCATTTTTCTCAAAAGACCTGCAGGTGTAACAGGTGGACAAAGATGCTATCCAAACAGCAGCAGTTAACTACCCTGTTTCCTTTTTCAACCAGTGCTTGTATGCACAGTAGTGATAATTGGACTCAAGATGTTTTGGACAGCTGCAATTTCAGACAGATGAACTGACTATTAGGCTACATCTAATTGCATAAGTAGTGAGGATCCAGCTTACTAAAACTCCTTGGCTCAGCACTGCCTTCCATTAAGCCAAACATCACTTTCTCATTTCTTGCTAACCTGGTTGTTTTCCATGTTTGTCTGTTATCAGCTGCATAAGGCTCACAGAATAAGGACCAGAAAAACTATAGTACTTCTGTCTTGTATCAGATGCATAAGGCTACAAACAATCTCTTGGAGCTACTGATCTCTGCAACAGCTGTAATGTTACCATTCTCCAATAGCAGTCTTGCCTGGTGTAATGGTTAAGAGCGGTGGATGGAGCTGTGAACTCTAATCTGGAGAGCCGGGTTTGATTCCCCACTCCTCCGCATGAGTGGTGGATGCTAATCTGGTGAACCGGGTTGGTTTCCCCTCTCCTACACATGAAGCCAGCTAAGTGACATTGGGCTATTCACAGCTCTCTTAGAGCTCTCTCAGCCCCACCTACTTCACAAGGCATCTGTTGTGGGGAAGGGAAGGTGATTGTAAACCAGTTTGATTCTTCCTTAAGTGGTAGCGAAAGTAAGCATATAAAAACCAACTCTTCTTCTTCAATAATACCCCTACCATACCAATTCAGGGAAGATGCCAATCAACACACAGTTCAATATTGGGCGAAAACGCATGGTCGCTTTATCCTCCTTTAATCCCTGTTTTAGCCAGGATTGAACGCACAATAGATGAAACGCATGCATTCGATCCTGGCTGAATCCTGGCTGAAACAGGGATTAAAGGAGGATAAAGCGACCATGCGTTTTGAGTTATTGTGTTCCACAAGTGCTGTAGTACAATCCTATCCCATCCAGCGGAATTCGACTCAGGATCAGATAACTGGAACATTAGTGAAACGGAATGAGGAGTTTGTCTGATTATGTATCATTCTGGACAAATAAGGTTGATCTGAAGTTCTGATAAAGATTTTTACAAAACAGGATCAGGAGCTGGCAACCCGTCTAGTGCTGAATATATTATTTATAGCTATTTTTCTGATACTGAAGAGATTATTTATAACTTTATTTATTAACTGATCTACTGGTGTTGCATCTTTGAAGAGATATCCACAACATATGGAAGAACAAGCTCAAAGATCATCCTGTGACATGAAAGTCTGGGGTGTTTTCTGAGGGATTGTAATTGCCGTGCCATAGATATTGTTTCTCTTGTTTCTGTTCTGACAGAGTCCAGTTATATCTTGGGCGCTTGTTCCTTTGTCTATGGAGAACCTGATAGTATTATTTAGCTTTCATATTGAAATCAGTTAATTAGCCTAAATCACAGAAATCTACCATGACCCCATTCATTCACCATGTGTAATTTTCAAAAATTACGCAAGAGTTTTCAAAGGACAGGCCTACACTACAACGTCACAGGAAATGGTTTGTAAAAAAAAAGTTATTCTATTTGATGGCAATGGCCTTCCACCAAGGTCTTCCATGGAACACTTAGAAATAAGCTGAAACACTAATGCAGAAAAGGAAAGAAGCATGATCTTTTGTTTGGTTTATTAGTTCTGCTTTTCCCTCAGTTGCAGAAGATGCAAATACAATTGTTAGCCTAAGGGCTCTCTCCAAAACTGCTTGTCTGTATCGCTTCATACAGTCAAAAGGGGGCAATAACTGTGCTCAACCAGTTCAGGCTCAGCCTGAAAAATAGCATAATAATATTCCAAAGAAGGCATGCAAGATCAAAGCTGTTAAGAGGGGTGACAGGTGGCATAAATGTCCCAGACTCACAGAGGCACAGCAGTTTAAGCACTGTAAAAACAGTCCTCATCAAGATACCGCTAAATAGCTCCAAACAGCCTGTTTAGTCTTTGACTAAATGGTCCACCCACGGATTGGCTGGATGGATACCCTGCAAGATGAAAATCTAACTATACTTTATTTCTGTTTAAAGATCACAGTATGTCCACATAAATTTCAAGTTTATTTTCTTTTTGGATATGCCTAAATTTGCGGTGGAGACATATAAATAGTATAAATAGAATTTCAAGCAACAGAGCTTTTTCATCTTCCCCTGCCCAACTAGGGAAGAGATTCTCAAGGGGGGGGGGATACAAAAAGGTGAAACTAGATGAAGAAAAGAGGACCAAAAAAAAAAAAAAAAAAAAAAGGAAAGGAAAATGTGAAGGAGGGACTAGTAAACAAGATAAAAGCTGGGTCAGTTGTAATCAAAGCAAGCTATTACAATGGAAGGCAATGGATAGTTTCCCATGTTTCTAGCTCCTGCTTACATTCTGCCTTGGAGTATGTGAGTTATCTTTCAGGTACTCACAGAGCTCACACAAGAAATTCCATTCAATGAACATTTGAGCTGGAAATGTTTATTATTGTAAGCCACTATGACAGAAATCTTGTTTTAATAATATATATATATATATTCTCACGCTCAACAACTCTCCCTATTTCTGTTGAGACTTATAACTTGTTATGACATTGTTGCCACTAATTATGACAAATCCCTTATTTTCTATAAAAGGTCAAAAATATAAGTCTCTTGAGAGACTTTTTGAAGTACAACTTAAATGGTCTCTTTGGGGGGATTTAAAAGTCAGGTTAGCAAAGCATCATAACAGGAATATGGTTTGTTACAGAATAACAGAATGGAGGAACTTGAGATAGCTATGTTCAAGTGACATATTATCATTCCAGTTGTATCAAGGTGCTTCACATACATGACAGTGCCACAACCGTGGCTGTGGCAGGGCCCCAGGGGCTGGTGCATAATCCTCAGGGCCCCTTCTAGTAAGTGCTCTGTGCATGGACAGAGAACGTATTAGATTTGGGGAGATTTAACCCCCCATGTATTTCCTTAACATTTTAGATTTTTCTGCATATCTGGGGATTCCCTCAAGTTTGGAGAAAAATCTTCATTCTCTCAGTGTGGGCCTGATCTGCAGATGTAAGTTTCCACAAAGCTGCCCATGCTTGACAAAAAAATAGCTGAGAAAACTACATGAAGAAGCTCAGTTGGCAGCCAGTTGGCAGCCAACTTGAAATGTGTTGATCTTACCTGTGTCTTGTGACACAGGTTGATCTTACCTGTGTCTTGGGGTGAACATCTTCACTCTGAAAATTCACTGTTCGTGACTATTTGTCCTGTTTTTGACACTTGGTTGTTCCTTTCTCCCTCTTACGTGTCACACAACTTCCTCTTCACATTAAATAACTGGTAGAAATAAGGAATCTGAGTTTCAAGCTCTTATAAAAAAAAAGGGAGGGGGAATAATGGAAATCTTTCTGAGCAATCTACTAAAGTTGACTGAAAATAAATGGACAATGAATAGGGCCCTAAAGTTCACTCATACATAACAATATGGGCTATAAAACACCCAGTAAATATTCTTGTTACTATTGAACAATATAAAGAATGGAAACGGAATTTTCTACATGCTTATGCTTCCAACTAGCCTAACAAAAGTTGTCAGGTGTTATATTTAGCTTAATAATGCCAGGCATTTATATAGTACATTTGACTGTTCAAAGCACTTCACATTCATCATCCTGTTACCATCTTGTAAATGAGGCCTTTGTTATTATTTCTGTATTGTAGATGCTGGGTGAGGGGGCTCAGAAGGAAAGAAAGTAGCTTGCCTAAGGCTACCTAATGAGTTCAAGGCAGCTTGGCAGCAAGGTTTGAACTAGGATTTTTCTAGTTTGTAACTCAGTCTAGTAGTCAATGTATTACACCACCCAAACATGATGGAAGGTTACAGCCTTCCCACTTCTGTCCATTTTGAATTCTGAAAAATAGTCCTTGAGCCTTGTTAGTACATAAAAAGGATCTCCTATGTGTCTCTTACAAATATTTTCACCTGAGGACTTACTAAAGCCTGGCCTATTTATGGAGATAAATCCTATTGTAATAAACATGAGTCTCTTGTGTTGTATGATTCTCCAGTTACACAAAAAAGGCTCCCATTTAGAACTGAGCCAACAGAAGGCAGAGCTATTATTTTGTGGAACTGATCTTGTGTCCTGCTGCTGGGTTTCTTCCTTAGCAACTAGCAGTGCAATCCTAAACAGTTACATCCTTCTTAGCCCATTGCCTTCAATGGATTTAGAAGGGTGTAACTGTGTTTAGGACTGAGCTGTAATGATAACAACCCACTTATGGTGACCCCTTATGAGGTTGTCGAGGCAAGAGATGAGCAGAGGTGGTTTACCATTTCCTTCCTCTGCATAGACACTCAGATCTTCCTTGGTGGCCTCCCATCCAAGGATGAACCATGGCCAACCCTGCTTAGCTTCCAAAATATGACAAACTCAGGCTAGTCTGGGCTACTCACACTACTACAATATAAGCATCCCAGAATGATGAATTGCATCTCTTTCTTGGCATTAGTAAGCCTTGTTGACAGATGTTAGTTAAAAACTCCATAGTTAGTTAAAAACTAACAGTTAAAAACAACCATAGTTGTTGTGGTGGGGTTTTTTGGTAGAAGCTGCTAGGGGGAAAAAAGAGGGAATGATGAAGACAGGGCAGCAGATAAGGGCACATTGGCTTGTGGGTGGGAAGGAGAGAAGGAAGCAGGAAAAGGGGAGAGGTAGTGGGGTCTTTCAGGGAAGGGAAACAGAAAATAGTGGGGGAGGGTTAAATGACGTGCCCCCATTCCAGGTCTCCCACTTGTTCAAGCCTATTATACTGAGAAACATTATTTCACTACAAGTATTGCTTTTTAACCATAAGGATTCTCTTCTTCTCCATTTGCGTAAAATGTGTGTAATTATCTGAGTATTGACAATAGTATTGTGTGAGATAGATACCAAGGCTATAGCCAAAGTTTAGGGATTGTTAATTACTAAATCTTATCTAGTTATATTGCTACCAGTAAAAAAAATAAAAATAAGAAGTACATTTCTCTCTTTTTCATGAAATATCCATTTTCATTCATAATGCAAGAGAAAGTAATGTAGTTACATAAACTGCCATGGCTTTGTATTGGTGGGTGCCTTTCTCAATACTCATCTGTGGCCATCTGCACAACAGCTCGCTCTTCAGATTGTCAGGATGTTATGCAAAATTGATTCTGGAGAACTTCATCATCTATTGTCATGGGAGTCCTTTTAACATCAGCATCAAATGCTGTTGAAAACTTAATAGATTTAATGTGGTCCCCTCTCTCCTGTCTAATTTGCATCTTTGAAATTTTGTGCAATTAAATTTCACCTAACTTCTCATACTTCACTGAAGATGAGTTATGAACTGGAAAATCCAAAGACAGGGGATAAAATGTCTTGGAAATAAACCCGATATACACTTAGTTAAATCATTCTTTTTTTGGTGGCAAGCAGAATTTGTGGAGGAAAAAAATGCCAGTGGATAATGAATGTGATGCCTGGTGATCCTCTATGACCACTTTATAATAATATCATGCTCAATTAAGGTCACCTTGCTATATAATGAATGTTATATAGATCAAGAAGGTATATAGTGGAAGGAAGCAGCAAGTGGAACTAGGCCTCTCTATTTTAGGAAAAGAAGAGACTAAGATGAAATGGGATACACAAAACCATGAAGGAAAAAGGAAGGGCAGATGCTTTCAAAGTAACCCAGGAATTTCTTCCCATTCGAATTCTTTTCACATACATTGCAGATTTCTTTTTGTGATGGAAGTTTTTTAGCCTGAATTACAGTATCTTCCCATTCTGAGTTCATCACCTGGCAGTTTAGGCATTTGTTTGAGGCCTCTAAACTTGACACAATTCCATTGGAAAGGAATAAAGCTAATTTTCATAGCAATGGCCTAAGTTGTATTTTCAGTTTGCAAGACCTGGGCAAGGCTGTAAATGATAGGGCATTTTAGAGGTCATTAATTCATTGGTGTTGCTATAAGACACTGAAGAAGAAGGAGGAGGAGGGGGAGGAGGAGGAGAAGAAGAGTTGGTTTTTATATGCCGACTTTCTCTACCACTTAAGCGAGAATCAAACTGGCTTACAATCACCCCCTCCCTTTCCCACAACAGACACTCTGTGAGGTAGGTGGGGCTCTAAGAGAGCTGTGACTGGCCCAAGGTCACCCAGCTGGCTTCCTGTATAGAAGTGCAGAAACCAATCTGGTTCACCAGATTAGCGTCCGCCGCTCATATGGAGGAGTGGGCACTCAAACCTGGTTCTCCAGATTAGAGTCCACTACTCCAAACCACTACACCATGTTGGCTCTCTTAACACACACAACTATGCAAGTTGTATTGACAGTCATGCTAAATATGCTGCCTATGGAAGGGAGGAAAACATAAAGGTTGATTGTTTCCCACATTTTTGAGAAATCTCTCCAATGGTATCATAAACAATAGCTACAAAAGGATTACACTCTCCACTCTCCTTTGTTTGACACTTGGTGCTCCTGAAGAACCTCTGCAAAGAACACTTATTTATAGAGTCAAGAGCATTCAGTCTGAACTTGTGTTAGCTTGTTCAGAGTGACCTTACTAAATGTGCATTAAGATGAAACTGTTTGATTTAACCTGTTAGAGTTTCCTCATGGATAAAGCATTGACCCTCAAAGATAAAACCTTCACGAGCTGTGTCTGGCAACACATGAGTAACCAGTGCCGATCTTTCAGCACAGGGGTGGTATTATCCCTGTCCCCAACTCCTGTCCTAGTGGCCACATTTTCTACTATTTGAAGTTTCCAAACTATTTTCAAAATGGCTTGGGGCCAGGGTGCCTGAAGGACCATGTCCTCCCATACTACCCAGCTTGTCAGTTAAGATCTGCCTCCCCCCACCTTCAAATGTGCGCCCTCTGTGCCCCCACCTTCAGACAAGAGACAGGGACAAGAGACGGGGTAATTTCTGTGGAGGCACCTTGCCTAGGGTTGCCAGCCTCCAGGTAATAGCTGGAGATCTCCTGCTATTAAAACTAATCTCCAGCCGATAGAGATCAGTTCCCCTGGAGAAAATGGCTGCTTTGGCAATTGGACTCTATGGCATTGAAGTCCCTCCCCTCCCCAAACCCTGCCCTCCTCAGGCTCTGCCCCAAAAACTTCCCGCCCGTGGCGAAGAGGGACCTGGCAACCCTAACCTTGCCTCTGGAATGCCCTCCCCCTTGGGGTTTGCCTGATGCCTACTTTACTATCTTTTAGGTGCCAGGCTAAAACACATCTTTTAACCCAGGCTTTTAATTAGGGGGTTTGTCTTACCAGCTTTTTAATGGTCTGCATCTGTTTTATGGATATTTGTTATGTTGCTCAATGGCTTGTTTTTAATTACTTGTTTTTAATATTGTCACATTGGTTTAATTGTAAGCCTCCTCAAGCAGGACTCTCAAGAAGAGGCTAGGAATATCCTAAATAAATGAATAATAAATAATAAATAAACTACATGAAGTATAATATCAGAGATAGATTCGTTCAATTAAATGTCATCTTCTATGATAACATTAACACTTTCAAAAACTAATAAATTATGCTAGATAGCATTTAAGATTAGACAGTCACACAAACATTGCTGAGCTCCTGTAAACGTCTCTTGTTTCTTTACATTTCTCTTTTTCATGCACAGTTTGGCCTGCACTAATTAGCTTTTCAAGCTTTAAAAGATTGATGCCAAAGCCTTTGATTTTACATTCAGAAAAGGTATTCCGAAGCCTATATTATTTACGTATCCCATTAAAGTGGTTAGCTGCTACAAGATCTGAATTCTTTTGACAATTCTTATAAGCCCTGAAGTAGAAATAGGATGTAAAAACTGTCAGAGAGCAGGGGACGAAAGAGAGTATTCATTCATTGTTATTAAATCAAATGGCTGACAGAGAACTGTTAATCTGGAACAGAGTTAGAGGAAATATTTTACAGCAGGATGGTTCCTTTGAGATAACAGCACTCACAGCAGGTTTAGACTCCAATGTAAAAAAATCATATTACGAATTACCAATAACAAAAAGGCACAGATATGTCCTTACTTGCATGGAGATGGCTAGGTTTGCCAACCTCCAGGTACTAGCTGGAGATCTCCTGCTATTACAACTGATCTCCAGCCAAGAGAGATCAGTTCACCTGGAGAAAATGGCCGCTTTGGCCATTGGACTCTATGGCGTTGAAATCCCTCCCATCTCCAAACCCCACCCTTCTCAGGTTCCATCCCAAAAGCCTCCCGCCAGTGGCGAAGAGGGAGCTGGCAACCCTAGAGATGGCAGAAAGTATATACAGCTGGACAGGAGGGCCAATGGAATCCTTCCTTCCCATTACTCATGTGTGTGTGAAGTGCCATCAGGTTGCCGTTGACTTCTGGCGAATCCCGCAAGGGGCTTTCAAGGCTAGTGAGAAGTAGAAGTGGTTTGCCATTGCTTCCTCTGCAGTCTTCCTTGGTGGTCTCCCTTCCAAGTACCAACCCTGCTTAGCTTCCGAGATCTGATGAGACCAGGCTACACATAAGGAGGCAAAGAGCACTGGGGGACAGGGGCATAGACATCTCAATTTCTGCGGGGAGGGGCATGGGACTGAACCTGGTCCAGGCCCCTACTTAGTAATCTATACTACATTATTTCAATATGAAATTATTTATATTTCCAAAAACCACATACCACCACCAACTAATCCTGTGGTTTTAAAGGACATATTTTTTCACTTGTCATAATCTGAATCTCAGTAAAAAAAAGAAGACTCTGTAAGGGGAGAGAAAAGATATCATGAACTACTTCACTGAAACAATTTGAGTAAATATTTCATTCGTGTATGAAAGGAAATACTTCCTTCCCCTCCCCCTCTCTTTCCTCACAACTTAGGCTGAGTGCATGACTGGTCCAAGGTCACGTAATATGCTTTGTGGCTACTGGGGGATTTGAACTCTGGTCTGTCCAATCTTAGACCACCATTCTAACAACTACACCACTCACATTCTGGATGCTCAGAATCAATCTCCAACTGCATCTCAGCATCTGCAGTAAATACTGGCTTCTCAGATAACCTGACCTGAAAATATGGGAGCATTCGTTTGATTGAAGTTCCAGGGCAGCAGAATCACCTCACTTTCCATATTTGGGGAGCCAGCTTTATCCCCCCCCCCCCCACCAATGTACAGACACACAGAGACAAAAACAAAAACTAAAAAGAGAAATATTCTCGTCTCTTCAATTTCTTTTTCTCTGAAGTTGCAAAGCCCAGGATACCAAAATCACCTTAACCTTCAGCATTTGAGCCACAGTCCTTTGCCGTCCCTCAACACTCATGGTTAAAGTCAGAAATATTCCCATCTCCTCCTTTCTTTTTCTCTGGAGAGCCAGAGTGGTGTAGTGGTTAAGAGCAGTGGTTTGGAGTGGTGGGCTTTAATCTAAAGAACTGGGTTTGATTCCCCACTCCTCCACATGAGCGGTGGAGGCTAATCTGGTGAACTGGATTGGTTTCCCTGCTCCTACACACGAAGCCAGCTGGGTGACCTTGGGCTAGTCACAGCTCTGATAGAGCTCTCTCAGCCCCACCTACCTCACATGGTGTCTGTGGTGGGGAGGGGAAGGAAAGGTGATTGTAAGCCAGTTTGCTTCTGCCTTAAGTGGTAGAGAAAGTCGGCATATAAAAACCAACTCTTCTTCTTCTTCTTCGTCTTCGTCTTCTTCTTCTTCAAGTCCAAGGAAAACCAAATCCCCTTCACTTCCAGCATTTAAGCCACAGGCCTTTACTCCCTACTAGTTACAAAAACAAACAAAACCGGCCATTGCCTCATAAGACCATGTTAAGTTGCTACAAAGACACATCCAGGACTGACTGAAATTATGAACCTGACAACCTGTGCATCTTCATGATGCTACCTGGCTGTCCGGGGGTGGGGGGCTTACCCCTGCCGGAAAATCCTAGTGGGGCTTGAGCTTGAGCCCCACTGCTCCTCTTAGTTTATGTCCCTGCTGGGGGCATAATTTGGAACAAAAAAAAGTGGTGGGTAATGAACAGTTCTGCCCCAACTTTTCTCCAGTCCAAAACTTCATACACACACCCCTTCATCATGAGGTCTTCAATCAGGCCCGTTTGTCACCAGATAAAT
This sequence comes from Euleptes europaea, assembly GCF_029931775.1. Lineage (NCBI taxonomy): Eukaryota > Metazoa > Chordata > Lepidosauria > Squamata > Sphaerodactylidae > Euleptes > Euleptes europaea. Next base: position 51,653,656 of record NC_079320.1, read on the forward strand.
AACAAGTAAGCTAGTGGTGAATTCTCTGACTTGTCTGACACCTGCAATGGTGGGTAAACACTCATAATCTGACAGTAAAGCTATCTAAGATCTCCAGAGACTCTGTGTCTAACAGTGCTGCCACTGAGAGAGAGCCCAAATTGTGTAGCTGTGATTGGCAGGATATTGTGACATCTGTTCTCTTCCTCAGCATTATCTGTTCTTTGTAATTAAAATCATCCCAGATGATCCTTTCCCATTACTGATTAATCAGCAGGTAGTTGACCATTTCAGTAGGAGGCAAACTGATTCTGTTTAGCCCCTTACCAGTAATTCTGTAAGCAGAGAATGCCTTAAGCGCACAAGTTACCTTTGAAACAGAAAAGGTGTGTGTGAGAGAGAAAGAGAGAGATGCAATATAAACAACTAGACCACAGTTCCACTACATTCTGCATTAAACTCAGCAAGTCTCACTTCAAAGGGAGAAGCATTCCATCACAGACAGAAACCTTTGTAACAAAATCCACATGCAAAACAAGTTGTTAGAATTCTTGCTAACATGCCTCGATGTTCAGAAGATTTAAACTGCTGTTTCCCCGCTATTTTGCAGTCTTGATCGTTTATGGCAGCTTGTGAATTATTGCAATTGGTTTATTTAAAATAATAAAGTTGGTTTATCGGGGGAAAACAGGTGCTAATGCTAGATTCAGTAATTATCACATAAAATGGATCCATACATATGTATGACTTTATCAGGTAATAACAGGTACTGAATATTTATCCCTCAAGCCACAATGGCTGCACATTACAAATTTATGACTCTTTGGCATCTTCTGTACAGTTATCTTTTCCAGCAGTCTCGGGTGGACGAATCTCATCTCTCTCTACTAGGGCAATGATGGGACCTTTTATTGCCCTTAGCTTGTATAATCACAAGTAACTTGAGTTTGTGGTGCTCCTAAAAATGTATATTATGTATCTGTATGTATATATTTACCAGCCTGCATCGGCTGCTGCTAGGAGGCTGTTTTGTGCCAGGGGGTTAACTAACACAAATTAAAAGCATGGAGCAGAGATGCCGAGTTTACATGTCAAATCAAGATGCTTTCTAGGTCACCTTGAGATGTAGCTGTTTAAGCATCTCATAAATTTCCCACAGGATGTTGGGCTGTGAGAAAGTTCCCAGAACTCTGAGTGAAATCCTGCTTCTGCACATTCTCCAAAGGTTTACTTATGAAAAGAGCTTTGGGTCAAGAAAAAGAGGCAAATATGTAAAAATACTGAAGCTAACCTGAACATCTGAATAATTGTGAGAGCAATGAGTGCAGTAGATATTAATATTTTCCTTTGTTATATTCTGTTGGCAGAGGCCAACATTGTTTGTTACAAAGACAGGCATGCTTTCAAACTAACAAGTCCCCCCCACCCCACAGGAACACTGACAGGATCATATAGACACACAGGAGGCTTCTACCACTTCATTGACTGAATTTTGCATCCATGGGGGTTTGGATCCAATCCTTCTACAAATGCACAGGTTGATTGAAGCCATTTTTGTCACCTTTTCCTGAGCCCCACAAGAAATCACAGTTTATATTGATTCTCCCACACACATACACCGCAGGGCACTGAAGGATCACTCAACTCTCAACTCTCACTGGAGGTTTTGAAGGGGAGACAAGGGACTGCAGTGGAAAGGCAGGAAAATATCCCTTCTGTAGACTCACCCTGTTCACCAAAGTATTGGCTCTAACTTAATAGGTTTAAATTATAAGTGGATTTTACATAGGGCTGGATCTAAAGTGTCACTAGCAGCATTAAACCCATTAAACTTCACCACATCCCATTCTCGCTACAGCCCACTGAGCAACCAAAAATTTTGCTCCTACAGGTCAAGAGACCCTCAGAACAGCATGGTGGAAAAAAGTGGCAGGCAAGGGTATGTCTGTTTATGTGTGTGGTCAAGAGTCAGAAAAGCAGGACTTAAATTTGTTTGCCACAGAGAAAACATTCATAGATTGTGACTGATCCCAACCCTGCATGATCTTATTTCAAAAGGGGCAGTGTCTTTGAGGTCTTTGAGTCAGAGCAACAATCAATGATGCCAATGTTAATACAGCACAATGCTTCCAAATTAGATTAATTCATTGCTTAGTAGCTTCACCAAACCAATAGCTTCCTAGAACAAAATACAGAAGAGCGATGGGCAAACAACTGATCAAAAATCAGATCGTCTGTGGAATGTCTAGCTTGAAATGTGGGTACATATACTTTCAGTTTAGAAAAACGAAAGTAAATTTAGGCAATTGTGTATGAGAGAACTGATACCTTTGGGCTGTAACACATGTGATGAAGCTCATGGACTGCTGTTCATCTGTAAAAGGTCAATTGCAAGCACACATGCTGCTCACATGCTCCACAGCCTTATACCAAGTCATACTACTAGTCAATCAAGGTCAGTGATCAACTCTGACTGGCAGCATCTCTCCAGGGTCTCAGGAAGAGGTTTTTCATGTCACCCACTACCTGATCATTGATGTCTACTAACTGGAGATACTAGGGATTGAACCTGGGAAGTTCTGCATGCAAATTACAGCTCTTCCTCTGGGATTTGGTTCTGGGCCACATGAGGAGGTGAGAGATTTACCCTATAAAGCCCCAGATGGTTTTACAAATAAAACCCCCTGTGGTAGGGTTGCCAACCTTCAATTGGGAAATACCTGAAGATTTGAGTGTGGAGCCTGGGAGAGTGGTGTTTAGGGAGGGAAGGGGCCTCAGTAGGGTATAATTCCACACGGTCCGTCTCCCAAAGCATGTATTTTATCCAAGAGAAGTAGAATAAATGTTTTAAATAAACATATGAATAAATAATAACTGATTTGTATAGTATGGAGATCAGTTGTAATTCCAGGAGATCTCTTGCCCACACCTGGAGGTTGGCAACCCTAACCTGTGGCCATTTGAAATGATGGGTTTTGTTTTTAAAAGACCCATCCTTTTACTTTTAAAGGCTAATAACAGCACACAGTGTGTGATTTCAATTAGTGAAACTGAGCAAGAGTTGAAGGGTTAAGCCTTATCTTTCTTTGCACAGGCCTGATCCAAATCAGAGTTACGTGCATCTGTAATTTTCCTCTTCCAGACAGTTAGAGATCCACAATGTTTTTGCCTTTATTTTGAAATTCCAGATTGCAGTTTCAGGAGGAGTTTTCACAGATGTTGAGACACCATGTGCAAGTTTGAAACACTGCTCCCACATTGCCAGCCTGCCCATGAAATATTATGACAGTCCTTTTAGCAGCAGTGTAAATTAATTATATGAAGGACAGAAAAATTGCCCTAGATTTAAAGTGGTATCAAACTCCTTTGAAATGCACATGATTTCCAAATACTCACTTGAAATGCCAAGTGATGGCAAAGACGTTGGCTTGAGTGTGGGTCTGTCTTCCAATCAAAAGCAAACCATAAATAGCTTATGCCTTAGAATAGCTGTTAGAAACAGCCAACATGAAGCTCCATCATTCTGCACCATTGTATATTAGGCTTGGTAAATCACCCTTTTCCTAAGAGATCAAGAGGACTGAGAGATGGATTCATGGTCTGCTGCACTTCTGCCATATAAATTTGCTGAAGGCCTTATGAAGGTCTTAGAAATTGTCAGATGGGTGGTATTGAAAGATGTATGAAAGGGGGGGGGGACTGGATCCTATTTTAATAATAGTAATCATTTCTATTTAAGATGCAGCCAGATGTGGGCATTTTATCTTTCCTTTACAAACTATGAAAGCAAACATCTGAATGTTGATATTATCCAGGTTATCATTAGGTATTGTGCATTCTTGAAAGTGGAGGGAAACGGAGCATTCAAGCTGGAACATCAATTGGATGTAAATTTGGCTTCCATGCTCAACAATTTATAACAATAAGCAGATGGATGGGGCCTATGATAGTATGTTCCAGACAAGTAGGGGCTGACATTCAGTGACATGGGACTGCAGGCTGAACAGATTAAAAATAAAATATTGAATGGGTACCTTGTTTATTACTGTGAAGACATATATTCTCTTGTCTGGAAAATTTTGTGTTACATAATTGCAGTGGTAATAGTTTAAAATTCTGCACATGGGTACAGCTGAAATACCTCCCCTCTCCCCCTCTGATCTGTCTTAGGTGACCGCAACCTGACTGCCAATCCCGTGGCCATGATGGTAACATTTCACATTTGCAATGCTCTGCCCTTCCGGGTACTCGGGGCCAGAGAGTTGTCTATGGCTCGCCAGGCCTCACCCCTCCAAGACTCCACAGTGCCTCGGGCATCTCCTCCGGTGCTTCCTGAGCTAGTGGGGCCAGGATCCTGAAGTGCTCTATCTGAAAAAGGGATAGTGCATCAGCACAATTATTTGTAATTCCAGGAACATGGCGTGCTGAAAAAAGGATGTTATAGTTCAGGCACTGGAGTACAAAAGCCCGCACCAGTGACATGACCCTAGGAGGTTTAGAGGACAGTGTGTTAACGATGTGGACCACGGCCCTATTGTCACACCAGAATGCACTGAATGATTGGCTAGAGCCTTGGGCCAGATGTAGACTGCCACTACCATTGGGAAGAATTCCAGGAAAGTGATGTCCCTTATAATGTCACTATGCTTCCATTCTGCGGGCCATCGCTTGGCACACCACCTGCCCCGAAAGTACACGCCGAACCAGTGGGCCCCAGCTGCATCAGAGTGCACCTGCAGCTCTGCCTCGAGCATAAGGTCTTCCCTCCAGAAGGACACTCCATTGTAACCTTCCAGAAAGCTGGCGAACATGCAAAGGTCCTGCCTCATGGTGCTGGTGACCCTTATCCTGTGGTGGGAGGCCCGCATGCCTGCCATGGCCTGACAGAGGTGACGCACAAAGGCGAGCCCAGGTGCAACTACCCTGCATGCAAAATTCAGATGGCCCACCAATGACTGGAGCTTCCACAGCGTGACTTTCCTTGCCTTCATAGTACCTAACACGCGGACTCTCAGTGCAGCAAGCTTCTGGGCCGGCAGCCTAGAAAGCTGCCCCACCATATCTAATTTGATACCCAGATAGGTTAGCTTGGTAGATGGGCCCACGGTCTTTTCATGGGCCAGGGGCACTCCCAACTCCCCACATAATGCATGAAACAGCTGCACGAGCTCTGAACACTGAGGTGACCCGGCGGGGCCTGCAAAAAGGAAATCATCTAGATAATGTGTCACGCTGTGTTGGCCAGAACGCACCTTAACTGCCCACTCCAGCATGGAACTGAATTTTTCCAGTGGTGAGATGTGCAGGTTTTTTAGGGGCAGGATAGTGAAAGGGTTGGCTACTCGGCCCTCTTTGACTTCCCTATCAATCTTTTTTCGAACTATGCCCTCCATCCCACTCACTAACTTCAAATTCCTGGCCATGCTATGCACCCTAGGACCCAAAGTCGGGATCCGAAAACCAAACGTGAAACCCTCAATCAAATACTGTGCGACCAATTCCCATGGGTAGGTGGCCAAAAGGTGCCTGAGTTCAGGTACTTTAATTGGACTGGGCGCCTTTTGGTGCAGTGCCTGCATTGGCTCCCCCACCTCCTTTCTGCTCCCAGCCCTAGTCTCTACATCCGTAACTATTGGGCGCTTGGGGCAGGAAGTGACATGGTGGGGTTCACCACAGATGGAGCATTCATGCCTATACCTGCATGGGCAGTGATCACAGTGGCCAGTAGAACTGAACTCCCAGCAAAGCAAGTGGGGTTGAACCGCCTGGCCCCCTGGGGGTTGGAGGCGGGGGGAGCGATTGATGAGGTGTCCACTGTAGGACCTCTCCCCCTGCACTGCCCTTGCAGGCATAATGCACTGCATCCATAACGCACTCTGCGGGACATCCCAGGCGAGGGACGGGTTGTGAGCTGCTCGCACTCTAAGTTTCTCGTCATATTGTGGCCACGCCTGACCCACAAACTCATTATAAGCATGATGAATAATATCTAGATACTTGACCAATGCTGAGGCCCTTAGCGGCTGCTCACACACAATCACCCCGAAGTAAATGAGGTAACCCGACAGCCAGTTGCGATCCACTTTCTTTTTCCGCAACTAGTCTTCATCCCTGCTCAATTCTTTGTCCTTCCCCTTTGACTCCTCGTCCCCATTCAGCAGTGAGAAGAGATCCACATATTCCCCTCTAAGTATTTTATCCCTTGCAGCTTGGGGAAGGTGGCACCCCAACGGCAAACCCATCTCCCCATGAGCAGGCCAGACTCCGGGACCCACAGCTGGGGTTAACCCAACTGCCACCTGAGTTGCATGAGGACCCTGCCCGCGTTGGGATGCGGCAGGAGGTGCTGCAGGCCCCTGAGAGGGCCATGCGGCTCCCATACCTGGGGTCCCTGGTTCCGGTGCCTGCTGTCCCTGCCACATCTGGTTGATCATGGACATTTGCCCCTGGGCAGCGGCTGCAAGTTGTTGAGGAGCCTGCCACCCCTGCCCAGATGAGGCTGCCCCCGGGGCCAGCCCCAATAGCTGTGGGGCCCCTAAAGCCTGCGTTGGTTCAATTGTACAGTAAGGTGGTGGTAAATTCACTGCCTGAGTGTTAACTAAAAACTCTCCATTAGGTGGCGTTACCCCTGAATGTATGTGCAATAGGGACTCACCTGCTTCTGAGGGCCCGGGCGGTGCACCGCTCCCCAGGGTTGTCACCCGATCGGAATCATTGCTCTCCAAGGGCTCCCTTGCAGTCCCTTGCTGCAGTGCATCCAAATGCCCTGAAATCGCAGAAACAATCCGATAGATGGATTCCAGATCATGCGCCCCCTGAGGCGCAGCACCATCCCCAGTGCCTTGTACCCTGCCCGCTGTTTGAGAATTCATGTGCCCCACGGGCACCCTGCACCCCACTTTGACCACGGGCCCTGGTGCCCTGTGTCCCGGCCACTGGCTGTGAATTAATATGGGCCCTGCAGGGGCCCCTCTGGGAGGCCGCATTGGTGGCTTGCTGCTGCTGGGCAGCATGGCTAACAACCCCCCCCAACCGCTTGCCCCTCCCGCACTTTTTGGGTGGGCCTTCTCATCCTACTGGGCCTCATCCTGTGGGCCATTGGCCCCCTGTGTGCCCCTTTTTGGTCCCATCACTGGCTGCTGTAAATGTACCAAGCCCCAAGCAGGTATGTCGACTCCCGGGCTGCCTGCAGCAGCAAATAGAGGCAAAAAGAAAGAAAAGTTAAATGGGTCAGGCAGTAGGACCCTGAAGACACCGGGCTGCCTATTCACAGTCCGCCCGTCGAATGCACGCGGGAAGGAAACAAAACGAAAGGAGCCGAAAGCAGCCACCTGGCCCGTCACAGCTCAGAACAGTCTTCCCCCACAGAGGCAGAATATTCCAGGGAAAGGGGTTATTGTGAGTACAAGAGCACCCCCACCCCCCCTGTACTTAGCCACGTGGCCGGATCGGGATTCCCTGCTCTGTAGCTTCTGTCTCCTTTGTTCGACTTCCAAAAAGGGAGGGTCTGCCCGACCCAGTCCATAATATCCCTTCCCTTGGCTCCACCCCTCATCGTACGTCAGGCCTGAAGATGCCCAGCGCTTGGCTCTCATTCTTGCGACCGCAGCCAAAATTCGCCCCACCCCGTACTTCTTCGAAGGTGGGCTGGGGCGGTCTTACTCGATGTGCCAGCAAAATAGGCAAGCACATGCTATACCTTATATCCTCCTCAAATTCTATCACCACAGCCATTTTCTTTGAGACTGGCTATAATATAAGGAGGAGACAAAATTTGGTAGAAAATGCATGTCATAATGCAGAGATATGAAGTGAACAAGTCTTCAGCTCCCTCACCTGTACATAATTGTTATTATAAATATGGAGTCCGTTTCCATATTTGCAAAAGGCAGACATGCTTTTAAAGAAAAATGAGCACTTGCAAGAATCTTTGTTTGGCCTACAGAAAGGTCTTAAAAATTAAGGCCAGATTTAGAAGAGTCCATAATCTCCAAAATTAGGGGTGGATCACATGAAAATTTAACAATAAAGGGGGGGGGATGAAGGAGAGACAGAAGGAGAGCAACCACCTAAACTCTGCTTTGGAACCAGGATCCAAGAAGTAAAGCAGCTAGAAAAGAAGCAATTACTGCAGGGAGAGCAAGGAAAGAATTTAGCATCCCTTCCTTACCCACCACTCCTTGACTTTAAATGGAGGAGTCAAGCCATGGCTCACCAGTAGAGTATAGGATTTGCATGCAGAATGTTCCAGTCCTAATCCCTCACATCTTCAGTTAAAAGATCTCAAGCAGCAAATGTTAGGAAAGACCCGCCTCTGCCTGAAATCCTGGCAAGCCAATGCCAGTCCAACGGATCAGTAGTTTCAATGCCAGAATTCACATTCTCAGATCCACTCTCCCAGCTTTATACCTACTAAACATGACCCCTATTCTAACACAGGTGCCAATGCCAGATTTTGTTAGACCCTTAGAAATTTCACATTATCCCTTTAATTAACTTGCCTTGGTTAGGGCTCCCACCTGGCTTCAGCAGTGATGACAGCAACCACCCTACTGGCCTTACATCCTCAAAAGTCACTGCCACCTTCATCTGGGCCAGCCACCCCGAACCCAGCCCCACCACCACCATCGGAGCCAGCTCCTCCAAGCCCAGCACCGCCGCCTTGAACCAGCGCCACAGTGTAATAAGAAAACATGACTATTAAATCAAATGTCCTTAGTTCACACGGACCCCAGAGAACACAGACAGAAACACAAGTAAAAAAACTTATGACACATTCCAACTATGTAAGAGCTAGCAAAAGCCACTGTTGGATTCTGGGAAGAGTTTCCTTCTGCCCTCTCTCCACACAGGAACAGCAGAGAGAGAAAGTGGGGGCATGCAAATAGTAAGAAAAGTGAAATAAGACTCACTGAATGTACTGGGATTTACTTCTTCATTACTATATTTCAGATTAAGAGAGAAAAAGCCTCACTGAGTAGTTTTGAGTAGGGTTATGAGTGGACCTGCCTATGATGGCACTGTTACTCTCACAAAACGGGGTAGGTCATCTGCCTGCCTTCTCTGGACTCCACAGTAACCTTAAGCCTGGGAATTTTGTACTCCCCCAACACACATTTGGGCAGCCATGACTGACATCTTACCAGCAATGGTAAACCACCGCTATTAGTCTCTAGCCTTGAAACCCTAAGGGGCTGCCATAAGTTAGCTGTGACTTGACTACGCTTTCCACCACCAATGCACCTTGAGTCTCATTGAGAAAGGCAAATTTTGAGTAAAGTAAATAAATAAATCCTACAGACCTTACTACCCTGACCTGGATGGGACAGGCTAGCCTGATCTTGTCAGATCTCAGAAACTAAGCAGGGTCAGCCCTGGTTAGTACTTGGATGGGAGACCACCAAGGAATACTAGGGTTGTTATGCAGAGGAAGGCAATAGCAAGCCATTAGTCTCTTGGCTTGAAAACCCTACCCAGTTGCCATAAATCAGTTGCAACTTGACGGCACTTTACACACACACACAGGCCTTACTAACATCAGTTACCACTGCATTGACATTACAGCCTATAATTCATAGCTCTCTTTTTTCCCCTTTAGCACCGCCAACATCTGTTTTCTTCTCTAGAATGCTTCCCTGGTCTGAATAAGGCTTATTGGACATGTGCAAAAAGCTCATACATTCATAATTCACTCTAAGTCTAAAATGTTGTTTTTTAGATTTAGGGATTGTTATGCAGAGTGCATGCACCTCTACACATAGTACAACAAATAAAATGAAAATGGCTAGATTTCTTTTCTTCTTTTTTGATAGAAAAGTATATTTGATAAATGGAAGATCTAAATAGCATTTCTTCATAAAATATTATCTAAAGATAGTGATCGCTTTCTTCTTTTGCACTGTTTATTACCCATACCAGAGGAAAATAACACAAGTCGATGACATTGGCTGATTTCAACGACTGTGGGAACACCTTCATTCTCTCTATGCATAGCAAAGCAGCTCAGCGCTCCAAGGCTTGCATTTTCTTTATTAAAAAAAAAAAAACTAGAAGCACAAGCATTTTACTTATGTCATTAGAAAGTTGCATTCACATTCAGAGAGTAAAGGCAAAAATATCAAATGTCCTTTTTTTGTAAAGCTGGTTCTTGATTGCTGGGAAATATTTGGAGTGCCTACATTATAGTCAGTACACTTAAAGCAGTTTAGGTGGTCAACTAGTACTTAATGGAAGCCACTGAAGACACTGCTGTCACCATGGAGCAATGACAAATGAGGAGGAAGAGGAGGAGGACAGCTGAGCACTTACATGTTGCTGACTTAGCAGCTGCAGGGCCTCTGTTGCCAGCATGTCCACCAGTAATCGTTCCAGGTTCTTCCATCCTCTTGGTCACTCTGCTCAGCAACTGTGGTCTCTTATTCATCACCTGCCACTGAAGTACTGCTTTATAATACCTATGAGACTGAAAACCAAGCTATATCCAATAGATCTGAAACTAAAAGGTCCTGTGATAATGATGATGCGGTAATTATTGGACCAATAAAAAGGGGAGAAAAAAGCTACACAGTGCAAAAGCTTTTCCAGGGGGAACAAAAAATGAATTAGAAATAGTTTAATGGAATATTTCATTTCACACTGCAATGTGTGGCGTTTGCATTTTCCCAAATGTGGCTTCCCTGGAAAATAAGATTTATTTGCGCCACAAGTGCTATTGTACTTACTGTGTCCTTAGTGAATGCTTTATGCAAATGATGTGATAAATTTAAGATGTACTAATGATTGTGTTTCATTTTCCAGCACTGAATTTTACTGCATTAGATTTGTGACATGCCATTTAAAAAGAAGTATGAAACACCAGTGCAAGCCTGTGTTACATAGAGAAATAGTGAGCTGTTATTACATTATATAAGTACCTTACATGACAGATCTGTATAATATTTGTATCTCAAAAATATCCAGGAGAAAGCTATCACAGACTTAAAACAATACCTTCTACTGAATTCAGTTTTCATGTAAAGGAGTATCCAGACTTTCATGTTACTGAAGATGTAAGCAAGTAGAATGGAAAGGTACCTTATTCTCATCTGTACACTGATGTGCCCATTTCTCCATGCCTAATAATTAATTCATGGGTTCTATTGCCACAGGATGTGGGGGTTGCCATGAACTTAGTTGGCTTTAATAAGGGACTGGACAAATTTATGAAGGAAAGATCTATCCGTAGTTACTTCCTACAATAGCTAAGTTGAACTTTCAGGATCGAAGGTATTATACTAATCAATGCCTCCCTCAGTTAGGGTTGCCAACCTCCAGGTAATAGCTGGAGATCTCCTGCTATTTCAACTGATCTCCAGCCGATAAAGATCAGTTTACCTGGAGAAAATGGCTGCTTCGGCAATTGGACTCTATGGCATGAAGTCCCTCCCCTCCCCAAATCCCGCCCTCCTCAGACTCCACCCCCAAAATCTCCTGCCTTTGGCGGAGAGGGACCTGGCAACCCTACTCTCAGTACACCTCCCTTTGGTGCTTCAGAGTGAGGCTGCTGCTGATGGGGCAGTGCAAGCAGAGGGACTATTAATCAGCCAATGTGCAAGTAGAAGAATTAATCTCTGTCCCCACCCTCGCCTCTCCCAGCACCAGATGGGCATGAAAAAGGCTTTCCCCCTTTCCTTACAAAGGACTTCCAGTCACAACGGAGTACCCTTCAGCCCCCCTCCCCAAATCCCCAAGATCAAGACTGAAAAACCTCTGAAATAGGCAGTTACTCCTAAAGGTCTCCATTCTCTTGCTGCAACTTTCAAAGGGTGATGTCAACAAAAGCAAATGTTAAAACCACAAAGATTAGAGCTTCCAGACCCCATCATCTGAAATCAGGAGAACAGCCCATTGACTTTAAGACCCAGCAAAGAAAAAGAACAGATCAATGACAGCATGATTCATCTTAGCTGAGAATTGAGTATGCTGTATGATGGAGCATCCATTTCCCTTGACTGAGCCTTTGCTGGCTCACTCCATCCACTTACATGTTATTATTGGTGCTTGAATCTGATCTACCAAAGTGGAAGCTGAGTGATTCTTGGTCTATTTGAATAGAGAAAGGTGGTTCTCTTCTTCCTGTTGACATGGTCATTCTCCTACACATATGAAATTGCTTTATACCAAGTCAGACCATTGGTCCATCAAGGTCAATATTGTCTATTTGAACTGCAGTCCTCCTCAAGGTCTCAGACTGAGGTTTCCCATCACCTACTACACAATCTTTTAAACTGGAGATACCATGGATGGCACCTTCTGCATGCCAAGCAGGTGCTCTACCACTGAGATATGGCCCCACTGTAACATTATCTATCTGGCTCAATATGTGTTGTGCTGACAAGTTGTCAGGGCAATACATTTTGAGCCAGATAGATAATGTCACTGAAGGACAGAAGAGCCTGCCAGATTGCTTCAAAATATTGGTTTATTTTGAGACTTCTGAACTATTCTCCTGAATCAATAGATACCAATTTAGGCTGGCAATCATTGTTTTCTGAGTTTGGTTTAGAATGTTGAAGGGCTTGTCTTGAGACAGAGCAGAGCAAGCTAGCAATGCAGACATATTCAGGACCCACTGCAGAGTGCAGAAGACATACCCGCTAAACTTTAAAATGCCTCCCACAGCCTAGCTGTGAGATTGTCCAGTTAGACATGGTTGACAGAAGCCTTTAAGGAATCCATGCTCCACGGAGTAGCATGATCCCTGCCACTGCTCCAGCGGTAAGGCAAAAACTGTGAGGGCTTCCAGAAAGAAGCAGAATATTTATTCATCTCACTGAACAGTCTCACCCCCCACACAGGATGTTCTCTTCCCATGAGTGAGCATTGTTTGGAATCTATAGCATGTTGATTCAGGTAAACATTTTCTTTTGTTGTGATTCCCCTACCTTCTTTTTCATCATTTAAAAATCGTGACCCTTTATAAAACTTTCTTCGTACCCATCATGGGTGATAACCAGCAACAGGGTTTTGTTTTGTTGCAGCTTAAAATGTTCTCGCTCAAGGCCTCTACCAAATGCAAATGATTTGGTCTTTAAATATCAGACATTGCTGGATATGTTCACAATACCTGTAAATAATCTACACATTAGGGAGAAATTTCCAGATGTAGTAGTCTCTGAAGAAAGTGCTTGATAAACATAGCAATTAGCAATGTGGCCATGGGTTGGTAAATACATGGTCTTTAAAGTACTTGAGCTGCCCACACACGACTAACCCTTAAATTACAAGCAATATGCATGTCATCTGTCGACCAATGTGGGTGATAACTACAAAGCAAACTATATGCTTCCCTTACTCATACTGGGATAAAGTCACACTAAAGAAGGTGTACCCTGTTCAGTACATCTAATTTACAAGCATTAGCATCTCATAAATCATGGTGCTAGTTTTCAAAGTTAATTGTCTTACTTTATTCTAGAAGATTCCTGCTTTCCTTTTTTTCATATAAAGCAACTAATCAAAATGTACCTTTTGTTCTGACAAATACATAAGGGAAAACCCTCCCAAACATAAGGACCTACTACAGTCCCGGTTCTAATTATTTCCTGTACGATTTCAAATCCAGTTTATACTGTATAGTGTATTAGGACTAAAAATCTTTAGAATGTAGGGTAATTTTTTACTTGTTTTGACTACTGGGCTGCTTTGATTTAGATTTAACATTTGCTACTGTTGCCACCATGGTTTAATCATATTTAACTTTGACTCCTCTAATGCATTTCAGCACAGAGCACAATTTTTCCCCCTCTCTGTCTGCTATATTGCTTGTAAGAGTCTTTGGAATTATTTTAGTTCCACTCCAACTACTTTGTGCTTCTTGTCAAAATAAAAGTTTAAAAAAAAAAAAAAACCTAAGGGATGTGAACAGTGTAAATGTTCTGGGAATCCTTTCACTACCGCTAATGGATGACAGATCACTGATTAATGGTATCAATTGGAGCTTCAGTGAATTCTACATCTCCAGGTTGCCCCATCTTGGGATAATCCCAAAGCAATGATTCTCATTATTCTGAAGGGTTGTCAGTTTCTTTATTTTTAAACAAAATATTCTTGCTGCAGAAAACCCTGGCAAAATTTAACCTCTGGTCTTTTCAAAGGAAGAGGTAGAACAGGCATGGACTAATGTGGAATTAGGGACCAATCGAGTAGGAAAGCGTCAGCCTCAGATAGCAGATGTTCAGATGAAATAAATCATCAGTGAAATAAAACGTTCAAGTAACTGATTCTCTCTTTTTTTGGGGTGAACAGAGAATAAATTTCAATGTTCTTTTTAGTAACAGTTGGAGGCTACCATCCTCTGCCTCACAAATAACACCTCCCCAGAAGACTATAGGAGCCCCGTGGTGCAGAGTGGTAAGCTGCAGTACTGCAGTCCAAGCTCTGCTCACGACCTGAGTTCGATCCCAACGGAAGTTGGTTTCAGGTAGCCAGCTCAACTCAGCCTTCCATCCTTCTGAGGTCAGTAAAATGAGTACCCAGCTTGCTGGGGGTAAAACGTAGATGACTGGGGAAGGCACTGGCAAACCACCCCATAAACAAAGTCTGCCTAGTAAACGTCGATATGTGACATCACCCCATGGGTCAGTAATGACCCGGTGCTTGCACAGGGGACCTTTACCTTTACCTTACCCAGAAGACTGGTTATTTTCTCCACAGTATCCATATCCCAAGGCTTCCCAATGCCATTTAACTTGGTTAATTGTGTCTCCATGCAGTGCTCCCCTAAAAGCCATGGCAATGTAGTCTTATATGGGAACCAGGATCCCCAGGGATACAGCTGCTATTTCTTGGTTATTTCACGGAAACTTAGTGCGGCATTGCCTTACTTCACCATTGCCGTTTGATGAGTGGAGCCATATCCATCCAATACGGGTGGCCTCTGGTGGCTAGTTTTGTCTGCTGTGATTTTTGCAATCACCAGAGTCCCCTGTGGATCTGAATTCTGTCATTTGGGTTTGATATACGTGTCAGGAACTCTGCCTTGGGTTGTTGTTTTTTTGCCTCTATTAAAAAAGCTCTGGCAAAGTGAACATCACATCCAGTGCGAGGTTAGTCCTCTCAGATCCCGTCTTCAAAGGCTGAAGAGGGACTTGCTTTCCCTGCTTCTGCAGGTACGGTCTATTGGTCCACCATGGCTAGCAGTTGGAGCTGCGGCACAGCAGCAGCAGCAGCAGCAGTAGAGCCTCTAATTGTGTGGGATGCATAAAGGGCACTAATGAGGCAGGAAGTCTATAGTGCTTCTCTTGCTCTTATGGCATGGAGTACGCCTTCTCTTGTTGCCTGTTTCATGTCATTACGCTTGCCCTTCATTAGCAAGAAGTACCTGGGACACCATCTAAATCTCACAAAAGGAGGCCATTTCCAAGCATTTCCTCAGATATATCAGCATTACTATAAAAACAGGACTTTCAGGTTTAATTAAATTCAGCCTGTTGCCTCCAGATAAAGAAGTGCATTATTTATTTACATTAGACACAGCCTTTTGTCTTGATTTAAATGACTTCTGCCTCTAATCCACTCCAGGATTTTTTCCCAGAGCCCTGTATTGACCTTCAAATTGCTTTTGGCCTCACCACTGCTAAAAGGTTCCTTCTGTTCATTCAATATTAGGATTTTGTTTCCTTTCATGTGTCAAAATCATTCCTCATATTAAACTATTTCTTTAAAATTTCCCATCTTGCCGCTTCCCTTCGAATGAGTTGCGGCACAACAACCAGTTTGCTTCAGAAACACACAAAAAAACATGCAAGGACTTGTGTATATTCATACTTCTCAGGAAACCTTCTAAATTTGTATGATTTAGAGCTGCCTGAAGGAGATTCACCTGGTAACTCATTTTGCAATTTTAAAAAGTGAGAAAAGTTATATGCCAGCTGCTGGTAGTAGGTCTGTTATTCCCCTGCTGGGGAAGGGGGATCCCCTGATGCCAGTAGATGCTTCCTGGAGGGGAGAAATGAAAGAAAATGAGGGGGGGGGGAATGAAATACATAAGGGAAAACCCAGACATAAGGACCTACTACAGTCCCGGTTCTAATTATTTCCTGTACGATTTCAAATCCAGTTTATACTGTATAGTACGTTAGGACTAAAAATCTTTAGAATATAGGGCAATTTTTTACTTGTTATGACTACTGAGTACCAAAGTCACCCATTAGGTTTGTGACAGAAGGGAAGAGAATTCAGTTGCTCTTCCATCAAACAAAACCTGCTACCACTCATATGTGTTTAAACCAGGCTGCAATTTGCACAGAAGTGCTATATTATATGCTTCCATAATATAATGCCTGCCAAAAGTTAAATTATTTCATACTGTGTCAGAAACGAATCTTAAGCAGGTCTGCTCAGAAATAAGTCCCATTTTATTCAGTGCTGTTTACTCCACAGAAAGTGTCCTTAGGCCTGTAGCCTGAATGCTTTTCTTGTTGCATTAACTGTGCTGAGATACTGGTGTTCAAGTTGGTTGGATAAAGAACTCTATTTGTAGCATTCAATTTGGGCATGAACTTGGTGACAAAAATCATAATGCAAGAACAAAGTTACTAATTCCTGCAAACGTTTATCAACTCATCAATTATTCCATACTGAAATCAAACAACTAGGTTCTGTATTCATAATTCCTCAAAAAGTACTGACATGATGCAGTAGGAACAACACAAAATAAATTTTTTATTCTGAACCATGTAAGAATCTGTTCTATACAATTTTTCAAGAAAAATCAGTCCCTTGTTTCATAGTCTTCAATCCATTCTGAAAGGTTACTTCATAGATACCACCTGAAGAAAGAGTCTTGTGATACAGATACAAGCCATAGGCACAGTTCAGTCCTAAGCAGAGTTATACCCTTCTACGTCCATTGACTTCAACAGAATTAGATGGGTGTAACTTGTGTTAGGACTGCACTGCAAAACCAGCCCAATAATAATTTGCCTATCAAAAAGGCATATAGGATGAAGGAAAATTGCCCTTGAATTTCTAATTGGGCCATGAGCAAAGGCACTCACTGATTTTGAAAAAAAAAATGACATCCTCTCAACTTGGGAAAGGAAGATTTGATATAGATTTGATATACAGAATACGTAATATCACAATCTCAATAAGAGATAATAATCAAATTAAAGGCATACGGATTAAAGGCGAGGAATTTAAATTAAGCCTTTATGCAGATGACATAGTGCTCTTTCTAACAGAAACAGATAAATCTGGAACTGAGATTAGAAAAGTTATCACAGAGTTTAGTAAAATATCTGGATACAAATTAAATGCAAATAAATCAGAAGCTTTTTTAAAACTTTGACAACACAAAGGAGAAACAAATATGGGCAGATGATCTAAGAAAACCAGAAAACATTAAATATCTAGGTATCTGGCTAAGTAAAGATAGAACTAAATGTTTAACTTTAAACTGCGGGAAAATAGCTAAAGAACTAAAAGAATATGTCCAAAAATGGCTTCCTCTACTACACACTTCTAGGTCGAGTCAATTTAATTAAAATGATAATCTTACCCAAAATAAATTTTATTTTCAATAACTTTTTTGTAGATATACCAAAGAAAATGATTGAAGAATGGCAAAAGATCTGTAATAGATTTATTTGGCAGAATTAAAAAAAACAGATTCAGAAGTACAAACTCTATGAACTTAAAGGCAAAGGTGGGATAGGAATGCCAAATTTACTAGTATATTATCAGGTAGCTAGGGTAAAGTGGTTAAAATCATGGGTAGTAAATGATGAAAAGGAACCTTATATTAAAATTGAACAAGATTTTGTTAAATTTCCCCTAAATAGATAGCCATGGGTAAAAAAAAAAATGTGATAGGAAATTTTTTTATAATAAAGATAATACGTGCATTAATACCATTCTAAAACAATGGGATGTATTAAGAGAGAAACTAGCCCCAGATATTTCCCCACTGTCTTCCCTTTTTTGGAACATCTTAGCCGAGAATCCAGAATTCCAACTCCCTCACAGAATAAAGACAGATAAACAGAATGATTATCATTATTGAATTAAAAATAATAATAATTTAGAACCTCTAGGGAAAAAATTGATAAGAAAGAAATTAATATTACCTTTATAGAATATTTACAAATGAAAAAGTATTGGAATAATTTAAAAGAAAAAAATAACTAAAATTAGAGAAAAATCTGAGTTTGAGAAATTAATGCTTCAAGATAAAGTTTCAACTTCAAAAATATATGCAATTTTAGTAAAAGAAAATGTAAATTCGACATTAGGCTATAGGGACAAATGGAACATTTACTTAGATAACCATTGAGTGATCAAGAATGGGAATATATTTTTTCAAAGGGATTGGATTTCTCAGTTAGCTTGCAAATAAGAGAAAATCTAATTAAGATGGTATATATGTGGCATTTAACTCCAATTAGAATAAGTAAAATCTACAAATCAAAGAACAATATGAAGCAGACTTCATTCATATGAAGCAGACTTCAATGAAGCAGACTTCATTCATATGTGGTGGAAGTGTGAGAGAGCTATAATGTTCTGGACTGAAATAGTGAAATATATGTCTTTTGGAATGGAGATTGATATCCCATGTAAACCTGAGATACTTTTGTTAAATTTAGCCCCTAACCTAACTAAAGATAAACGATGTACGGGGTTACACATGATAACTGCTGCTAGAATGACTTTTGCCAGACATTGGAAACAAAAAACAACTCCAAAGATAGAGGAAAGGTTGGTTAAAGTAAAAGAAATATATGTATTAATTAAGTTAACAATACATCAGAAAAATGGTGATACAATGAACCTAGACGAGCTATGGTTACGAACTGTAAATAAAATGGAGAATCTTATAATCAAGGGTGGGAAAGGACAACGTTCCGCAATGACAGTCTAGCTATTTTATAGAGGACTAAACCGTGAAGCTGTAATATAGTAATTCAGGATGTGTGTGTTTTAAGTTAACACACATATATATTGTATTTTAAATTATGAAGACTGCTATATGTTTTTTTTTGGGGGGGGGGTTGCTGTTGTTTATTTTATTGAATAAATATTTTTTAAAAAGAATACGTAATATCAGATCATATTGTTCTTTATTCTACTTTTATACAATGTCAGGTTGTCCTTATGGGGGAAAGCACAAAGAAAGGAAAATTAAGGTATTTATAGTTCACATTTTGTGTTGTAGGAATTGTGTTCCTTAACCTGGATGGCCCAGGCTAGCTTGTTCTCGTCTGATCTCAGAAGCTAAGCAGGGTTGGCTCTGGTTAGTACTTGAATGGGAGACCACCAAAGAATACCAGGGTTGCTATGCAGAGGAAGGCAATAACAAACCACCTCTTGTCTTGAAAACCCTATAAGGGATCGCCATATGTCAGCTGCAACCTGATGACACTTTACACACACACAGTTATTGTGTAATATGCAGAGAATTTTATCTCAATTTACAGTTAAATCCATTCTTACACTTTCACTTCCTCATCACAGTGGGTAGCCGTGTTAGTCTGTTTGTAGTAGTCAAAAAGGGCAAGAGTCCAGTAGCACCTTAAAGACTAACAAAAATATTTTCTGGTATCTGAAGAAGTGAGCTGTGGCTCACGAAAGCGCATACCCTACCAGAAAATATTTTTGTTAGTCTTTAAGGTGCTACTGGACTCTTGCCCTTTTTGACTTCCTCATCAGGCTGTCTATCTGGCTGTGAATGGAATTTCATCACATTGCTATTCACCATGACTTTGATAAATTGCTATCATAGCAAAGATTGATAATTTGAATGAATATTCTCTCCAGCTGTCATCTTTGACACCAAGACTGCATCTTCCTTATGTGCAATGATGAGGTTGAGTAAATATATTTATGCAGCTTATGAGGAGAATTTCAAGGATTCTCCCCTCCCATCACCCACAGGAAGCTGAAAGTAGTTGTGGCAGGAGAAGCCTGGTTCTCACAGCAAAACTTCATGAGTTACTCTTATTGTTAATTGATCTCTTCCAGTCCACATCTGCCATTTTAATTTGTTAAAAGACTCTTCAAGCACCAGAATTCTTGCAATCCCCAGCAATTAGCAGCTCATCATGTTTTGGAATGATATCAGTGAATTCCTTTGCTTGGCTATAGAACACTTCAGCTGCATCATTTTTGGCTTTTAAGGTTGGTGCACCGGCTCGAATGATTTCAGATTTATAGATGATCCCGCTGAAGCAATTTGAACTATGCCTGGCATGGCTTGGATTTTGCCTCAGCAGCAAGGCATCTTTATTCAAAATAAAAACTACTCCTCTCCCAGTTCTTTTTCCAGGTTGCTCTGCTCCATCAAGTCTCCTCTGGAACGATGAAGAGCTCTGTGGCATTTTGCTAGACCTCCATATGCCCTGTGTCAGAAACACAATGCAACTCACAATCAAAGTTAAACTGTTTTGCTAAATGGGACTGTCTTGAAATATTGATTCTTTTAGGTTAGGTAGAAACCAAATTGTACGGGCGAAACATTTTTCAGCCTGCCTCCCTATATGCAGCAGACTGTGGGGCATATAATGAAGGACAATTGGACACATTGTTTCAGGAGGGTAGCCATGTCAGTTTTTAGCAGCAGAACAAAATTCAAGTCCAGCAGCACTTTAAAGATCAACAAAACTTTCCTGGGTATACGTTTTCATGAGCCAAGCTCACTTCATCAGAAATTAACCTTATATCTTGGAAGAATTCATTGTCTATAAGGTGCTGCTGGACTCAACTTGAAAAAATTGTAATCTATGTCTGATTTTAAAGAGCACATTTCTTTAGGGTTCTGGGGATACTTTATTGGCCCACAGGCCCCTGCCTGCCTCTGAAGAATCTGTCTACCTATTAAGGAAATCAAGCATCTAGACTAAGCTTTGCCATTTCTTCTAGATGACCAATATCATGTACTTCTCTGTGTGTGACATCAATACTCTTGTTGAAAAATTAGAAGGAGGAGGGAATAAGTATTGGTATGATTGTTTATAGATTAATTGTTTAAAGTTACTGACTAGGTTTTTTGACATTTTTATTGTCATATTTTTAAATTAGCTGTTTTCAATAGTTTCCAGAGAAGTAGAGTAGAAATCACATAAATAACTATCCATAACTGCTGGGACCTGCCATACAGTACTAGGAGAAACAAAGGGCAAGTGTAGGGCTATGGGAAAGATTTTGCCTTCTTAAAGGGTCATAGGATGTTGGTTGCTTCTCATTCTTTAAATATTATAGGAAAGATTAGAAAAATAAAATAATTAGAAAAATTATGAATTGTTGGTATGATGAGGGTAGCAGGATGAAATTCAGAAATATAAGCGACTTCATCTTGACAGGAAAGCATGGTGTAATAAATGGAAATATAAACAAACATACAAACTGACACTCTTCTGAGCAAAGAAGTGGTTTTGTGAGGGAAAGTGCCAGTAGCCAACAAACTGCTTCTATAACTGTGTTCCATTGACTGGGAATTATTGAAACCAACCTGCTTCTAGTGAACATTGAGGAAGGTAGACAAGGACAGTTTTTTAGATGACTCATTTTGAGGGTAGGAGAAAAATACGCACTAGTGGTACAGTGGATAGAGTGCTGGGCTAGGTTTTGGGTCACCCATCATCTGACTCAGGGGTGGGCAACCTTTTTTCCGCCAAGAGCCATTTGGATATTTATAACATCATTCATGGGCCATACAAAATTATCAACTTAAAAATTAGCTGACCAAGCCCCAAGCAGGCAGCTGCCCCAGTTGACCCCCCAGCATGGGCAAGCAGGCAGGCATCCAACCGGTGGCGCAAGATGGTTTGTTGTACCAGCCAGGCGTAGCTGTCCAGCCACACGCCAGAGTTGCTCCTGCTCCGCATGGTCAGGGCTGGATTCTACAGCCGGCTCCTGCTACCTCCGCCTGCAGGGATGAAATGAAGACACACTGGCAAAGAATTCACCCTTCCCCCCACACATTCTGGCCCTGCCCCCTTTAACCCCTCCATTGTTGCCACTTCTACCCCCAGCCCTCTTGTAGTACAGAGGGAATACATTTCTCCATGGCCCAGGTGAGAAAGGGTTAACACAGTTTCTTGGGCAGTCCTAGCAGCTCCATAGCTAATGACTCTTCTGCAAGGGGCAAAAAAGGTTCCTTTTCTCAGCAAAAGAAACTCACATCTGCCTTGAATAGAGGCTATTCTTGTCCACGGGAGGGGGTGGATCGCCAGTCTTAGATCCGTCTGAGCTAGAGATCTGCCAGGACCCATGAAGGGCCAGACCAAATGATTTTGCGGGCCTTAAACAGCCCCCGGGCCTGATGTTCCCCACCCCTTATCTAACTCCTATTCTGCTATGGAAGCTTACTGACTGGCCTTGGATCAATCACACACTCTCAGCCTAACCTACCTCACAGAGTTGTTGAGAGGGTAAAATGGGGGAGAGAAGAACCATGTGGGCTGCTCTGTCTCCCTATGGGGAAGAAAAGTGAAATATAAACAAAGTAAACAAATAAACACTTCATGAGAAAAACTCAATGAACATAGTTTGGGATTAGTAGGAATAGTAATAAGGCAAGCAGCAAGCAGCAAGAAACAAAACAGGCTTGTACCAACATGCACATCTTGTGCATATTCATGTGTTTATCTTTCATTAACAGAGCCATATCCATTAGAAAAGTAAGGGAATAATCACTACTGCATCATTTATGGTAAAACCCAATGGATGTGCTGGATACCTCCATCCAACTTGATTTGGAAGGATACCTCCATTCAACTTGATTTTTGTCCCATTTCAATTCACTTTAGTAAATACCATCTTTAGTCATCTTTGTGAATAATCTGAGATTAAATGCATGTAAAGTATAGAAGCTTTAAACCATCAGAATCATCTTTATTTTAGTGGGGAAACACATGATTTGGGAGAGTGAACATTTAACCATCTTAAACCATTTGCATTCAGTTGAGATAAGTTATCAGGAGTTCAGTAATTGAATTTCTTTCTAATTTATATAGAGTCTCCCTGCAGGGGACACATTAATTGGTAGACCCAAGATTACATAAACTTTAAAATGTTCTGCTAGAAATCAAGCAGGAGAAAGCCAAACACAAACAGTACATACCAAGTGAATTTTTATGCTTCCTGAACAGAAAGGATGTGGGGGTGATAGAAATATACTATGTCAGTTAACTAATGCCTTCTGAAAAAATTATTATATATTAGACTGTTTGGTCCAAAATTTGATGTAATAGCACCAACTGTTTTGGATGAAGCATACATAATAGCAATAAGTCTATTCACCCCTTGGTGTCAATGACTCCAGCTCACTTAAAAGATCATTGTTTCCTGTTAGAGTGACTTTAGTATACCACAGAAGGGGCTATACAATGAATAGAAGATAATGGTTGATTTTCTACTAATCAAAATAACACAAGAGAATGTGGAAACTCAAGTTCTCTATAACTTTTTTTAAAATCAACCCAGAGGTTTTAAAAAGTGGGGGAGAAACAAAGATTTTCCTTGCCCTGTCCCTTGGTTTCATACTGTAGAGTTTAAGATGCTCTGCTTGACTTAAATAGGCACCTGGCTGTATCAAGTTCTGGAACCAAGCAGCAAAAACTGGAAGCCACCCAACTGAAAATGCAAACAAGGTAATTTCTTAAATGTCTTGCTAACACAATACATAGGGAATCTTCTGGAATTACAACTGATCTCCAGACTACAGAGATCAGGTGTCCTGGCAGGAAACAGCAGCTTCACAAGGGGGAAACGTAAGTCCGAGAGTATCATCACATTCCCATTGAGCTCCCTCCCCTCCCTATGCCCTCACCAAGAACCACCCCCAATCTAGATGTGACAGCATCCATGAGTCCAACCAGTGGCCACCACCACCATTTTAAAGTGATTTAAAAATGCCACAGGTGACTAATCCTCATCGGGTCTGCAGCCCAGTGGGCTGAGGTGCTTTTGTCCATCCGTCCCCATGCCTTTCCCACCCCAGCTGTCATATGGCAATCCTAGGTGTAGGGTGGGGTGAAGTGAAGTGAATTGATAGATAGATAGATAGATAGATAGATAGATAGATAGATAGATAGATAGATAGATAGAGCGAGCCTGAATCAACAGCAGGAGAAGCCCACTAATTCTGGTTTTGTCCCCATTCTCCTCCCTTGCAGCGCTGCAGAAGACAACAGCATTTAGAAGTCATTCTAGGAACATTACAAAAGGAGACCAGTGATTCCTAGGCAGGTGCCAGCATAATTAAACCTCTCCTTTTGCAGTTATAATAACAGCAGGCATGTGCACCCAATGCAGGAGAGAAATCCTGCTTCATGACCCCCTTTCCTAAGATCCACTACTGAACACACTAGTCAAAAGAGTAAGGTTTATGAGACAAAGAAGGATATGAACATTGTAGGTCTAATTTTGATCACCTTTCTAAGTGCCTGCCTCAATAACTTGTTTTCCACATTGTAAAGCAAGGAGCCCTTTGCCCACATGCAGAAGTCAAAGGTATCTGCTCACCATGGGTAATAACTGCACACAATCAGCCCAAACCAAATTAAGGGTGTGTTTTTTTAAGGAGTCATTCAGGAGTCCTAATACAATTCCTTTCAGGAGATAATTTTTTTAGAAGCACTGGTAACAAAATGATAGAGAGCAGAGTGCCTTTAGTATACCACTAATGGCAGAGTTCCATGCATTCAATAGGGTTCATTCTCAAGCAAGGTTTTGTGTTCTTTTGGTAAGGAAGTTTATACTAGGAGGGGAAAGTTCCAGCTTTTTTTCTTTAAGGGCACATTCTGTTCAACAACTGAGTTGAACTGAAAAGGTTACCTTCCATAACCTTTCTTCAGCAGTTTCTCAGAGCCAAGGAAAACGATGAAGGACAATATTTTCCCCATCACACTAAGTTATACTAGGAGAGGATTAGAGCAACTGTCCTATGGGGAGCGGTTAAGACTCTTAGGGCTGTTTAGCTTGGAAAGAAGGTGGCTAAGGGGTGACATGATAGAGGTCTATAAAATTATGCATGGTTTGGAGAGAGTGGACAGGGAGAAGTTTTTCTCCCTCTCCCATAATACTAGAACGTGAGGTCATCTGTTGAAGCTGGAGGATGACAGATTCAAAACAGATAAAAGGAAGTATTTTTTCACACAACGCGTAGTTAAATTGTGGAACTCCCTGCCCCAGGATGTGGTGATGGTTGCCAACTTGGAAGGCTTTAAGAGGGGAATAGACATATTCATGGAGGAAAGGGGTATTCATGGCTATTAGTTAAAATGTCCACTAGTCATGCTGCATACCTATTCTCTCTAGTATCAGAGGAGCATGCCTATTATATTGGGTGCTGTGGAACACAGGCAGGATAATGCTGCTGCAGTCGTCTTGTTTGTGGGCTTCCTAGAGGCACCTAGTTGGCCACTGTGTGAACAGACTGTTGGCTTGATGGGCCTTGGTCTGATCCAGTAGGGCCTTTCTTATGTTCTTAAGTTTTCTCTTCATTCTGCAGTACCAAGATTTCGTTATAAGACATATACCTATGTGAATCCTCTTCACCAGCTTTTCCTCTCTTACTAACAGAACATGGCTGCCTCTTTCTGGGTTTGAAGTTGGCGGGTGAAATGTCCTAAGTAAAATGGGCATGTGCTAAAAAAAAAAAAAAAAAAGGACCCTAGATTAATTCTATTGCATAGGCCTGATTCTGAATGGTGCAGAAATAATGCAGACTTTAAAAAGACAGTACACTAATTCATTGGGGCTTTAGTAGCCACAGAATTTCTCCATCTGAGAGAGTTCCTGATTGTTCAGTTTCCCCCACCTCATTGGGAAAAAATTGACAGGCCTGGTTAGTTGATTCTGGGGTTGCCAGATCCCCCTTTCAACCAGCGGGGAATTGGGGGAGGGGAGTAGGGTTGGAAAACTCCTGGAGATTTGGGGATGGAGCCTGGGCAGGACAGTGACCTTGGTGGAGTGCAATGCCATAGAGTCCACCCTCCAAGCATACATTTTCCCCAGGAAAATTGATTTCTGTAGTCTGAAGATGAGGTGTAATTCCAGGGAATCCCCAGGCCCACTTGGAGGCTGGCATCTAGGGCTGCCAGGTCCCTCTTTACCACCAGCGGGAAGTTTTGGGGGTGGAGCCTGAGGAGGGTGGGGTTGAAGAGGGGAGGGACTTCAGTGCCATAGAGTCTAATTGCCAAAGTGGCCATTTTCTCCAGGGGAACTGATCTCTATCAGCTGGAGATCAGTTGTAATAGCAGGAGATCTCCAGCCACCACCTGGAGGTTGGCAACCTTACTGGCATCCCTAAATGATTCTTATGGATCCATTGACTTGCCATAGACTGGGAGCCATAATGGCTTCTTGCTCAATCAACTAATGTAGTTGTTTGGATCAGTCTGGTTTTAAGTGATAAGAAAAGCCCTCTGCCTCTGAAGGAAGTCACTGCCCCATATCCCCCATTGCAGTCTGGTACAACTGTGGGAGACAATGGGCCCAAGATGTGTTTTTGAGTGTTGAACCATACAGTTTTGGGGGGTTGCTAGAGAGAAATGACTACTGATGAAGATTAAAGCAGAAAGTGCCAAAGCAGGATTAAGGCTGAACATCAAGAAGACAAAAGTAATGACTACTAGGGAATTACACAGCTTTAAGGCTGACAATTAGGAAATTGGAATTGTTCATGATTTTCTGTTCCTTGGCTCTATCATCAACCAAAAGGGGGCCTGCAACCAAGAAATCAAGAGGAGATTGAGACTGGGAAGGACAGCCAAAGATTTTAAAGAGTAAGGATGTGTTGCTGGTGACCAAGATCAAGTTAATTCATGCCATAGTATTCCCCATTACTATGTTAATGGTGTGAAAGTTGGACAATGAAGAAAGCTGAAGAAAGTAGACAGGAAGTTGATTCATTTTAAATGTGGTGTTGGAGGAGAGTTTTACAGATACTATGGACAAGAAAAACCAGTGGGTTGTAGATCAAATCAAGCCTGAACTCTTCCTAGAAGCTAAAATGACCCAACTGAGGCTATCATACTTTGGTCCCATTCTGAGAAGACACGAGTCACTGGAAAAGACAATAATGCTAGGAAAAGCTGAAGGCAGCAAGAAAAGAGGAAGACTCAACATGAGATTGATTGACTTTGTAAAGGAAGCCACGGCCCTCAGCCTGCATGCTCTGAGGCTGTTAACTGTAAATATATATATACATACACATGTGTTTGTGGGTGGGTGTATGTATTTTGGAATGCTGGAAGTTTTTTGCTAGTCATCACTGTGACATGGTACTAAAAAAAGTTACAACAAAATTACCAGAGGTGGTGCAATTAAGTGGCATAAGTGACGTCTTCAAAATTGATATTGACCAACTGCTTTGCAAGTGAATCAACATTTAATAAATGTCCACATTTGAGAGTGGAAGGCCTCTGTTTTCCAAATGCAAGGCTGTATAGCCCTAATTCTTTATACTGGGTTAAGTTATACTAATTTGTTGTTTAAATTTTCTTTGGTTGAAAAGCCCATCACATTTACCTTAATGAATTTATTTAGTCTGGTGATTGATTATATGAGCATGACTTTAATGTATTAGGTTTGTGCAGATTTGCTTTCCATGTCACCGAATTACCTTTCATTTAGAGCTAGACTGCTGCACAGAACACATCACAAGACTTATTCAAATCTTTATTAGCCTAATTTGTTTCTCTCTATATTCTCAATAACTGCTTACTTTGAAAATGTTTTTAAAAAAACCACCTTTGTTTGGGGCTCTTATTTTATCTAACTAACTTATATGCATTCTTCAAAAAAATCTATGCAGATAAACTCAATAAGTTGTGGTGTGTGTGTGTGTAGTGTAACTGGATGCTCTGTAGTGGAATGGTTCATTTACCCCTCTGGTTTTTGAATAGGATGGTTTAGTCCTATCAGTTAGAGCTTTTTTTTTAGTTTAGTTCTGGCAAGAAATGTGCGTTAGTCTGAAAAAGGCTGGGAGCAACTGAGAGTCTGATCACACAAGCCATGGAATGCATGCTCAGGAGACATGTGGAAACAGCAGTGGGAAAAAGAGCATCCCCCATGGCCATTTTTCTGGTGAAAGCATGAAAGGTGGAATTGTTAACAGTTCTGGGAGTTATTCCAGGAAGCCTTTAACTGCCTCAGATATAGCCTATATGATCTGATATGGGGTAAGTCAGATGACTTTAAGGGTTGGCAATATCCAACTGCATACCCCCAGTCCTTTCCATGAGCTGTATTCGGCTGAAACTTATTTGGATCCAACACATGATGGTCAATAGCTCTTGCTCAACTGGCATCTTCATCACCACCCAACTGTGTGTCCTTGGCCTATGTGCTTTCCTATAAGGCAATTAATGGGAAATGCTAGACCCTGAGAGAATGATATGGAATACATTCATCTCCCAACATTTATTTCCTTTTTTCATTTCTTTCATCTTTCCAACCAGCTTTGAAGTATGTAATGATATGTATCGTCAGAATATTGCTGCTTCAATTTCTCCTTTCTCTTGGCTACTTTAGCACATGATTTACCCAAACTAGCTTCTTTCATTTTGAATTGTTCGGCCATATCTTTCAAATGCAACCTAGAGTTAGGAGAACACCCTGAAATGTATTCCCTGGACAATCCTGACTCAGTTTCTTACTCAGTACAAATAAATGTAGACAGTTTAACACAGTGAACAGTTTGACAAAGGGTGCAGTACGAAATTCAGTAAGTGTTATTCCTTAACTGTGAGAGACAATTCTAAAGAGGATATGGAGGTGTGCAGACGTTTCTCACTATTATTTGAGAAAGGCCCTTATGTTTGCCTTGAGAAAGGCCCTTATGTTTGATGGAAATCATAGAATAGAATCCTTCAGAGTTATTAGGTTATTGTCTACACAAATCAACAGAGTATTCCAGCCGGCTGTCTCACGTGTTGTCACAAAATCCCCATCCTTATTATAGCCCCCATCCCACATGGCTTTTGTCCATGCAGGTCCCATGATCCCCAGCATAGCCTTTTTGGTACTCATAAGGACCCATCTCCTCCCTTTTTCACCAATGGAATAACTGACTGGATCCAGCCCAAAATATCTGAAAATCATTAAGTGGTATGCAGCAGCAGAAGGAAAACAGACTGAACTTATTCTGAGAAGACTGAAAGAAAAACAATCAAATAGACTATTGAGATTATGCATGTGTGGAAATGGATGGTTAATCAATTATTTTACTACAATTTTTCATGCTCCATCTTCCCAAATGCATTCAAATTACGGTTGAGCTAAGTATTAAAAAACACAATTGCAACTGGATGTGTTTTCTACACATAAATCTAATGGTTTAGGAAGTGTGTGCTGCATACTTCAGCAGATTAATTCTAGAATAATCCTGTTAAAACCAAACTTTCTAGTGAATCATGATCTTAAGACTACAGTATTTTCAACTTGTTTTCAAAACTGAATTTGGTTCATGAAATCTTTCATAAGTCAGTACTACAATTTCAAATATTGCACAATAAGTATTGCAATGATAAATGATGAAGCTGTTGTTTCTTGGCTTTGCAAAATGTATAAACATCTAATTTATAGACACTGACAGATATATTCCTATATTCCAAAGGTATGTTGAACAGTTTATCATCTGGGAACAAATATGGCACTCAGTATATTTGGAGGTACAAATAGTCTGGCTAAGATCAGTAATACATTTCCAATTGTGTGAGACAGGATACTGGACTAGATGAACCATTGGTCTGAGCAGGGCTCTTCCTATGTTCTTATGTTTCTAGGGTTTACCACTTTAGAATGCAGATAGGGTAACACATGTTTGATCATCCTTGAAGGAGTAGAATCTCTCCTGATTCCCATTTTGGTCCTATTCCAAGCTTTGCTACCTATAAAGTTTTCCTTAAATGTTGAGAACACACCTTGACTTTAAACCAATGTGGGGAGGAAAGATCAGCTAGAAAATCCTCTTTATCAAGTAAGAACTATGTACACAAGTCAAATCTAGCAAGTCTTGATTGGGGACACCCAGCATTACCTAACTACAGACGTGTAAAAAAAGTGAGGTGGGGCTAAAAATATCAGAGAAGGCCTTAGATTGGCATATAGCTGGCCTTGTCACATGCAATGGAAAGTCATCCCAGTGAGGTTCTAATAGTAACATTCATGTTGGGTCCCAGATTGTTAATCTATGACAGAAGAAGAAGGAAGACTTGAATCCAGGTCTCTAGCCGTTAAAGTATATTGATTCACAAAACTGATCATCACCTAGTCTACGCAGAGGACCTTAAAAACATGCTATAATGCATAGTGCATGTGAATTCTCAGCATCTGCACCTTTAGCATAGTTTATAATTATGCTGAGCTATCAGCACTGTTAAAATACAGAAAAAGGCCTGCTACTGCTGTGCAAAACTGTGCGCTGCAGTCTCTCAGTCACTGTATAAGCAAATTATGGTTTTTTAAAAACAAAGATATTTCCCTTGACAGGATAAACCGATATTATAGCCATGACAAGCTGAAAATAATGCATTATTAAGCATTTGCTGCAGAAATTGGAAGCATGGGGTAGGCTTGACTCATAAAGGCCATTCTCAGTAGACTGGGTTTTACTACCTTTGTTCTTATCTCATGGAGGATGTCTAATATTTATGGCCCAGACCATTCGTAGAATATGTGACAAAAGGAAGGCAACGGAGTTTGAAGGAAATGACAGAATCTTGTATTTCATATTTTGATTGCCTCTGCACTGCTAAAATCCAGAAGCTTCATAAATAATGGATTCTTATTCAACTAGCAGATCTCGAAGAGGATGTTAAAAATGCGGCCAGGCCGCCAGAGTAGCCACTGTGCAGCCATCCACGTTTGCTAATGATTTCAGAAGAGCCCAAACAGAAATGTGATAATATCAAATGCCGAAGGAAAAGCGAGGTGACTTGCCTCTTACTTCTTGCATATTTCATGCAGAATCGGAATTGGTTACATAAGCCAGCTTCCGTCTAGTTAAGTTTGCTGAGGACAGGGATGACAGAAATTGTGCACCAGATAGGACAGATGCAGCCAGGACATGGGTGGTTTACTTGTGGCACTAGCAGTAGGGAAGTGTGATGCTAAGCCAGAGCCAGGTCTAGAAGGCCCTCCATCTCCCAGCCTCCATTACTGCCCATTCTCCAGTAGGGGTGTGTATCATTTGCACCTTTGTTTATATACGCACGTATAAAATATTTTCTTATCTCCATTGGCTTCGCTGGAGAACACGATTCAGGCGGCAATACTTCTTTTTCTCCCCTACCCAATTTGCATGAAATCCATGCAGGGATTCTATTCTTTACCAAAGGGATTATGCCTGCCAATGTTCAGGCGGAGAGGAGAAAACATTCCCATTTTATATGCAATTAAATACAAAACTCGTTTCCAGCCAATATTCCCCCCTCCAGTTCAATTTGTGAGAAATTCTCAGGGTCCACATTTAATTAGCCATTAGAATTCTACTTCCAGCACTGAGGGGCATTTGGCACTCCCAGAAGTCTCCACAGGACACAGCAGGTACAGAGCAGTGTTTTGTATCCCAAGAAAGGCATGTCAAAATAGTGTGGTGGAGCAAAAGAGCTGGTTACCAGTGATAAAGGGCAATAGGTAAGCAGCTGTACAGTCTGATATATGGGACTATATAGGATATTTTGGATGTAACACAGACGATACTAATAGATTGACTAGTAGTTGTTTTGTATGCGTGTTCAACATTCTATAAATAGGAACAATGGAAGAAACTGACTGACCAGTCAGTCAGGTTGGAACCAGTCAGTCATCTAGTGATGCAACTGGCATCCATAACTGAGCAGCTTCGAAACTAACATCATGAGTTCAAACTATATCAACTATATCAAGCCCATTTCTGATTCTCAGAAAGCTCATACCCTGCCAGAAAATTTGTTAGTCTTTCAGGTGCTACTGGACTCTTGCTCTTTTCTACTGCTACTGACAGACTAACATGGCTACCCATTGTGATCTTTCTTTGAGTGTGTACATACACATGTTGTATATAGACATATAAGTTCTTTGAATACAAGCACAGCCTGCTGCATTTCAAGAGTTATATTTCTTCAAAGTCTGTTTCCACAGTTTGTTATTGGCTTTTGCCAGACAGTTGACATAAAGTCCTTCCAAATGCCAGTAAGAAACAGGGTTGCAGTAACATTATATTTAAAAAGTAGATATAAATTGATTACTGTTCCCTATTGTAATGAAATTGTCAAGTAACGAAACCATCCATCTCAGCATCAGGGCTGGCATTGATCTGGTTATTGCTCAGGAGGGTACATGTGAATGTTTGGCTTTAATCAGACACAGTCATTTCTGATGACTTGATATTAAACAGCAGAGCAATCGCTGGCAGAGGCTCTCTGCTTTTCGTTTAAAGGTTGTTAGATGCACAAGAGACACATTATTCTTATAGCAGAAAGGAAAGCCAGCCAATCTGCACAGGAGGAAAAATCTATTAACAAAGCATGCAAATTACAGTCTCTCTCTCTCTCCCTCCCTCCCTCCCTTTCTCTCTCTCCCTCTCCCTCCCTCCCTCCCTCTCTCTCAGAAAAGTTCCCTTGCTGCCTGCCATCTGCAATCTGTCATAACAGGCTTATGCTTCACTAAGCAAATAATGGAGACTCAAAATTCAGTACCTCTGATGTATAGGACGATAAAACAATCGGCATCTGTTTCCTAAGATGAAGTCCAGTTAATTATTTTTCTTGTGAAACTTGCCCCGAAGACATATAGCATTGCCATCTTCCAGATGGGGCCAGATTTCCTGGAATGACAGCTTACTGCCAAACAACAGAGATCAGTTCACCTGAACAATAAGACAATAGGACAGTTTTGGAGGGTGGAGTTTTTGCCATCACATTCTTGATGAGCTTCCTCCCCTCCTCAAACTTCACCCTCCCCAGGTTGCAGTCCCAAAATCTCCCGGCATTTCCCAATCCAAAGTTGGCAACCTTAGAGATATACTCTTCCTTGCAAGCATCCTTTCCTTCCAGGAGTTTGCCTACCTTGTTTTTATCACCTTGGGGGTGTGTGTCTCTTTTTATCTCTTATTTGTATATGGTTCTCAGATTTTAAACATTTACTTAACAGCTGACAATAAAAATATTTTAAAAATTAAATTTCAGATTTTGAAAATTATACACACACACATATAAAACACACATGCATGTTTTATTTATTTATTTATTTATTTGTTTATTCAAATTTATAGCCTGCCCTCATTCTCAATCAAGCCAGGGCTCAGGGCGGGTAACAATCTTTAAAATACATAAAACCATAGAACAATAATTTAAAAGATCATATTAAAACAACTCAGACTTCACAGTGTAACTAGGGTATCAACAGGTCAACTCTCCACAGGTATCAAAAGTGGGAATGGAGGAAGGATGGGGAGGCCAGTAACATACATACATACATACATACATACATACTTTCTTCTTGATTGAGAATCCATCATTCTTGAGAGAGAATCCACCATTGCCTCTGTCTTAAATAGACAAGTTGCAAAGGGTGTCAGAAAAGGAATCCATCATGGCACTGCCTTCTCCCTCTTAAGCCCAAGTACTAAGTTTGGAACTCTATCCTAGCCTTGTTGTGGTTGGGGACCCTGAAACCATGGCAACTGCTTATTTCCCAAAGAGAGGGGAGTCTGGGAAGACAGGAAGTGGGTTTCAGCAAGGAAAAGCTCATCTGGCCTACCTCCCAAAGGAGCAGATGAATGGGCATCATAAAAACCTGATGAGGGAGAGAGACATGGGCTGCATGCCAAAGGACCTTATTGGCAGAGTTTAGAGTATCTCTCCTGAGGGGCAGGATTCCTGACTCTGGATTGGGAGAGGGAGGTATTCACCAAAGCAGGCAGAGGTTTTAAAAGGTCAAATCTTCCTCTGTTCTGTGTTCAAACACTTCATCCAGATGCTGTGCTTCCAACCACTACAGTTCACACATGGGGGGGCAGTGGTGTTGGAATAAGTGATTCCCCTCTACCATTCTTTTACCCGATAAGGGATTGCTTCACGGGCATTTCCTTCTCCATGCCAAATTAGCCAACAAGACCATGGACAATTGCCATGTTAATGTGGCCTCTGCCTTAACAGGCACAGCTTTATTCCAATGTGGCAAGTCCACATTGCTATTAAATATAAATTATCTTTTAACATAAGCACCGTTGTACTCTAAATATATAATGGAGAGGGTTCTTTCAGCCTCAAAACAAGGACAAGAACCTCACAAAAGCAGCTAATTTCAATTTGTGTTCCAGAAAATATTGGCAAGTTCAAATGTTGATGAATATTGCCATCTCCCATTATCTTTTTTGTCTCTTGCAGAAGAGGCAGCTGCTGTTTGGCGAAAGACAAACGGAAAGTGAAAAATATCATGCTTCTAGTATGAATATTCAAGCTACATCTCTTGAATCTCTTTAGTTAGATTTTCAGCACATAAAACATAGGTCACTGAAAGCTCTTGGAGAAATGAATGTGTCAAGTGCTTTGGGCCTTTATAATGTATCCCAGAAGGAAAAAATCCTGCTCATATCTGTCAGTATGACTGTCCATAAACCACTGTTTGCATGTCTGGCTACTGCTCACTGACACATCATTTCTCATACTCTGGGGATTCAGCACAAGTAATAGACCACAAAGGAATGCACATTTTGTCAATGCATTTAGACAGTTGTTATGACCTTTTCCAGGATATTAAGGAGGAGGAAGAAAGGTATTTCTTCAGGGGAAAACATTAGAGCACACTCAGTGCATTCCGAAGGAGAGTTACTCCAGTCTAAGCCCGTTCATTTCAATGGGCTTAGGGTGGATTAACTCTCCTTAGGAATGCACTGACATATACCTAAGCCACAACCACTACCCAGAACTATTATGTTGGAAATGCTTGAATGTAGAAGATTCTTTAAGTGAAACAAAACATCCTGGGAACAGACTGTTCTTAGGGGAATGCTCTACAACTGAGCCATGGCCCCTCTGATCAGAATGATGTCATAGGCCACTTCAGGGAGAAAAGCAAGGTACAAACTTCTAAATACATATTTCCTGCTGTTAACCTTTTAAGGGACCTGTGCATTCCACTGGTGTCAGAGACTAGACTAGACCTATATCCTTTGTCTTCCTATCTCAAGCTGTGTTCAGACTTGGAATTTTGTAAGATTGAAAATACTAATAAAATTAAGCTGTGTCCTGAAGGATCAGTGATGTTGCCACACTCCTGCAAACATGTGGACAATTGTTCAGACTGCAGTGGGGAATCAGCTTGCATGTTGGTCCCTAAGGTTTCCTGCATTGTGCAGGGGTTGGACTAGATGACCCTGGTGGTCCCTTCCAATTCTATGATTCTAAGGTGCTACTGGGTTTGAATCTAGATCTTCTTCTGCAGATCAGCACAGCTCCTTTCTGAAACAATCTTCCAACAATTATGTCTCAAAGCAATAGCTACCTTTTTGATTCTGGGCAGCTACCAAGCAGGACAGGGGACCTGGCTCAGTGGTAGAGCATCTGCTTGACATGCAGAAGGTCCCAGGTTCAATGCCCAGAATCTCCAGTTAAAGGGACTAGGTAAGTACCATATATACTCGCATATAAGCCGAGTTTTTCAGCCCAAAAAAAGGGCTGAAAAAGCCGGCCTCGGCTTATACGCAGGTCAATACGGTAGGGGAGGGGGAGGGGGGAGGAGGGAGCAGGGAGGAGGGAGGGGGCAACTTACCACCACCACCGCTGCCGAGCCCGTGCGGCTCCTGCGGCTGCTGCAAGGCCACGCGGCCACCTCCGCCGGGCGCGCCTGGCTTCCCCCGCCCTGGAAGGGCTGGGGGAAGCCTGCTGCTGGGAGCGCCTGGCTCCCCCCACCCTGGAAGCCTCCTGCGGGGGGCCCGCCGCCACCACCACCACCTTCGCCGGGAGCCCTGTCAGGTAAGCCTGCGGGGGGGGAGGGGTTATAAGCCGACCCTTGGCTTATACACGGGTGCCTAATTTTTCCCCATTTTTGGGGAGAAATTAGGCACCTCGGCTTATACGCGGGTCGGCTTATACATGGGTATATACGGTAGGTGATGTGAAAGACCCCTGCCTGAGACTCTGGAGAGCTGCTACCAGTCTGAGTAGACAATACTGACTTTGATGGACTCAGGGTCTGATTCAGTATAAGGCAGCTTCATGTGTTCATGTTTGTGCAAGGAGTGGAAAACCAGGATCTTTTACTTGGAGAGGTGTCTGAGAGAAGCAAGATTTCAGTAGGAAAAAGATGACACAGACCTGATTTGAATATTTAAAAAGAAATATGGGGTTTATTGAGGGATTTGATAAATTAGTGGAGGGGGGGCTCTATTATTATTTTCAGCTCTATTATGGCCTATGAAGAAGTTATCCAGTGGTCGGGGGGTGTTCTTTAAGCTAGTGACACCAAATTTGTAGAAGAGCTGATGGTGCCTGTCCATAAAAGAAACCCCAAGTTTCAAGAAGATTGGGTCAGGGGGTCTAATTCTATGGGCCCCCAAAATGATGCCCCCAGCCATCCTCCGTTGTTTCCAACGGGGGAATAACAGCCTTTTTTCTCCGGAGCAAAAGCAAAGCCTGCATCAACTACTGGTCAATGTCTCCCATCCCAAGAGCCAACACAAGCCCAACAGAACCAACGTAGAGTCCAGGAATCCCACTGGAATCACAAACCAATGTGGCATACCCAATAGAACCAATGTCAAACCAGAGAATCCCAGCAGAACAAACTAAAGAGGGGGAACACCTGTGTAAGGCTAATAGAACCAATATGTAATAAAGAAGCCCAGCAGAAGCAAGGGCAATTCACAGAAGCCCAGAAGAACCATCTTAATGACAGGGGGCACTTTTGCAAGTTCCGCAAAACCTACGGTAATTCACTGACACTGACATCACTTCCCCAAAGAAGGACTCAGAAAGTGAGAGGGAAGGGGCTTTATGTGCACCTGGACCCTCCTCTCTCAACAGTCTGCACACCATCACTGCCTCAGAAAAGGAGCCTTAGGTGCTGCAGCTGCCCTTCATCACTGGCTCTCCTCTTCCCACCTCCCTCGCCAGCTAAGAATGTTACTCACATAGGGCAACTTTACAGACCTTTAACTGTTGCTATTCAGCATTCCTGAATAATCCCAAATAAACACAATTTTTTCCAGATTTTTTTTCAGGTTTGGGATAACCAGCTAACATTGGAGATTCTCTAATGTGTATGCAGCTGAAAAAAATACCGAAGGAACACCCCTAGTGGTAACTATGAGATACGTACTTGCTTTTCTTAGTAGCTTTGCTGCCAAATTGCACAAACGTTTTGGGGGTAACTATGATTCCACTGTGGGTGCATGGTTGTAGGCTTTGCTGCCAAATTGCTCAATAGTTTTGGGGTAACTATGATTCCACTGTGGGTGCATGGTTGTAGATTTTACGTGGTGGGGGCCCAGATCCATTTGAGGAGGATGCATACCCACAGCACCTTCCAAAAATATGCTGGTTCCATATGCCCTCAGGATACAGCACCTGCCCCATTGCATGTTTCTGTAGCTCTGAATATCTGAACTAGTCCTCAGGTCCAATCTATATAGAAACCATGAAATGACTTACTATTGCTGTTTACATGAAGTTTGAAGCAATCGCTTTGGGGATTTCTTCAGAATATTGAAACAATGTGTTAAACAGCTTGTCCTAAATGTTTGTGCCATTTGGGAAGTTTTCTGAGTGATCTAATCTGTAAAACAACATCTGAAATGCACGGTCTGGTGGGGTTGAATGCAAAGAAATCTAGTAACAGAATAAAAAACGCAATCATCAGTATCAGTGAATTCCTGTCAGTCACATTTGCCTGCAATTCCTGCCGGAGACTATTTGCTCAGACTTTCCTATTTATTTGCCTGTCATGCTTGTTTTGATATTCAACTGACAATCTTCCCCCACAATGACTGACACAAGCAAATGCCAAGGGGTGCCAGGGCAGAAGCGGGAAGACAACCGATTGTATTACCATTTTAAATGGTCTTGTCTTACTCTGCTGAGCGCTGCAATTTTGTTCTTTCCTTACCTGCCACGGCCGATTAACTTGATCCCACTGTAGACTTCTGATGCTTCAAGTTGCATCCAACCCTCCTCGTAACACAGTTTTCTCAAATTACTGCAGCACACTGCTTCCCTTTGCTTTCCTCCAATAACTCCCAAATTAAGGGAGGTCATTGGTGTATGCCATGGGTATATGATATTCTTCAGTGCTGAGTCTGACTTTGTTCTTGGAGGTCATTTGCTTGTATCAGTTTATAAAACAGGAAAACACTGAATGCCTTGGAGATTACCCTCCTAGGCTAGCATTCTGAAGCTGGGCTAGTTTTTTGCTACTTCTCAAGCATCAAATGCTTCATTGCAAAGAGAAAAGACAGACCATAATACACAGCTCTACCCTATCAGTCTCATCAGGCACTTGTGATATCAAAACATTGCCTGCAGCTAAACAGCAAAGAAATTCTTCCTCTTTGCATTTATAATTTATAAAATGGCAGAACAAATTAAACAGGCCCATCAAGGATGTAATGGTTGAGCAGGCAGCTTAAGTACACAGTCATTTTTGTTTCAACGTTCATTGCAAAGATCATCTTGCAAATGTAACATCCTCATTTTTTACTTTTTTGCCAAGGTTACACAAAGGGTTTTGGAAGACAGTCAGGTTTCACCTCTAGCAAAATCCCCCATCCTTTAACCCAAGTAATTTTTTTCTCTGATGAAAATATTTTGCTTTGCTTGTACTTGGGCCAAAATCCAGTGTAGGGTTAATTGCACAAGATTTTAAAATGCTGATCTTAAGATTGTGGCCTATATATGCATCATTGATTTTGATACTGAAAACTTAGGGTGCCCTAAGTCAGTGGTCAAAGTTAGTAATATATCATTGGAATATTATACAAATGTTAGTACTAGAGGCTTCAGTAGATTGATAATATAAAGCTGCATTTAATTGGGAATAAACTGCAATTAAAACAGTAGGGTTAATTTCTGAATAAATATGCATAAGATTGGCTTGCATACTTTTGCTTGCTGAATTAGTAGGGGCCAGATTTCATGGGTAAAGGCAAAGTTTAATTTATGAAATTGGGAGTTAACTTTTTGGGGGGCTATTTTGGTTCTGGTCTGCTACTGTAAGGAATCAAATGAAAACATTACAAAGATGTCATCTTTACCTACTTCTTCTTCTTCTCCTACAAAGGATGGATGATCCCCCTATATAGGATGAATGAATCTGTACTCAGACACAGGGAAAACCATTTTGTATTAATCTGAAAGGCAGGTTTCAAATAGGTCAGCACTTGAATTCCTAGCAGTTGATCATCACCATGCTAAAGAACCTTTTCTAAGCTGTGCTCTTGAAAACTATCATTTGGAACTAAAGAAATTAATAAAAAACAATCCAGGTAAATGTTTTTATGATCACAATGGTGGTGATATATAGGGTAGGGAAATATCAAGAAAAAAAACAATTCTTGAAATATCAGGAATTTGTCTGAAACAAGGGAAACAATGCATATCTCAAAATCATATCAAGTACAGATACCTTTTAGTTTTATAAACATCTGCTTCCCCCCCCCCAATGATGATGTTACCCTAATTCATCGGGCCCCTTTTGCTGGGATAAGCATATGATTCCAATAGCTGCTGATACAAATGAAAGGAACATAAAGGAGAGAATAGATACAAACCTGTAGATCTTTCAGTCTTGAAGAGGTTAATCCAGGATTGAATTACACTGCTTGATATAATGCCTCTAAGATCTACTGTAATGAATCTGTGTAATGATGGTCCCTTTGGTAAATATGAGATGTACGGTAACATTTACATCAAAAAGCATGCTTTATCTTCTCTTTTAATATGGAACTGTCATTCTGTAGTTTATGAGTCTCATCCTTTAATATCAAATAACAGTTACTGACTCTGAGTAGATTAAAGTTTAAGCTTTTTCAATACGAATGATAAAAGGCTCGTTTTTTCCCCTCCTCCTGCATTGCAATGGTAAAAGGCTGGTAATGGCAAGAATTGTATTAAAACAGAACTTTTTGTGAACCAGTATCAAGGGAAGGAGAGAAAAAGTACATTCATTATTCCATTCATTTCCAAACCTTATAAACTACATAGCCTCCCAAGAAGCATGGCACATTTCTTATACCGGGGGGGGGGGGTACTTTGACTTTATATGTTAATCTTATACTGGAACCTTTCTTCTAGATGCTGAAAAGTAATAGCAGCTGCATCCACTCCACTTCAGAATTCCAGCTCAGATATCCCAACTAAGCAGAACCAGAATCAGAATACAATTTGAGTTCTACAAACTGATGCCACTTTGGCCATATTAAGAACCAATTACCCTGTGAGAGAGAAATGAAAGTCAAGACAAATTATCATCACTTTAATCTCCAGTGGTGGCACTTTCACACATGCTGAATAATGCACATTTAATCCACTTTCATTGCACCTTGCAGCTAGATTTTACTGTGAGAAATGGCAAAATCCACTTGCAAATGATAGCTAAAGTACACTGAAAGAGAAGGAGGAGGTTTTTATATGCTGACTTTCTCTACCACTTAAGGAAGAATCAAACCTGCTTACAATCACCTTCCCTCCCCCTCCCCACAACAGACACCCTGTGGGGTAGGTGGGGCTGAGAGATATCTAAGAGAGTTGCGACTAGCCCAAGTTCACCCAGCTGGCTGCATGTGGAAGAGTGGGGAATCAAACCCAGTTCTCCAGATTAGAGTCCTCCTGATTAGAATGAATTGAAAGTGCCTTAGTGGGAACTCTCCCCCAATTTAGCAACCATATATACCCAACTAAACCTCTACTTTATAGTCTTTCCTGATATGTTTTTCAGACACTGCTATAGTTATTTGGGAGCAATACTAGTCTGGAACATGTAACTGAATATACACACCTCACAGTCTGGACCATGCTTGGGTTGGGGGTAAGGATCACTTATTCACCTTTTTGGATTGTGCAATCATGTCTGTTTCACAGCTAGAAGAACCAGTTTTTACTGTGATAACTGGGGCTAAATCTCAGATGATGGAATTGAGCCTCCAATATGCCACTGTAGCAGGGGACATACAGGCTATGTGAAATGGAGAATGCTTTTTAACATGTAAGAGAAAAATCATTCTGTACTACTGAATAACAGTAGGATTGTTACCTATGTAACATGGGGATGTGAGTGCAAGGGACTAGGACTTCATTTTCCCTTACAGCTACAAGCCCTGTCTCCTCTCTGTGTGTTCAAAATAACTTCTGAAATAGCCTACATACACACCCACACACATACTCTGAACATCTACATACACTTATAGTATGTACACTTGTTGACTCAAAAATTATACTGAATGCATATAAGGACAGTGATGGAACAAGCAGACATTAATCTACTTCCTTTGTATATTTGCTTTCAGTGAACATACACATGGTGCATTATACAGTCTTTATTGAGAGCCCCCTTGGAGGTGAAATTTGAGAGCAGAAGTTTAGGTTGAGATCTTGACTTCTAGACATCCGTAGATTTCCTCACTTTTTCTGTCTTTTGTTCTGTCTATCTTCCTCTCTCCTTCACAAAATAAAACACAGAAAATACCCCTACTAAATTCACTAGCACTGATTGGGTTGACAGCTCCTGCTTGGGAGATTTTGGAGTCAGTGCTTGGGGGAGAGCAGAATTTGGGGACAGGAGTGATCCCAGAAAAGATGTGATGCCATAGAGTGCCATTTCCTTCAGGGGAACTGATCTGTTGTCTGGAGGTCACCTGCAATTCCGAGAGATCTCTGGGTGCCACATAGAGTAGGCTTCCCAACTGCATGGGCCCAGCTGGAAAGTCTCCACCACAGCTCCAATCTCCTGCCCTCAAAAAAAATTGAGGGACAGGAGAAAAAAACTGCCTCCATAGGGAAGATCTCAGAATTTCTCGTGATTTTTACCATAGAGATTAGGGCAAACTCCTAGAGCATTACCCAGAACTAACATCACATCCTCCCAAACTCCACCCTTCCCAGGCACAGACCCCCAAATGTCCTGGCACTGTTTAGGAAGTGTTGGGAACCCTACCTGGATGCTGGTAACCCCAAGTAAGTACTGTCTGAAATAGATAGCTCTCAAGAGACACTGTCCTTCAGTGTTACTCCTCTGAAGATGCCTGCCACAGCTGCTGGCGAAATGTCAGGAAAGAAAATACCAAGACCACAGTTACACAGCCCAGATAACCTACAAGAACCAATGAACTCTGACCGTGAAAGCCTTCGACAATATTTTGTTCTTAGTTAGGTTGGTAGGCATAAGCTTTCCAGGTCTGAGGTAACCAGAAAAAGTACAAAAGGCTCTCTCCACATGTGTTCATGCAAGAGTGCGTGGCTTTTAAAAGTCTGGAACACTAAACATTTTCTTCAGAAGCTTATTAAATAAGGAACAGGGCCATGAAGTAATGAAAACTGGGATGATGTCAGTGTAGGAAACACCATTTACTCTGCCTGTATGCGGCTATTGGCCATCAGTCTTTGAGACAATAAGCTAAAGGTTGGGCTGCTGCTCTTCCATACCCCATTCACAAGAGAAAATGGGATTTGGTACAAACGGGTAAATTTAACAGCGAGAATGATTGTGACTACAAGGCACGTTAGACAGAAATCAAATAAGCTTTTCCAAACTACCTCATTTTTTCCTGGCAGGTACTTAACATCTTTAATAGAACCAGCACATCACTAAGCACAAACTCTGCTTTAGCCTTATGAGCAGTTTCACCTCTGTGAGTGGATTGGCGAATGCAAATCAAATAACTAATGAAGGTGGGAGTGAATTGCATCATAAAGAATATCATCAAAATAGAAATTGTAGAATGAGCTTTGCCCAGACACCAAATGATCCCGGGGCTGGTTTTGTGCTTGAATAGCAGCTCCCCAGCCCTAGAGTTAAAGCTACCTTTTCTTGTTAGATGGGGCCACTGTATTTTTAGGTTCTGTTCATTGAGTAATGCTATTTTGTCATCTTCCCACAGCTTTTTAAAGTCAAAAGTATGTGAAATGATTTCTTCTCTAGTGCAGAGCAAATCCAGATCTACGCTTTACACCAGATAAGTCAAGTACTGGCTGCCTGAATTAATAGCAGATAATGAACATAAATGCCTCTCAGTATTCATTTGATTACCCTACTTCATCAGCCAGGTGTCTCCAAACAAACGAGTGATACATCAGTCCCAATGTGATCTTTAGTGGAATGGAATCTGACAAGATGCTCTGTAAAATGTGGCCATTCTCAAAAAGATACAGGTCTCAGCATTCAGACTGGAGGAAAATGACGATTGTTTGTATATTTCAGTGCACAAATTCAGACCATCTCTGGTGCTGGCTCTCTCCCAGCTGCTAATCAGATGAAGGAAAACCTATTACAATAACAACATTACATCTTAACATTTTGTCACTGATTAATTGAGTACTTAGATGAAGCAGGAATTGGAGACATTTGTGATTAGCTCATTAATAAGAATAACAGAAAATTTATACATTCATGATCTGAATGCCTAAATTCATTCCAGAACTCATTCTCTCTCTCTCTCTCTCTCTCTCACGCACACACACACCACTGCCAAGACTAATCAGCTAAACAATGCCTTTTGCCTATGTACTAAGAACAACTATGCTCACTCCAGGTTGGGGGTGGGGGGAAGCATTTTATGCAAACTGGCAAGGACAAAGGAAAAAATACTGTCTCTTTCCACCCCCAAATTATTACCATGAGGGGCTGCTTTACCTCTTTTTCTCTGCACATTTAATACTGTTCTGTCAATGGGATGAACTGAAAAACCACAAGAGAATAACAGTCATATCATGTAAAATAATTGTCTGACACATGGTCCCTGACTAACAAAATTGAGTCTCTGTCAACGTGCACGCCTGGTGTTTGCTTAAATTGTTTAAACTATGGAAAAACAATGAATAAACAAGGAGCTTTGATGTGTAGTTATTATACAAAACGCGCTTGCTATTTTCACATATACCTTTCTACTGTCGCCGGTCTCCCATTCCCTTTAACGAGATTTGTGCAGGAGAAATTCTCAACCGATTATGCCTGATCTTCTTAAGCAGTCATTGGATACTTGCTTCATAATAGGCCTCTTGTCTGATGGGCTTTTCATAATTCCATTTCTGAAAGCTTGTCTCACAAGCTGTTGTCTTTCCCAGTTGTCCACAGGGCTTGCATGAGAGAGAGGCTGATGTTCTCCTTTTGCCCCAGCAAAAACTCCTCCCTCTGAGAGAGGCCTGCTCCAGACCAGAGCTTAGTTGAACACTGTCCATCGGAGTTTAGATCCAAGATTTTCAATGCCTATCCCTGGAATAAGTAGCACTTGAAACTCATTCAGAATGCTTTGCTTTCCCCAAAGGGCCTCACATGTGTGGCATTGTGGCTTCTGTCTGACCAGACTTTCTATACCAGGGGTGTCAAGCATAAGGCTCGAGGGCTGGATTCAGCCCCTTGAGATCTCTTATCTGGTTTGTGAGCAAGCCAAGGCAGCCACCCCCCACTTTTGATCAGGGCTGGTGAGGCATGACCCGGCCCAACCAAGTGACATTTATGTTATATCTGATCCTCATAACAATTGAGTTCGACGCCCCTGCTCTATACCATACAGTTTCCTCTAAATTAAATTCCTGTAGCCATCTCTGCTCTCAGCACCAAACTCCT
Organism: Euleptes europaea; assembly: GCF_029931775.1. NCBI lineage: Eukaryota > Metazoa > Chordata > Lepidosauria > Squamata > Sphaerodactylidae > Euleptes > Euleptes europaea. The sequence continues at coordinate 51,698,383 of NC_079320.1, forward strand.
CATTGTGTATAACATTACTGTAATGATCCTTTTAAAACAGTATGAAACAGTTCCAAAGATTGGAGGAACAGTACAAGAGGGGCTTAACATATTCCCTGGTCACCACTTCACCTCACCAAATCTCATGTATACAGCAGCCCTCCCTCCCCATGGTGCTCCCTATATAGGCAAACATACATATGTTATTGTGGGGGGTGATTTATAATAAGAAAACAACAGGAGGAAATTGTACAAACACCTTTCTGTGATCTTGATTACCTTTACAGAATCATCTTGTCCTGTTTCAAAGCGGACATTGGATTAACGTTACATGCAGGCAGTGTTTGGCTTATCCTTGAAGCTCAGGTGTTATGCATCTGGATACTGCTGATTGTCCATAGTTTGAAAGGCCATCACTTCATCTCCATTTACCCCGATTCTCTTCGGCAGCATCTGCAGACCCAGAATTTTAACCTATTAAAACCACAGGGTACAGTGCTCTAGGGCACTTCACTTCCTAGTACACATATGTGACTTGACAGTTGGTCCACATTATGAATGAGGAGTTCTCAGATAATGCAGACAATCAGCAGTTCTACATGCAATCTTTCACAGTCACATTCATAAAAGGGATATACATTTCCATCCTCTGCACTTAAAGAACATGCTGATGCACAACTATATCTAGATAGCCAAAGGTTGTATAATGCATTTAGACTTGATCTTTGGCAGTTCTGGAAGTGACCTGGGGCTGTTTCCTCGGTTGTGTATGATTAATGAATCAACATACCACTACACAGATTGTGCCAATGGATTTAAACCCAATAATTTCTGGTTTGTGTTATTTGTGCTGTTTATAGTCCACCTTTCTTACTGAGACTCAAAGTGATAAGGTGTTATTGCCCTAAGTCTATCATACATCAGTGTTGAGATTATTGATCTGGAAGTTGTTGAAACTGCCATTTTACTTTCTACCCCCTCCCCACACAAACACTTGTACAGAACTAATGAAGGAAAGAGGGTCCCTAAACATGTACAGAGTGCAATTGCCACCCATAGAAAAACTCCAGTTATTCTCTATATAGCCAGAAATAGAGAGAAAAGCTTCCATGTGAGAAGGCTGGAATATGACTTCCAGACTAAGCTCTAGCAACTCTCATTTAGACGTTAAGCCACACCACACATGGCATAAGGTTTTATATCCATGCAGTTGTAAGGAGGCACATATATACCCACTGCCCCAACCCAAAACAATAAATTCATCCAAGCTATTAGAATGCCAGGAAATATTTTCTTTGGGTTGCATTAAGCTTTCCAAAAGCCCCCTTCAGCTAAGCCAAGCTACTGCTTTCCCTAACACTGAAGGAATCAATTCTTTCAGCCACACAAGCAAAGGTAGGTGCTTAGTTGGAGCCAGGGCTCACCAGAGTTTAGCACTAGAGCCAATTTTCAATGCCATGGCGCAGTCCTGGAAATATGAAGTAATAACCTCTGACCATGAACATCCATGAAGCTGCCTTATACTGAGTCAGGCAATTGCTCTCTCGCCTTTAACTGACAGAGGCTCTCTAGAGTCTCAGGTCTTTTATAACACCTGATATCTGATTATTTTAATTGGAGATCCCTGGTACCTTCTACATACAAAGCAGATGCTCTGTCACTGAGCCACACCCCCTCTTGTGATGGGTACAGATGCCAAATTCTCCCTCGCCATTGAGTAATAACCAGCCTTCATAGGGCTAGGCTTAGAGAGAGCATTGTTGGGTTTGACAAGGGAAAGAAAGGATTTGGGGTGTCAGTCATTGTGATCCCAAGACAGACTTGAAATCCCTTACTTTTTGTCTTAAAAATTCACTGTCTGTTTCTCATGACAAAGCCAGGCAATCCAAAGCAAACATAAGATCCATAAGGATGCTTGTGTTTTAACAAACCCCTGCCTTGCAATCAGTGTCTCATACTTTTCCCAAAAATTTAAGTAATCTGGCAAGATAGTACTTCTCCCCCTCCACCGAAAGGTGAATCTGAGGGCAAGCTGATATTCCCCTCTTGAGACACCCATTGAAAGAGCAGAGATAAACAGCATAAAACAGGGAAATGATCTCAGTATCTTTCATCCAAGCCAAAGTGGAGATCTTCTAAGTCAGACAGGCATATATCCCAGTTAAAAGAGTAGGGCCAAAAACTCAGGCAGGCAGAGACAAGGCCTAACCAGCAGTTCAAACTCAGGGTGGGGAGTATAAGAAAGCCAGATGGTGACTTAAGCTGCCTCTTCTCTCTCTGGTAATGTCTCCTCCATGTAGGCAGCTCCAATGAGAAGCAGATAGGCTCTTAGTCTGTTTTCTCTCAGTCCTGAGTTTTGTATTGCCTTTACAGGATGGAGGCAGCCAGATTCTAGTTTTAAAGTTTGGGCTGAGAGAAAATACAACTGCTGAACAGGAAGTACCTGTCTGACCACTTCCTAAGGCAGTTCAAATCATCATATGGCTCCTGTACAGGCAGGTCTCTCTTGTTCCTGCCTGACTGGTGATTTGAGTGTGAAGATTAGAATGGAAAACCAAAACATATAAACAAGATGATGAAGTTGTCTTTCCTTAATTCAGCCCATTAGGGCTGTCAAAAAAAAAAATTCGGTACAGTTCGGATTCGGCCGAATTTGACCCTTGTGGGGTCGGTACGTGCCGAAGTCCGAACTCCCCCGCTTCGGATCCCCGGTAATTCGGGGGGATCCGGAGTTCGGGGGAAAATTCGGCCGAAGCGCGCCTTCAGGGATTCCCTGAAGGCGCGCGGGGGCGGGCCCTTTAAACTGATCTGAGCCTCCCAGCTGGGAGGCGCAGATCAGTTTAAAGGGCAGCCCACCCCCCTTCAGCGGGCTCCGCTGAAGGGGGGCGGGCTGCCCTTTGATCTAAGCCTCCCAGCTGGGAGGCGCAGATCAGTTTAAAGGGCAGCCCGCCCCCCTTCAGCGGGCTCCGCTGAAGGGGGGCGGGCTGTCATTTAAACTCATCTGCGCCTCCCGGCCGGAAGGCACAGATGAGTTTAAAGGGCAGCCCGCCTCCCTTCAGCGGGCTCCCCTAAAGGGGGGCGGGCTGTCCTTTAAACTCATCTGTGCCTCCCGGCCGGGAGGCGCAGATGAGTTTAAAGGACAGCCCGCCTCCCTTCAGGGGAGCCCGCTGAAGGGAGGCGGGCTGCCCTTTAAACTGATCTGAGCCTCCCAGCTGGGAGGCGCAGATCAGTTTAAAGGGCAGCCCGCGCCTTTCAGCGGGCTCCCCTGAAGGGGGGGCCGAATTGGCCGAATTTATTCGCGAACTCCCGAACTCGCTGAATTCGGGCCCCCCGGTTGCCCGCCAGATTGGAGTTCGGATCCGTCCGAACTGAAAATCACCGAATCAGGGGAAATTCGGTTGATTTTCAGTTCGGACCGAACCGAATTGACAGCCCTACAGCCCATAACTGTTTTATATATATATATATATATATATATATATATATATATATATATATATATATATATATATATATATATATATATGTGTGTGTGTGTGTGTGTGTGTGTGTGTGTGTGTGTGTGTGTGTGTGTGTGTGTGTGTGTTTGCAGCAATGAGCAGTAAATTAAAGTGGATAGTTTTCACAATGTACGACACTTTGATTTGGAAATCAAAAGGCTATGGCTTACTGAAATGCAGCCATGTCATATCTCCTTTGCTTCGCCTCATCTTTTCTCTACAGGTTTACTCCTTTATTTCTTTAGTGCATGCTTTCTTGTTAGCTTTCTATAGCTTTGCAGATATGCAAGGACAGACAAGCCCAATTAACTCAAGAGGGCAGGAATTGCTCGATTTTACATTTAATGTGTAGTAGTTCTTCCACTCAGATCAACAAGAACTGTTTCCGCTGAGATCATTCTTTTTTCAGGGCCCCCATCTATGTTGTGTAACAGGTCTCCAGGGAATGCGAGGAAGGCCCCAACGTTGCACAGATTCTGGAAGCTCTGTAAAGTAGAGTTTTTCCAACATGCTTTTGGTGGATCATGATTGGAGGTTGTTGTGATTGGCTTCCTTTCACTTGTATTTCTTTGATTGTGAGATGGTATTTGTTTTTAAATTTGGTGTAAGCTGCTTTGAGTTCTGTTGATTGGGAGAAAAAAAAGGAATTATATATTTTTTTGCAGTAGAGAAGCGAGAATGCAGAAAGAAATAAACGCAACATGATATCAACAGGCATTTGCAATCATCAGTTATACTCAACATCCAGTTCCACCAAGTTCTTGTGTCTTCAAATCACTGCAATGAAAAGGTAAAAAAAGGTAAAGGTCCCCTGTGCAAGCACTGGGTCATTCCTGACCCATGGGGTGACGTCACATCCCGACGTTTACTAGGCAGACATTGCTTTGACAGTGTGGTTTGACAGTGCCTTCCCCAGTCATCATCAATGAAAAAGTAGCCATTCAAAATTCAATTCCACCACAATGCTGAAGCTATGTAGGCCATTCGTTTCAAATTCAAAAGCCACATCCCAAACCATTAATCATTAGTGCTAATTAATATTGTTCATAGTTATTGTCCAAGTAAAGGCAAGAAAAGTCTGCATTTAAAAAAGCACAAATTGATGGAAATATTCCTTTTATCCCTTAGAAGCTCCTTGATCAATTGATCTTGAGCAGCATATATTGGAGGGATATAAGGACTGAAACAAATCTTGCCACTGACAATGTAGCCTTGGGGTCCCTGTCGCTTAGTAAAAAAGGCATTATGTCAGTCACAGAGGCATTGGATTTGTATATTAAAAGGGGGGAAATATAGTGCGATCGAAGTTCCTCGTAAAAGCGGCATTCCAAAAGGGCATGGGCTAATGTGTCAATAGAGCCAGAAGAGAAAGGCAGATCCTGTCTATGGTATATTCAGAATTCTGCCCTGCATTACCATAGAAGGATTAGCATTCAATCTAGCCAAGCAAAAAGCTCTACAGAGACGAGGAGTTGTCAGATAATATGTATAGGCAGGCAGACCACGTGGAGGGGGTATTCCGAAGAACTGGGATGAACAGACGCGACGAGCACGAAAAGTAGTGCTGTTATAATCGATCTCTTCAATGCGCCTTTTAATCTTGGCAAAAGCTTTAATATTAAAATATTAAAGTTGGAGGTAATAGGGGGACAGTGAATGTGTTGCTATATGAGACCAATGAGAAGGAAGTGCCAAGGAATCAATTCTGGCTTATTAAAGAGGAGGAGGAGGAGGAGGAGGAGGAGAAGAAGAGTTGGTTTTTATATGCCAACTTTCTCTACCACTTAAGGGAAACTCAACCCAGCTTACAATCACCTTCCCTTCTCCTCCCCACAACAGATACCCTGTGATGTAGGTGGGTCTGAGAGAGCTCTAACAGAGCTGTAACGTGCCCAAGGTCACCCAGCTGGCTTTGTGTATAGGAGTGGGGAAACAAATCCGGTTCACCAGATTAGCCTCCACCACTCATGTGGAGGAGTGGGGAATCAAACCCAGTTCTCCAGATCAGACTCCATCGCTCCAACCACCACTCTTAACCACTACACCATGCTGGCTAGTTGGGGGAGGGGGAGCGAAGTAGTATGACTTAGAAATTCTTCATCTCCAAAGAAAAGGCCATGTATAGAGTTAAAAGATTAACAGTGCATTCCTAAAGAGAGTTACTCCAGTCGAAGCCCATTCATTTCAATTGGCTTAGACAGGACTAACTCTCCTTAGGAATGTAAGGTAAGGCTGCAATGCTAAGGACACTTTCCTGGGAGGCAGAGCCTCTGAATAACATGGGGCTTACTTCTGAGTAGACCTGCTTAGACTTTAAAATGCTTAGACTTGTACCCTAACAGCGCAGTCCTAAAGAGAGTTACACCTATGGTTGCCAACTCTGAGTTGGGAAATTACTAGAGATTTAGAGGTGGAACAACAGGAGAGTAGGATAAAAAGCCGTGGAGGGGAACTGATCTCAGTAGTCTGGAGATCACTTGTAGTTCTGGGAGATTGCCAGGCCCCACCTGTCGGTTGGCAAGCCAACTTTCACCTTCTAAGTTGACTGATGTCAATGGGCTTAGAAAGGTGTAACTCTGTTTAGGACTGCACTGCAGGAAACTATCCCCATGCTACATTCATGGGTGGGATAGGGGAACTCCCACCTTCTATAGAATACAATATTATTGCTGGATCCACTGTTTATACCGAAGGCAGTTGAGATGCATCTAATTTGGCTGTCTATACAAGCACAGGCAAAACAGTGCTAGTCCAGTTTGCAGGGTAAAAAAAAATTCTCCAGTGTTATCCCATCCAGAAACAGAAACATCTTGTTATGATGACATTTGAATAGAGCGGGGTAGGGTGGGGTGGGGGTGGAGAAGAGAAGCAAATCCCTTGTCATCGGTACATGTAAGAATATATTTGTCAAAACATTGTCCTCCGATGGCATCTTTCAGCCTTGTCCTCTGCTCAGCTATGCAATGTATTACAATTATATAATAAACCCTTTCCAAGACTAGAGAAAATTCATATGCCAGCTATCAAAAGAAATTCTTCATGATTTGTGACTTTTAATAAAATCCATCTTTTGGTACTAGCCAAGAAAATGAAACAAAATTCAAATGCCATGTATTTTAGTTCATAAATACTTAATACAATCAAAGAACGAATGGCAAATTACATGATGTAATTTAATATAATAGCACTTACATTAATTGCCACCAATTACACGGTAAATGCTTTAAAATTAAGTAATCACTGGAAATGTCATATGACTATGCATATTTCTTGGCTCGCAAGCCCAATGTGTACTACACTTTTAAGTGCCTGCTGAGCGTTCCGCTCTGAGAACTGAAGAGGCCATGGGACAGGTAGATCAAAGGACACTAATAACAATACACTTGGATGTCAGTTTCTGTTCCGATGTTTTGGCCTCCCTAGAGGACATCCAGAAAGAATAGGGAGAAAGCATGCTGGAAAGCATGGTTTGTGGCAGCACCTGGCAAGGTTGGGCAGTTCCACGGCCCCATGGATATTTGCAAAGTTGTCCCATATTCAGCCTCCTCTCTGTTAATTCTGATTTTTTTTCCCCAGTCCACTTAGCCGCTGGTACTTGTACATGTGGTGCTGCGCAAGGATTTTGTGCAACTGGGCCTGTTAGCATGGCAGAGACTCACAGCCCTGGAGGGTTTTGTTCTGGTGTACAGTTCTGAATGTGTAGCAGAACTGCATACTTAGTGGCCCAGTATACATGAGATAGAAGAGCCCCGTGGCGCAGAGTGGTACGCTGCAGTATTGCAGTCCAGGCTCTGCTCGCGACCAGAGTTTGATCCTGACGGAAGTCGGTTTCAGGTAGCTGGTTCAAGGTTGAGTCAGCCTTCCAACCTTCCAAAGTCAGTAAAATTACTATCCAGTTTTCTGGGGGTAAAGTATAGATGACTAGGGAAGACAATGGCAAAGCACCCTGTAAACAAAGTCTGCCTAGTAAACTGACCCCATGGGTCAGTAATGACCCAGTGCTTGCATAGGGGATGACCTTTACCTTTATAAATGAGATGCCAGACACATGCAAAGTCACATCGGTAAGTTCTTTACTCCTACTAGCACCATCTTTAAATCAGAGTCTTAAGACTGCTTATAGAAGAAATTAAATATATTCATGGTATATTGGTCTTCTAAAGGTCATGATAACTAAATGAAATGTCCACTGTCCAGAAGCAATGCCCTTCAATATCATTTGCAAAAGGGCAAACCATGACATAAGATTGTTTTTTATATATTTTACTTTATTTACTTCATTTTTATGCCACCAAAGCAGCTTAAATCATTATCCCCTTCTCCATTTTATCTTCACAACAACCCTCTGAGGTAGGCTAGGCTAAGATTACATGACTGGCCCAAGGTCACCCAACAAGCTACCAGAATATTTTTTATGCTGCTTGTCCTGGAAAACTGCTTGAGGCAGCTTTAAAGTAAATGTGACAATAACATGAACAGATACAATTAGTTAAAGATTAACAAATTACAAACACAGCATTAAAATCCAGCATTAAAAAAATAAGCCAGAGTGTAAATACAGCATAAAACATCTAACTCTTTTTAAGAGTCACAAAAAAACAGGCTAGAGCAGACTGTAAAACAACTTGAAAGGTCTACCTTATAATTAAAAGTCTTGTTAAAAAGGGATGTTTTAGCTTGGTGCCTAAGATAGAGTCCATCGGGCATCAGGCAAACCTTAATGGGACAGGCATTCCACAGATGAGGTGCCACCACTGAAAAGCCCTGTCTGCGGTTGTCACCTGCCTCATCTCTGCAGATCAGGGCATAGAGGCCAATGCTTGTGAGAAGGATGCTAACTGGTGAGCTGGACAATAGGGGAGGTCATTCAGATACCCTTGTCACAAACCATTTAAGGCCTTATAGATAGGAACTGGCAATTTGTTGCCCTCTCTGTGGAATTCCCAGAAAAGTCTGACTTGCTGCTAATGGGATGGAAATATGGATGGTGGATTATGCAGACTTTTATTGTGGTTCAACAGGTTTCTTCCCATGTTTTTTAAGACACGCGAATATATTTCTGCAACGCTGCAAGTCAAAAAATATACACAGATTACGAAAACAAGAAGGAAAGGGTAAGGGACAAGAGATGATATCATTTTTGTTAACCTCTGTAGCACTTTTTAAATCATTTCTGTTTGACTTGAAGAAGTTCCTTCATTTATCTGCACTACTTCCACAGTTGCTCAGTGGGGATATGGGCTGGATGAGTTGAGTATCCATAATCTTTTGATAGATAGCTGAGGTTTCTGAGACAGACAGAACAAACTGCTGTTACTAATGTAGTCTTTTGCTATTAACATTATAAAGGAAGGGGCTAACTTTAGTAGAAGAGCCTACCTATGCTAATCCACAGAGAGGCTCCAGAGTGCAATGAAGGTCCATCTGTGTCCCCCTGTCATCAGCATTGGCTTTCCCTTTAAATATAAAATATGAGGACTGTGACTTTGGGAGCCACTTTATATGACTGAATACAAAGCAATGGAAACACTGCAGTTTATAGTTTTATGGTTTTTTAAAAAAAGAAACATTACTCTTTCTCCATGCACTTTACATAAAGAGTCTCCTAGAATATTTAGGGGCATAAAGCACATCTGAACATCATTCCTAATCATGCAGAAAGTGTATTATTATTACCATATGTTCACCCAACAAAAGGTAAAGGTCCCCTGTGCAAGCACCGGGTCATTCCTGACTCATGGGGTGACATCACATCCTGACGTTTCCAAGGCAGACTTTGTTTGCGGGTTGGTTAGGGTTAGGGCCTTCCCCAGTCATCTTCCCTTTACCCCCAGCAAGCTGGGTACTCATTTTACCAACCTCAGAAGGATGGAAGGCTGAGTCAACCTTGAGCCGGCAACCTGAAACCAACTTCAGCTGGGATCGAACTCAGGTCGTGAGCAGAGCTTGGACTGCGGTACTGCAACTTACCACTCTGCGCCACGGGGCTCCACCCAACAACATGAATCTAAAAACAAAATGAGATTTGCTGTGAACAAATACATTTGTTCGAGCAGGAACTAAAATGAACACACTGGGTTGGGTCTTGAGAAATTTTCTGGTGTCCATTAATAATAATAACACATTCTGGTTTGCTGATTTCTTCTGCTAACGGTAGTGCCTTCCTTCAGTGTGAGGTACCTTCCCTTATGCTACTTCTCTGCTGCTGACAAACTTCAATAATGTGGTGTGTACATTGGTTCTTGTAGGTTATCCGGGCTGTGTGACCGTGGTCTTGGTATTTACTTTCCTGACGTTTGGTATTTACTTTCCTAACACTGACAGTGTCCTTCAGTGTTACTCCTCTGAAGATGCCGGCCACAGCTGCTGGCGAAACGTCAGGAAAGAAAATACCAAGACCACGGTCACACAGCCCGGATAACCTACAAGAACCAATGAACTCTGACCGTGAAAGCCTTCGACAATATTTTGGTGTGTACATTATTTCTTTCTGAACAGGCTAGAATGCACTTAAGTATGTTTCAGTGTGTTGATTTCAGTGGTTTTAAAACAAGCCTATGTCAAATTGTGGCCTCAGATTACAACCTCCTGAACCTTACAACGTTAGTTTTTAAACAAAAACTTCCTTTCCTTCATTGTCTGTTGGATTGCTGTGTGTTTTGGGGGTTGCTTTGTTTATTTTTAATGGCAAGTATGGCATTCTTATTGCTTTTCTCCCTGTCTTCTCTCAGTAAGAAATCATAAGCTGTACTTTCCTCAAATCTTCCATTCCAATTTACATTTATATGAGAAATACTCCCCACTCTTTAAAATGTAATATTGAGAAAGAATGTTGAGAGTTTTAAAATCTACCATGGAGAGCTATTTCAGAAGGAATCGTGTTTAAGTCCATGCTTGTGTATTGCTTCACTCTGTATGTAAACATTTACTGAGAACATATTGTTCTCTTTCTGTTTTCTTTTAATAAGAAGAAAATGTCAACCAAGGGAAAAGGGAAATTGTCTGGAAAGAGTCAGGAAATCATCTTCACTTTAATGAAAACAATCCCTTGCAGATGCTTACTTTACTTTTTACATTAGTTGTATTAAACTTATTGCTTGTTTTGCAGATGCCTCTGGCAAGGCATTCATTCATTCCGATCATTCTCTTATTGGACACTCTGCACTTCGTACCATACACTATATTTCAGATATATTTAAGAATGGATGCTGCTGCCTCCAGGCCACTTTGCACATTACAATTTTAGTGTTTACTCATGGTGTGTGCATGCTAAAATGTGTCTTGTTCCAGCCAGATTATGAGCCTGTGGGTGTTCAACCAGACCTGGCAGCTATTAATCTTCATATGGAGTCACTCAGTAGCAGGCGGTAGATCCCATGTTCCAGATTCCAGAGAAATAGAAACAGAATACATATGCTTAATAAGCAGTATGACAGCAAGCTATGCAGCACCTTGGAGAGCTCCCACAGAGGCAGGGGTTGATCCAACAGAGTCACAAGTCACACAAGATTCCTTCCATAAAATATTTATCTAGTTTATCCTGCTTGGTTGTAAGCCGTATATGGGGTCCTTTTTTGGCTGGGAAGCAAGGCATACATTTAATAAATGTTTGCAATATATATATATATATAGGCCATCTTTCAACAACCAAAAATCTTGAATTGTTTACACACAATAAGCGGACAGCATTTAAAACATCCCAGCATCCTTACTCTAAAAAATTAACTACCATTTTTTCCTGTTCTTTTCCTTGAACAGGATATCAGTTGATGGAGTCAATCACTCCCACCTCTTAGAACTCTTGGCAGCTGTGGGAAGCACTAGGAGGCCAGTGATTTATAAAGTCCCCATCCAGACTTGCTGCAGCTTTGCTGGGATTATGGCAGCTGCAGCTTTGCTGGGATCATGGCAGCCATAATGAAAATAGTTTTCCTTGGTAGTGTGTCATTGAGCAAGCTAGAGTAGTTACAGAGTGGGTAGTATGTTATTGAGCAAGCTAGAGTAGTTAGAGTGGGTAACACAAGCTACAGTAGTGCTTAAGGTGTTGAACTAGAATCAGGGAAACTCAGGTTCGAATCCCCACATGCCGTGGCATCTTGCTGGGTGACCTTGGGCCAGTCACTCACTCTCAGCCTCAACTCTGGCAAATATTTGGATAAAAGACCTCCAAGGAATACCAGGGAGAGACATGGAAGCAGGCAATGGCAAACCACCTCTCAATGTCTCTTGCCTTGAAAACCCTATGAGGTCACCATAAGTCAGCTGTGACGTGATGGCAAAAAACAAAAACAAACAAGATGAGGAGTCTAAAGGAGTCAGGTTGCTTCTCGGCTGGGCAAACTGCATCAGCATTTCACTTATATGTCCAAGTAGGTTCTGATGACTGTCAGTGCCTTGTCCATTTAAAAAAAAATGAAGGTAATTAAGTGTTCTTTACTGAAACACCACCCAATGGACTTGGACTATACATCTGTCTTCTCTGTTGTGGAACTTTGGAAGAGCAAAGAGATGCATCCATGCACTAGAGAACCATCACTTAGCAGGACTTCCTTGATAAGTGTGTGTGTATGTTAAGTGCTGTCAAGTCGCTTCTGACTCATGGCAACCCTATGAATCAATGATAGGTTTGCATGCCTTTAAAAGTATGTTTTGCACCAACTGCCCATGTTTTTGTAGCCATAGGAGTTAAAGGTGCATGTTAGGTGCATTTCTATTAACAGAAAATTACATATGGGGTCATTTGGAGGGTGTGAGTGTATAATTCTCTTTCTGCTTGCCATTTTTTATGCCTGAACTCCAAGCGAGGTAAATATTCTTGGAACTCTGTGAATGTTGCTGGCAGGACGCCCTCCTCTCACACCTGATCCCCAATGGATATCTCCCACATCTGATTTTTCATAATACAAAAAACTATCAAGGTTTAAATAACCTATTTGCATGTAATGTGTAACTCCAGCTATGGAGGAATCTTCTACATTAGAACATTTTCATTTTAACCCAGAAATTGAAATTTTGCATAGTGTGCATTCCCCCTCAGCTTATTCTTCATCATACAGCTGTGTGTGCACATTTGGTGTTCCTCACAGAGAAGAACGGTTTTATTTATTATGTATGGGTTTTATGTTTTATGAACCGTTGCTATAAAAATGTCAGATGCATGCAGCTGAATGAACTAAACAAACAAACCCCTTCCTTTCCCCTCCAATATGTGGCCCTAATACAGGGAGGATGGGGGGAAAGAGACTAGCAGTGACTAGATGACCTCAAAATGCCTTCAAGCCTTGCAGTTCTATTATTTCACTGGAGTATCATAGATGGCTATGAACTTTAAGCAAATTATTTAGGCCATTACACTTTGAAAGCAAAATAAGTAAAGTAAATGATTGGATACATCAGCATCGTGTGCGAATGGCTTGGTAATACATTCATAAATATCTTTCTGTGTGGGGCTAATGATTTATGAATGAAGTTTAATGTAATGTGTCTAGTGCTAGGCATATCAAATGATTCTTCATGGGAAAATCCTATTATGGTTACCAACCCAACAACTTTGCTTCCAGTTTTATGATTTCATCAATTTCTCTTTTACAAGGATGTAGCTGTACATTCCGGGAGTGCATATCATCTGTTTAATTAATTACCCTAATATCTCACCGCATTTATTGTTTAAACTCATAACAATGATGGACCCTCCTGGCTACTGCCTTAATAAGGGATTTTGGCTGTTGCTTTTGTTTAAATCACCGACAGCCTAATCTTCTGCATACTTAGCTTAGATTAATACTATGACCTTCGCTAGGAAAATAGGTATCCGCAACTGAAAATACCCAGCGTAAGCATCATAAGATGAGGTATTCAATATGCATACAAAAATGCAAAAAATGATCAGCAAACTAAATCCGTCCCACCCTGATTCTGAGCAGAATTGCCAGACTATCGATGCCATTGGCTGCTAGCAGGGCTCCCTGGCATGAAAAGTAAATAGGTCGGCAGAAGGGGCTACTGTAGATTTATCTCTTTTCTAAAGATAATCCTTCAGTCATAACAGCTCTCAAGGCAGCTTGCAATAAGAGTTAGAACTGTCACCATTAAAACAGTGAAAAAGCACAACAAATCAAAGGTGGTGGCGCAAGGGGGGCACCGGAGCTCTGGCTACTTCCTCCAGCCCAGGGTCTGTGGCAAAGCCCGGGGGAAATAGTCCCTTCACTCAAAAGATGCTGCAGATCTTTGCAGCACAAGGACGTTGGTCTTTCCTAAAGGGCAGTCTGTCCTTTCCTGGTTGCTGTTGCTGATGACATTGAATTGTATCCCAAGTTCTGCAAATGCCACTTCAAGAGGGGATATTTCTTGCTTCCCTCTGTCTGATGCAAGTCCTTGCGATATCAGAAAACCCACTCCAGAAAGTCAAGAAACTTTTGGGAAGAGCATGGGATGCATCATGGGATGGGCTGTCTTTGGAGTGCGGGAAATCACAGCTTTCCTTTGCAAAAGCAGGAATACTTCTGCAAGGACACCTTAGGATCTGACCCAATGTGCCCCCGGTTCCAGTCGAGGAGGGAAATTTTCTCCCAAGCCCTGGCTTCTGCTGCTGCTTTCGTCTTTATGAATCCCTGGCAAGGCCTAGGGAAAAGTCTCCCTTCCTTCCGCCACAGTACTTAGATGCAAATCAATGGAGGTTTATAGCAGAAAATGTTTAACTTTCCTAGGCTCAGACCCTTTCTTTGTGGCCTTGGTTTTCTGTGTTAGGAGCTATGAACAGTAAAGAATAGGTTCAAAATGGTGAGGATAGCAGGGTGGTCAGTCATAAAACATGTCTCATCCTTGGTTTGAGGAGAAAAAGGCTGACCTGGTATCAAAACCTGGTGAAATTAAGTGAGTGGGCCAGTGTTGGTAGAGCATGTTCTAGCCAAATAATCAATCCCACCAGGGAGGGGCATATCTATAGTTCACTGTGAGTATTACACCTTGTGCAGGAACCCAATGAAAACAGTGCCTGCCTTTGAAAGTATTTTGGGTGCTGGCAACAAATCATCCTGGCACCCAGCAAATTGTCAGCTGGAAGAGGTGGTCCAAGGCCTGGTGTTCAAAGCTCCCACGGGCCCTATCAGTGCTGGACAAATTTCATGCTTTAATCTGCCTTGCCTCGCATGTTCTGGGACTTCATGACCTGCCATGTCATATTAGACTGAACACATATTAAAGCTTACGCACTAGGATTATTTTTCTGATGACCTGGTGATTGGGAAAATTAATGTAAGACCAATGTTAAGACCACTAGCAAATGTGGCTCATTGTCATGCAGAAGGTCCCAGGTTCAATGCTCAGCATCTCTAGTTAAAGGGACCAGGGGATGTGAAAGACCTCTACCTGAGACCCTGGACAGCCGCTGCTGGTCTGAGTAGACAATACTGACTTTGATGGACCGAGGGTCTGATTCAGTATAAGGCAGCTTCATGTGTTCATAGTCAGATGTGGCCACTCCACTCCATTGGGGTGTGGCTTTGGAGACACAGCTCTTGTAGGTTTCCAATATTCTTTAAGAGATGTTATGGAAGAGTATGCCAACAGAGAGGTTGACTTGGAAGTGGTACCACCGCACCATTCTTCTTCATTACTTTTACTGGAGATGGCTGTACAGTGGTTTCACATCCTGTCTACTTGGCCACAGGCAGATTACAATCAAATAAAAATCATAGCGCAACAATTAAAATCAGCATCAGATAATACATAATAACAGAAAACATAATAAGAAAATCTATAGCATCAACTAATTCACCACATTACCTGCAAATTAAACTGTCTATTGCCAGAATACACATTGTGTGTCAACCTAAGGAAAAATGCTACCTTGGCCCAGTGTCAAAAGGCCAGCAATATATAGATTGAGTTCTTCATTTTGAACACTTTCAGCTCTCCACATGAAAATTGAGGTGGTATAGTCTGATGAATACTATACTACCACAGACAGTGAGCATTTGAATTGATGCAGCTTCACCTTTAGTTTGAATACTTCCATGTAACCAGACAGTTATTGTTCATACTTCTTTCAGACCAACTTTGTGAGCTGAATCTTTTGTCTGTCATTTCTTCCTAGTTTACAGTGAACCCCTCTAGGATGCCTTCAAGTTGTACTTTAGAACTTTCCCCTTTAAATGATGAAAAACATGACTTCAAAGTTAGTCCATAATTTATGCACATTCTCACTTTGGCCAATTCACAGCTGAATTTCTCCAAGACAAAATCACATCTTCTCACAGTCTCTTATTATACCTATTCTTCCTTTGTGGATCAACCCCTGCTTGCTTTTCACAGCAGACAGCTCCTTTGAAGACACTGCCCTTTGCCACGTGCACCTTTTGTAATCATTTATTCCACTTCTGTGTTAAGAGCACAGGGAATATAAAATATAGCACAGGGAATATCAAATGGCTAACTTTGAACCAGAGCTAATTCTAATGCAAGTTCAGTTGGCCTGGATGCACACTTAGGACTTCTTCTAATGTCATAGTACCCACGCAAGTTCTTTCACATGTTAGGATGTACAGATGTATATCCATCCACAGATGTTTCAGTCAGTGCAATCCTAGAAAGAATTACACCTAAATTTATTAAAGTCACTGCGTTTTAAAGGGTATAATTCAGTTTAAGATTGCACTGTAAATGTTAACACTGGTGAATAGTAGTATATATATAAAACTTTGACCATGACCTTTTTGGCCTTGGTAAAAGATTAATTCCTCACTGTTGAATGAAAGAGAATTCTTCCAGGAGAAACCACGTCAACTGAAACATTTACTTCACTGAAAAAATCATGGGTCACTTTTCAAGCTATTTTTCTTATCAAACTATCAGACCAGTGATAGATTTGTTAGTTTCACTAGTTAAAAAGAAACCTCCAGAGTCACAGTCATGATGTCTGTGAAATAAAGGGCATCCATTGTATTCTTTGAAAAAAGGAAATAGAAAATACTTTTCTAAGGGCTGGAGAATGAATTAAAATATAGACGCTGATTCTCATTTGAGACGCATCAGGATCTGCCCAATTAACAATCAGCAGACTATTTCTTAATATTAACATGCCAATGAAAAAAAGTTTGAAACATTTTATCATATACATAAACTCCCAGAAAATTTTCCATCACACCTTTCCTTCTGTGTATAACAGTCTTTACAATCCTTTTACAAATTAACTGTGGATCAAGGTTAGGACTAAAGCAGAGCCAGACACAGGTATTCAGTCTCTACTGGACAGGGATGTACTTCCCCTGAAGAGGCAAGCTTACAGTTTGGTCATGATCCTGAACTTATTGATCCTGGATATCCATGTAACAGAGATAGTCAGGAATACACTTTTCCAACTTCGCATCTCTAGCTGCAGCTTTTTCTGGAACTGGTGAACTGACCACAGTCACACGTTTGACAGTATCTATGTTGGATTACTGTAACATATTCTCTCTGAGGTGGCCTTTGAAGAAGGTACAGATGCTTCAGCTGGTTCAGAATTGGGCTGCCAGGAGATATGGGGGGTGTCTGGCCACAGGAAGCTCATTAGTCCCATTCAAAGCCAATTGCACATAAAGATTCCTGATTAGCATTCAAATAAGAGATTGCAGAACAGTCTATAGTCTTTGCAATCCCTTCCTATTTTAAACAGGGGCCTTTTCAACCTCACTTTCCTATCCTCAGGAATATAATGTGCAAGCTGTACAGCACAAAGAGGTAATACAGATCACTGGCAGATTAGAGAATGTCCAAGACAAAGTATACTCTTAAACAACAAGAGGTTTATTTAGGAAAATCAGACTAAAACATAAAATCTTGGATATGCTAACTGCTGAAAACTCTGACCCAAGCTGAAAAATGTTACTGTGTCAGAGAAAGTCGTTTCTTAATTTCAAAGAAAGTTACTACTCCATTACAGGAAAATGTTAATACCCTCAGTGTGAGAACAAAGTTCATCTGTCTCCCAGAACACCTGGCAAACTGGATTTTAAGTAATTTCCTCCCTGCACACACACACACACACACACACACACACACACACACACACACACACACACACAATTTCTATCATATCAAAAGACTGGATGTAGGCAGTTTTAAAATAATAAGTAATCTATAAACAAAACTTGACAAAAATTTAACATGTAGAATAGATTGCAGCCGTAAGGCCACAGGAAACAGAAAAGAGACAAGTACAACATACACCTCAAATGTCTCGTCTGCCAAAAGCCCCAGTCTAAATAGAATCGTTTTTTGATTAAGGTTAGTTGTACACATTCTGGTGCAATGACTGTCTTTAAGTTCAACCATGAACTCTAGCAGCTCAGGTTACACATTACAAAAATAATGGCTGGCTAAGAAAAATCTAAAAATCACTATATACATCACATTTTCCTCAGAGTGTTCTTTCTGAACACATCAATTAATTCAGAGGAAAATAGAATTCATCGCCTCTATCCTTTTTCTGGTATCAAGGGATGCCTTATCAGACCAGCAAACTTGCATCAGAGTCTCCATTGATGTGTTCCATTTTTGCATTGCAGCATTGTTCTTTTTATGAGCCTCAAAGTGCTGATGGAGAGTACTGTATCTATCATATTTATCTTATGTGAGATGGACCAGTAACACAGACTGACTTATCAAATTAGGAAGTGAAGAGAGAAGAATGTTTCTTGGCAGGATAGTTATTGAAAATTGTAAAGGCAGATTAATATACAAATATATGCTTTGTTTATGCAGCTAAATTACTTCAGTAATACGGAGCAAATCAACCCTTAGTAGATTAGCACCGAGGGGATATTATAAATGTTAGCAATCGCCACAAGTAAATGGTACCTTTTGTGCAAAATAATGCCCAAAGCTCAATATCCTATTTTTAAATTCATCTGTGAAATACAATATAATCAGATAGCATTTGTAAAGGCAAAGAAAATCAGCAATGCCCTTGCAGCCATCATTGAATGTAGGATATCTTTGGTTTCTTAAATTGAACAAACATAAATATGGAGTATGCACGAATAAACAGCACAGCCCATGTGGAAGTGTTTATAGTGTTGAGTTTTCAAACATTGTAATCTCCCTGTAAAAATTCAGGCTTTACTGATGTTGAAAGGAGTGAGGCTATGCCCATACGGGTGGAAAATACATTATCATATTCTAGAAAGATAAACAGCGCACTTTATTAAGATTGCAACTAAAATTTGAGCAGAGTTTGTGGATATTTTTCAATTTCATTTTACTACATTTAAAAAAATTACTCAATGAGTAATTAACTGTAGAATTCACTAATAATGGCCAAAGTAATGACCACTAGCACAGATGGCTTTAAAATAAGATGAAGCAGATGGAGGATATGTCCATCAATGGCTACTAGCAATGATGGTAAAGGGGACCTTCATATTCAAAGATGCTGGACTGGATGGACCACTAGTCTGGTCCAGCAGAGCCCCTCTTATGTTCTTGTGCTCTGATACTGCAGCATCTCTCTCTCTCTCTCTCTCTCTCCCCCTCTCCCTCTCCCTCTCCCTCTCCCTCTCCCTCTCCCTCTCCCTCTCTCTCTCTCTCTCTCTCTCTCTCTCTCTCTCTCTCTCTCTCTCTCCCCCCCCCCTCTCCCTCTCTCTCCCTCTCCCTCTTTCAGCAAAGGGAACCAACCCAGGAAAGCTCTAGCTTTAGAATCTTTCATCACTCAGGGAAGTACAACACGAATAACACTATTGTTTTCTATATTTAGCTTTTTAAATTGGATATTGTTAAGTGCTGCCATTTTCTTTGGAGTCTTAGAATGTTTTGTGATTGTGTGTCAGCAGATAGCTAATGGGTTACTGAAGCCAGTCGCATTCAAGTAAAGAATGAATGAAAGCTGACATGGAACAAATAATACAGACTGGCCTGTTTGTGCCTCTTTGAGTCATCACCACAGAGCTTAATTAAAGGGCACAGTAAATCCTAAACTGAAACAGAAGACTGCTGTGATCTATACGATACAATACTTTCTCTGGCTGCGCATGCATAGATTTATGCAGATACAAAAATAAGAATCTTTCACTAGGCTTATACTTGACTATGGCATAATTTTAGGGTTGCCATATGGCCCAGATAGCTAGAATGTTTTCCGTATTTGAAGCTTACCACCTGATATCCATTTGGAATATGAGCTTGCCCAGATTCTTAGTTTTCAGTTTTCTATTAAAACTAAGCCTCTTGCCCTAATGCTTACTGAGATAGAAGGGAAATGTTATAGGCAGCAGTCAGCCAAATTGCTTTGCAAGAAACAAGCCAGATTTCACCTTCCAATATTCGAGCCACTGTCCCTTCCCCACTTTCATGCCACTTGCCAGAAGAAGCAAAACAATTGATAGAAAATGCACAATTAATAGACTTGGTGTAATTAATATGTATTAGGATGCCGAGATTCGGGTGCCTGGAATATGTCAGTTGTACTAGTATTTAATATGTCTCACAATTATATTATTAATATTTGAGACAATTGGCATGGTTCAGAAAGATGAGTGACATTTTAAAAAGAGAGAAAGAAATATATTTCCTTACAACTGTAGTTTATGGAAGCAAGTAGGCTTTTCTGTGCCAAAGGACATACCTAAGTCAGAACAAAAACCAAGACAGGAACTGAATGGCTTACAACAGAAATCCATAATCCACAGCAGGAGTTCAATCGATCAAAACATTATTATTGTCACCTAAGGAGGTTTTCAGAGCTCTCTAATGAGAAAATAGAAACTGGGACGGCGATATATGTCCCTGATAGTTGCCACCTAGTGACCAAGTAGCAGATACTTTTGTTCCACAGTCAGACTAGGCATGCTCCTGGGGAAGGTGGGACTTGTAGAACTTTTTGTAAGATGCATGCCTGGCTGTGACCTTTTATGATGGGACTCAAATTATTCCCATGCCTGGGATTTATATCCTTACCTGGCTCATTTGGACTTCAAATGTTGTGTGTGCTAAGTGCCATCAAGTCGCTTCCAGCTTATGGCAGCCCTATGAATTAATGACCTCCAAAACATCCTGTCATTAACAGCCTTGCTCTGTTCTGGCAAACTGAGGGCTTCTTGACTGAGTCAACCCATCCTATTTTGTGTCTTCCTCTTTTCCTGCTGCCTACAGCCTCCCTGGGAGCAGTTGGAAGTGTGACGAAGAAGAAGAAGAAGAAGAGTTGGTCTTTATATGCCAACTTTCTCTACCACTCAAATTGGCTTACAATCACCTTCCCTCCCCCCCCCCCACAGCAAACACCCTGTGAGGTAGGTGGGGCTGAGAGTGACTTGCCCAAATTCACCCAGCTGGCTTCATGTGTAGGAGTGGGAAAACAAATCCAGTTCACCAGATTAGCCTCCGCCGCTCATGTGGAGGAGTGGGGAATCAAACCCGGTTCTCCAGATCAGAGTCCACCGCTCCAAAGCACCGCTCTTAAACACTACACCACGCTGGCTCTAGAACTGAGTGTCACCCACATATTGTTGACAACCCATCCCAAATCTCCAGATGACCTCACCCTGCGGTTTCATGTAGATGTTAAAGAGCATAGGGGACAAGATGGAACGTTGCAGTAAGCCATAGATCAAAGGCCAAGGGGTTGAGCAGCAGTCCCTCAGCCTCACCTTCTGAAACCTTTGAGCTCAAACAACGTTGTATCTGAATAACAACACTTAAGTGTTTCAGTTTCCCAGGCAGTGGGAAGGTCTGAAGCACCAATGAATCACTCACCAGTATTAAATATGCATATGATAGCGATACCAGGAACAGGACTGGCATGAATGGTTTTGTAATTCATGTTTTCACTTTCTGCTCATTATTGCAATCTCGGTAGGAGTACTTTCAAACCAATTACACCTCACCTGAAAATGTCAGTCTGTTTTCAACTTCAGTGTGTGCATTAAGACACTTATTTTCACTGCCACACCTGGAAAGGCTGAGTAAGAGATGTGCCCAAACTATATTCACAATTGGTTCTTGTGGGTTATCTGGGCTGTGTAACCGTGGTCTTGGTATTTTCTTTCCTGATGTTTCACCAGCAGCTGTGGCAGGCATCTTCAGAGGAGTAACACTGAAGGACAGTGTCTCTCAGTGTCAAGTGTGTAGGAAGAGTAATATATAGTCAGAAAGGGGTTGGGTTGAGCTGAATCATTGTCCTGCAAAAAGTATCAAAGGTAATGTGCTAATCATTGTCCTGTAAGTATCAAGATAATGTGCTAATGAGGGTGTGGTATGGTTTAGTCTTGTTCAGGTTCGTAGATGATACATTTACTATTTGGAGCCATGGTGAAGAAAAATTAATGGACTTTCTAAACCATCTTAATAATATCCATCCAAACATTCAGTTTACCATGGAAAAGGAAATTGAGGGTAAACTCCCATTTCTTGATACCCTTGTCATCCGTAAAACAAACTTTCAGTTAGGTCACAAGGTCTACCGGAAACCAATTCACACAGATCGCTACTTACACAAAAACTCCAACCACCACCCCCGACAGAAAAGAGGAATAATCAAAACATTAATGGACCATGCAAGACGGATCTGTGAACCACAGTTTCTCAAGGAAGAAACTAATCATCTAAATCACGAACTGCTAGCAAACGGCTATTCCAGAAATGAAATCAGAAGGGCCATTAAACCAAACAAAAATCACAAAATGCAGGAAAAACAGTCTCCCATAGGAAAGGTATTCTTGCCATTTATTAAAGGAGTCACTGATAGGATGGAGAAACTTTTGGAAAAACATAACCTACAAACAGTGTTTAAACCCACCAAGAAAGTACAACAGATGCTACGATCAGCAAAAGACAAAAGAGACCCCCTCACCTCTGCAGGAGTATATCGTATACCTTGCATCTGTGGACAAGTTTACATCGGGACCACAAAATGCAGCATACAAACAAGGATAAAAGAACATGAAAGATACTGCAGACTTGGCCAACCTGAGAAATTAGCAGTGGCTGAACATGGACTGACACAAACAGGACACAGGGTCTTATTCCAAGACACTGAAAGACTGGACAATTCTACCAACTATTTTGTCAGACTGCACAGAGAAGCCATTGAAATTCATAAACATCAGCACAACAGTAACAGAAAAGAAGAGAGTTTAAGAATGAATAAGGCTTGGCTTCCTGTCCTGAAAACCTCCAGACTAACAAGACTACAGTCAACAATAGCCTTGCAGATTAGCTTTGGATTTCACACATTAACAGATCACTTCAGGATACAATGGTTCCATATTAACATACCACACCCTCATTAGCACATTATCTTGATACTTCCAGGACAATGATTAGCACATTACCTTTGATACTTTTTGCAGGACACTGATTCAGCTCAACCCAACCCCTTTCTGACTATATATTACTCTTCCTACACACTTGACACTGAGAGACACTGTCCTTCAGTGTTACTCCTCTGAAGATGCCTGCCACAGCTGCTGGTGAAACGTCAGGAAAGAAAATACCAAGACCACGGTTACACAGCCCGGATAACCCACAAGAACCAATGAACTCTGACCGTGAAAGCCTTCGACAATATATTCACAATGCTAGGTAAGTAGTAAGGAAGTGCTGCTGAAAAGATGCAACGTCTTTGATTCCTCACTCAGTACCCAGAGCTGGTCTCCACTCTTCTGGGATTGGTAACAGAAATTCTAAAACCAAAACCTCAGGCTGATTCTTTCCTCTCTTCTCTGGATATCAAAGATGGCATGGATTCAGTCTAGCTATAGCCTGTAAGTGAGGATAGCTGTTTTAAGACAATATATTAAGTACATGCAAATAACTACTAAACTTGGCTGACATAAGTGAAACTCAAATGGCTTAAATGCAAGGATTCTGGTGTAAACTGTTTGTGGATTGGGCCATCCCAAGAACATTATCAGGGAAGTAAAGCTCCATTTAATAAATCTTACTTCTGAGTAAATCTGTTTAGGATTGCTCCCTTAGTCTCTGTGTCATGTACAAGCTGGATCACTAAGTCAGTGATTACATTTACTGCCTTCATATCATGTCATAAAATGCAATGGTCCCTGTATGGAGATGATATTAGGGGTTGTTCTTGTTACAGGCACTGACCCACTTCATTCTTTCTTTGCAACAAAGAGAAGCAAGGTGTGAAAGTACATGAAGATTTATTTTTGGTAGAGTGTCTGTAGTGGTCACTTCACACAATCAAGTGATCTCTGTTTTTAGTTTAGCATATTCATTTTACATGTTTTCATGTGAATTGCCCCATTGTGAAGGCAGATGATGTGCTGTTTAAATGCTTAACAGCTACCGATATTCTCAAAGTGCAAAGTGGCATGGAGTGCCACATCCGCTGGACAAGAACGGCAGTTGCCCAGGGCCCACTGCCAGGATTGTAGTAATTCTAGCAGTACCACCACCATGGTCTCCTCTGGTTATCTGTTCCTTCTCCTCTCCCCATGCACTTTGGAGGGGATAGAATCACAGAATCATAGAGATGGAAGGGGCCATATAGGCCATCTAGTCCAGCCCCCTGCTTCAAGCAGGATCAGTGTAGAGCATCCCTGACAAGCGCTTGTCCAGCCTCTGCTTAAAGACTGCCAGTGAGGGGGAGCTCACCCCGCCCCATAGGTAGCTGATTCCACTGTCAAACTACTCTTACTGTAAAAAAAGGTTTCCTAATATCCAGCCAGTACCTTTATGCCTCTGCTGCCAACAGGAACAGCTCCCTGCCCTCTTCAAATACTTAAAGAGAGCAATCATGTCCCCCCTCAACCTCCTCTTCTCCAGACTAAACATTCCCATCTCCTTCAGCTTTTACTCATAGGAACCCTGATCATCCTCAGGTGTGACCTCTCTGTGTCTGGCTTCCTCCCAACTATGCTGGCAGCTGCCAACCAGCCTTGCTTTTTCATCTCTATCCCTTTTCCTACCAGCAGCCTGCATCTCTGTAGCCTGTAGGGCCCTAGCAGTTTTTAAACCACGTCCTTTTGTTTAATAGCCTCTTTCTACCTGTCCAATGTCAACAATATATTGGAAGCTTCATCCATTTTTATTTTTGGTCTGTCTCCTGAGAGGCCTTTCAAATGCACTGGGAAAGTATGAGAAATGTCTCATTTAACTAACCACTTCACCATATTTATGGTAGCTAGGGCACTTGTCTGGTTTAAGCTGATTAGGAAAGTTTTATAGAAGCTGAATGATAGGAAAATGGAATGATGTGAACTATGTTCATAAATACAGTCTGTAGTGTCAGGTCTATCAGTGTCTATTAAATATAAGCCAGCTTCCCCATATATATGGGGGGGGGGCAAAGGAAGATGGCTTATATTTAACACACACTGATACAGCTGACAGTTCAGACATATATATATATATATATATTCAAGATGCTTCAGTACTCAGCAGATATTCATATTTATAATGATTAAACTGATAGGGTATAATCTACTGGAAGTTCTCTAGCACAAGTCCAGTTTCAATGAATGGGGCCATGGAACAGAGCTACAGAAGCCACTATCCCTTTCAATGGGTCTTGGATAAGGATATTGTATTTCTTCGATTCTAATTCTCTATAAGTTCCTTCTCAAGTTCAAAGGTCAGCTGCAGATTCCCCCCCCCCCGACATCTAGGCAATATTAATTATTTGACAAAAAGGATTATTAAATGACCTACAGCTAAGCAGAAAAATAAAGGTAAGAAAATAATAGAGATAATGTAAATATTTTAAATGTATAGTATAAATATTACAAATGATTTATAATAGACGCTTATCTCTCCAAATGCTCAAAGGCAGTCATACAACAGAAAATTGTCCAGAAAGCCATTTAAGATAAAGATAATGAATTTTCTTGGTCTATTCTCATTGGGAAATAAGCAGTATACTTTTTAGCATGAATGTTAAAATATCAGGATTGCGAATTACCCACATAAAAGTAAGGTCATTTTGAATACATTTAACAGGCTGCTTAATTGTTTCCTAAAAATACATCAACTCTGCAAATTTTAATGTGACTCTTCCCAAAGGACTCCTTTTATGAGGGTGTTCAGAATTCTAGCTACCTCAGGTATTTACTGTTCTGTAGGTCCTCGATTAATCTAAAATAATGGTAAGGTTTCCTGCCCTTCCTTCAAGTTGTTCAGGGCATTGTACATGGTTCTCCTCTTCCCTCATTTTATCCTCACAACAACTCTGTGAGGTGCATTAGGCTTAGAGAGAAAGCAACTTTTCCAAGGTTGCTTGGTGAGCATCATGGCTAGGGAGGGGGTATTCTAACATGGGTCTCCCAAATGCTAGTCGGCCACTCTTTCGCAAAAGGATTCCTACAGAAGTTCGCAACAATAAAAACGACCATTTAAAATACATCAAAACATCACAATAAGATCAAAACAAAAGGGGGAAACAGCAGATAGGTAGGTGATTTTTTAAAAAAAATTAATCAACCTACACAACCTACATCCAGTGAGATGGGACAAAATGCACCTCATGGGGAGAGAAAGTTCCATGATCTTGGTGCTGCCACTTAGAAGGCTCTGTCTTGCACTTACAACTGCCAAACTTCTGATCGCAAGGAAACACATGGCTGATTGAAAAAACAACAACAGTTCTTGTAGTACCAATGCTATCCCTTTGAAGTGAGCCCAGAAATACCGTATTTTTCGCTCCATAGCACGCACCTGACCATAACACGCGCCCCCCAGCTGGCCGTCGGGGCGGTGAAAGCTGGCTCGCTGTTCCAGTGCGCCCAGCCGGCTTTGTGCGTCCTGCCCACCTCCCAGCTGGGAGGTGGGCGTGGAAAGCTGGCTTGCGTCGTTCCAGCATGCCCAGCCGGCTCTATGTGTCCCAAGGCGCACAGAGCCAGCTGGGTGCGCTGGAACGGGGTGCACAGAGCCGTCTCGAGTCGTTCTAGCGCTCCCAGCCGGCTCTGTGCGCACATTCACTCCATAACACGCACAGACATTTCCCCTCACTTTTGAGGAGGAAAAAAGTGCGTGTCATGGAGCGAAAAATATGGTAAGCAGAATATGGAAATGCACAGAAGCCAGTGTGGCATAGTAGTTAAGGGTAGCAGAGAACCTAGAGAACTGGGTTCAATTTCCCATTCCTCCACATGAAGCCTGCTGGGTGACCTTGGGCCAGTCACAGTTCTATCAGAACTCTCTCAGCCCACACAGAGGCAGGCAAGGGCACACCACCTCGAACATCTCCTGCCTTGAAACCCCTACAGGGTTGCTATAAATCAGCTGTGACTTGATGGCAAACAAACACACACACACAGAAATGCATAGCCTATGTATCTATTCATATGACTATCTGAGTTCCCAGCCCACTGATCATTCAGGTATTCTTAAGCAACATGGAAATAATTATGATGCATTTTACAGATCATTGTATTTGTTCTATGGGCAGTTTTATATTCCTGGCCTAATCTAGCGATTAGAAAGGGAAGATCAGGGCTCAGAAAGTTAGCAGTAAGAGATAAGCGAAGGATCATAATTTCCTCTAAAAGCAAGCTTGATGGTACCATCCAGGCAGCCAAATGGGACCAAATGGGACTATGTAGGGGTTTCTGCATATTGCAAAAATACTGGCTGTGAAGAGATGAATTAGGGGCAAAGACAAGTTCTTCCTATATGCCTAAATCACTGTCCCTACTCACACTTTCATTTCTGGGGGTTGGGGGTGGAAATTAAAGAGTTTTGGGGTGGTGGTGAAAAATAGAGTTGGGGAAATATGTGCCATGGGTTGTTCGTCCTGTAGTCCAAATTGGCCCTTCCCAGACTCTCCCATGCAGCATAGGAAGGTAGAGCTAAAAGTCTCCCCTTTCTGCACTAACTGATTAGGTCTGAAGCTAGAGAAGCAGCTTCTTAATGCTGAACCTTGGCAGTCAGCACAATAGGAAAATTGCACTACACCAAGGGCGAAAACATATGGTCGCTTTAGCCTCCTTTATTCCCTGTTTCAGCCAGGATTCAGCCAGGATCAAACGCATGCGTTTCACCGAACATGCGTTCGATCCTGGCTGAATCCTGGCTGAAACAGGGAATAAAGGAGGCTAAAGCGACCATGTGTTTTCGCCCTATGGTTCTGGATTAGCTGAGCAGGAAGCCACTCATGTCTACCTGGATCTTGGCATCCTTGCACTACTGAAGGGAGAGATTCTTTGTTGCTTGTTCAGCCCCACCATGATTCCTCATGTGCCATGGTTCTACTACCATGTTGGTTTTAAATCTCTGTTTCCTTTTTAATCTCTTCCTGCACTCTGGGAAGAAAGTTGTGTTCTGCCTGCCTGATGCAGATAATTTCAGGATTTGGCCATCGGTCACAATACAGATGAGACAAAAGCATTAGTTTGTATATTTACTTTGGGTGAAATGAAAAAGAAGTATTGTAACCTATGTACTAGAGCATAAACTTTCATGGGGTAGATTCCACTTCATCAGATGTATGAAGTGAAGCCTCAGTTAGCAGAATATATATACAGAAGAAAGAAGCTTTTTACAAAACATAAAAGAAGGGGTTTAAAGGCCCTGAAAAGAAAGAATGACTTTCTCTACCACTTAAGGAAGTATCAAACCAGTTTGCAATAACCTTCCCTTCCCCTTCCCAAAACAGACACCCTGTAAGGTTGGTAGGGCTGAGAGAGAGTGACTTGCCCAAAGTCACCCAGCTGGCTTCATGTGTAGGAGTGGGGAAACAAATCCAGTTCACCAGATTAGCATCCACTGCTCATGTGGAGGAGTGGGGAATCAAGCCCGGTTCTCCAGAGTCCACCGCTCCAAACCACCTCTCTTAACCACTACACCAAGCTGACATTTATATGCAAAACACAAAATCTGTATAGAAATGTCACCATTATACCACTGGACTGTTGTGTGTGTCCCCCACCCCAGATATTGTCTCTTTCCCTCTACTGTGTATCTATTCTGTGGATTACAGTTCCCTTCATGCATTTGATAAAAAGGGTCCTAAAGAGGTTACAAGACTACTTCTTGCTTTTCTACAAAACTCCCTGTGGCTACCACATAAGAATGTGGGTACTTGAAGTGTTTAAAGCTCTGAAGACTAAATAGGTTTTTACCATCTGCTTAGGACGACTATGAAGCTGTTGTTTACAGACTTTGGTAATAACTGTGTATGGTTACGTGAACATTTATTTTTCTGCACTTATGAAAAAGACATTGACATTTTTCAAGGACTATTGTCACTTCAAAAGGAAAGACTGGGGCTCTGTTTACAGGAGCATTCTTATGCTTACCACCATCCTTGAGAAAGACCAGATGAGAATAGAAAGCTATCACATAGGCTGGTGCAATGACCAACATAAGAGCTTGATAAGTAGTCCCACTTGTACACCCTTCTTGTTTCAAATTGTTCTCATCCTTACTGGCATGTTACATCTCGCAAAAAATGTTTGAGGAATAATAGTGTAAAGGTTAATAAGCACTTCTGTCTGCTCAGAAGCTCCTAATATTACAATCCTATATCTCAGAAAAATGCATGCACTTAGCTAAAGCAATAGCACCTCCGGTAAACAAAGCAATCATGGAAGGCTTAGAGTAGATCCATGCCAGTTTGTGGAAAATAAGATCCTACCATTCATGGATTTGTAGGAAAGGTAGACTATTTCATTGGGGTTGGGAAAGGAAAAAATGTGCAGAACAAAGAAATAGAAGAGGTGAACCAAAACATTGTAAAGCTGAAGTTCATCTGGGACCCTTGATTGTGCAGAACTGAAGCCATGGCCTACACGAAAAACTATTCTTGTAGAAAAACTGGTTCTGGACTCCAGGAAATTCTTGGAGATTTGGGGGCAGTACCTAGGGAGGGTGGAGTTTGGGGAAGGGGATAAGCAAGGATTCAATTCAATTCAAGACCTTTATTGGCATACAGTACAATAAGTTATCCATACAAATGATGAATAGCTATAGGAAAACAGGGAATATTGGGCAACTTCAGTCATTAACCTTATCCAATCTGTTTCTGATTACTGAACTGAAAAAAACAGCTACTTTTTCAGTTATTTCGGTTGACAAGTCATTGAGAAGACAATAAACTTTCAGGGCCTCCGAGTGTCCTGACATATTAGTTAAAATAGGATCGAGTAGATTGTAACGAATAACATCAAACTGAGGACAATAAAGAAGGATATAGGAAACCGACTCAACTTAATTTGAATTGCAGGGACATAGCCTCGCCGAATGTCTGGTTTGGTTATATCTTCCAAAAGTAACAGCTGAAGGAAGACCATTGCACCTAGCAAGTGCAAATGCTCTACGCATTTGCAGGGCATGTAGGGCAGCCAGTCGACCGGTAGTTAGGGGAATTTCAAAACTCAAAGGGGAGCAAGGATGTGACGCCATATAGTCCAATCTGTGAAACTGCCATTTTCTCCAGGGGAACTAATAGCTACAGTCCAGAGATCAGTTGTAATTAGGATTTGCTAATCTCCAAGTGGTGCAGGTGACACAGATTAGTTCACCTGGAGAAAATGGCCACTTTGGAAGGTGGGCTGTATGCCCCCCAAAATCTCCAGGCATATCACACCCTGGAGCTGGCAACCCTAGTTGTAATTCCAGGAAAACTCCAGGCCCCACCTGGAGGCTGGCAATGATATTCTGGACATCAGACTGAAAATGAAAATTGCATAATTAACTGCTCTTTCATGAAAACCAAGGACACAGGAATATCATATATCAACGGAAAGCTAAAGCCTTCACCTAGATTTCTATACCCAGGTAGTTGTCATATGGGAGGTCTTGCAAACCACACTTGTGATATAGTGGAGGAACAGTTTTAAGATGTGATTGCTTATTAGCGTAGACTATGGGGGCAATCCTAGGTAGGACTATGCAGAAGTAAGTCACATTGTATTCAATAAGGCAATGCAAGAATACACATCTGCAAAATTATCCAAATCTGGATTGTTCAGCTTTCTTTCCTTTTAGATTTCATCTGGAGGTGTGAGGTCAGGTATAGCCAAGCCAAAAAATATACCCCAAAATACCTTACAGGTATTGGAGGGGGGTGTATTTTTAGCCAAATACAAATTACAGAATCTCCCTGCAAAACTAGTTATCCCAAACCCGAATAACCCCCCCATTGTGTTTTATTCAGGATTTGGGGATAGCAGCAGTTAAAGGTCTTCAGGCTTGTTTCCCCCCTCCTTTGAATGTTTCCCAGGCAACAGGAGGGAGGGGGAGGAGGCAGTTGTCACATAGGGCTGTTGAAAAAAAAATCCGGCACAATTCGGATCCGGCAAGTTCTGGCCCGTTTTGATCCGGGAAATGAGAAAGTCTGAACTCCCCCGAATCGGATCCGAGGAATTCGGCATGAGATTCGGCGTTCCTGAATCAATTCGGCCGAATAAAGGGTTTTTAAACTGCTCCGTGCTGCCTGGGCTGGGTGGGTTTAAAGACCCACTGCCCCCCTTCCAGGGAGTCCCTGGAAGGGGGCGGGGGGTGTTTAAACTGCTCCACGCTGCCAGCCCAGGCAGCGCGGAGCAGTTTAAAGACCCGCCTCCCTCCTGGGCTGACAGTGCGGAGCAGTTTAAACACCCCCCGCCCTCCTTCCAGGGACTCCCTGGAAGGGGGGCAGTGGGTTTTTAAACTGCTCCGCGCTGCCTGGGACTCCAGGACTCCCAGGAAAGTGGGCGGTGGGTCTTTAAAGATGGGAAAAAGCCGGTTCGGGGAATGCCAAACCTGCCGAATTTATTTGGCGATCGCCCAAACTCGCCGAATTCAGCTCGTCGTTTTCCCTCCTTTTTTAAAATTTGGTTCGTCCTGAACTGAAAACCGCCGAATCAGGGGAAATTCGGCGGTTTTTCAGTTCAGGACGAACCAAATCTACAGCCCTAGGCTTCTGTGGATTGCCATAGGTTCTATAGTGCTTGCAAAAGATTGACATTTGTTCTGCTGGTTAACATTGGTTCTGCTAGGCTTGCAAAAGTAGCCCCCTTTGCTTAAGATTGTTCTGCTGGTCTTCTGGAGATTGGCCTTGCTTCTGCAAAAAAAAAAAGTGCTGGGATTCTCTGGTCTGACATTGGTTCTGTTGGGCTTGCACTGTCACACCGGCCCTGGGTTCTGCTGGGCTTCTCTGATGAGACATTGGTTCTATTGGGCTTGCAAAAGTGCCCCCTTTCTTGAATTTGTTCTGCTGGGATTGTCTGGTTTGACAGTTCTGTTTGGTTTGCCACATTGGATTGTGGTTGTGATGGGATTCCTGGGTTCTGCATTGGTTGTTGTTGGTTCTCGGTATGGGAGGCATTGACCAGTGGTTGCTGCAGGCATGCCTCTTTGCATTTGCCTGGGAGAAGTAACAAATATTTCCCCCACTAGAAACAATGGATGGACGAGGACACCTTTTTGGGGGACCTGACCCTCACCCAATTTTCTTGGGGGGTTATTCTGTGGACAAGCACCAGCAGCTGTGTAGCAATTTTGCTGCCTCTAGCTTAAAAAGTCATCCCAACCCCTTGGATAGGTTCCCCATAGGCTATAATGGAACCAAATAATATCAGATTCTCGACTAACACCAGGATCCAAATACCATAGCAGTACAGGGATATTTTTCAGGTCCAATACAACTGATTTTTTTTAAAAACGTTTTAATGTACACCCTTACTTTCAACATTATTTTTGTTGTGTGTCAGCAGTACCACAGCAAGAAACATGTTTACAGGCTTCTACATGTTGCTTATTTGTTCTTTCTAATATACATGTGCATGTGTATATATTTTTAAAAATGATTTCAATGTTTTTAATTGATTACCACTCGGGGGTCCTATGTTGGGTGGACAGGTTGGCATCAAAATGTTTCAACTGAAACTAAACAATAAACAAAAGTTCCAACATGCACTTTTATTAATCTAAAAGTCTGAAAAACAAGGTTTCTGCAGCTGTGCGGGGGGAGCAAGAAACTACAGGTCCTAGGAGGCAGTGTGAGAGATTCATCAAGTTTGGAACTGTTTGGCAGCCATTAAAAAGCACCAAATTTTACTCCCGTAAGTAACCCAAAGACTCTCGGTATCATAACACATGAATAGGCCATAAACCAAATTGGTGGGTGATGGGGCACTCTTGATTTTGGGAGGATAAGGTATTAGTCAGTGGGATAATAATTACGGGGCTTTTAGTAACCTCGGGACTTGAAATGCTTACTGGTAGCTGGATTGTGACCCATATGTGCTTTTGTCTGGAATTGTTTCCAAGTAAATTTAATTTTGAGGAGCCCCGTGGCGCAGAGTGGTAAGCTGCAGTACTGCAGTCCTGAGTTCGATCCGGACAGAAGTCGGTTTCAGGTAACCGGCTCAAAGTTGACTCAGCCTTCCATCCTTCTGAGGTCGGTCAAATGAGATCCCAGCTTGCTAGGGGTAAAGGGAAGATGATTGGGGAAGGCACTGGCAAACCACCCCGTAAACAAAGTCTGCCTAGGAAACGTCGGGATGTGACGGCACCCCATAAGTCAGGAATGTCCCGGTGCTTGCACAGGGGACTTTTACCTTTTTAAATTTAATTTTAAGATCACAGAGGCTTAGCATTGTACTGTTAATGGCATATAATAGCTATATACACACACATACACATAGGCCGTTTATGCAGAGTCGATTTGCTCCTTGCTTAATGCTGATTTTTTAAATCCGACCTTTAAAATGACTATGCAAGAGGAGAAAGTCAAACGTATTCCACCCCCCCTCTTGCCTGCTCCTTCGTTTTCATAGCCATTAGCTATAGTCATTTGCATAGCTAAGCTGCGACTGGGATTCTGCATGCTTCCTTCAGTGAATGCTTCGATGAGGGGGCTGAGCAAATACAAAAGGTAGCGTTAAAGGGGCTTTTAAGAAATGTGAAGAAGGTATGCGCCAGCTTCGCAGTGACATCTGGAATGATGGTTCAGCATGAAGAAATTAAAAAAGAAAATGTGGGGCACTTCAGCCTGCTAATTACCAAGCATAAACGGCCATAGATCCTATCATGAGGATTTCCAGCAGTATTTTCCAAAGCATGGGGAGCAACCTGTGGAAAGCAGAAGTAATTTGGTGGAGATGTAATTCAACATATTAGAATTCTATGTTGTCATTAATGTTTTTATTCCTTTGAGAAAGAGATCTTTGACAAAAATCATGAAATAAACTCGTAACTAGTTTTTTTTATTACAACATATTCATAAGGTCAGGGCAAAGGATTACAGCATAGGATTCTGTCTACCTTTACAGACTGCCTGCAACAGCAGATCAACAGGGCAAAGTGTCTCCTTTCAAAATTGCTTAATTCCACTGTCAAAGCAACATTCCGTCATGCGCACTGAACTACCTCCTGCTGAAATTAAAAGGGCACAAAAATGTTTAACTTTGGGAGGATCACGCCCCATATTCATCTGCGTTTGACCTTATTTCCAAGGAAGTGAATCTAAGATCATCATTGTGCTGCTAACAGAATAAAATGATTTATGGGAAGTATATAAAAAAAAATATCCAATCAGTATTTCCCAAAGCATGGCATGCAACCTGAGGATGGCAGAGAGAATTCATTGGAAAGGGATACAGTGGAAATGCATGCATTATGTCACTCAACCCTGTAATTGAACATGTTGGAACTGTAAATTGTCCTAACTGCTCTTATTCCTTTGAGAGAGGGAGCTCATATTAAGGAACATATAAGCCCCTTCAGAGTGGTGTGGGAGAGACTTTTATAAATGACAGCACTTTTGTGAGAGGAATGTTGTTACAGGCCAGAAACCATTTTCTACTCTACTTAAATGTTTCATGTTTACAGGGAACATGTATTGATTTTGCTGTAAATGTCAGGAGCTGATGCCTCATGGAACACGTTTCCGCCCCCCACCCCAATCTTCTCTCTTTGCCTTGCTGCTTGTTAGAAGAGGTACTTCCATGAAAGCAAATTCTAAATATTTAAAAAGTTCATATTATTTTCAACTCAAAATAACAATGCCTCTCCAATCTACCATTTTTGGGGTCAGTTAACATTCCATTTTCCTATACTTGGTTCTACAAAATGCATACAGGCGGATCTTCACAATCAGCTTGAACTACGCTGACTCTTCTTGTCACCATTTCTCCAAGGCACACCCATCTGCCTGGTGTACCCACTTCCCTCTCGGTATGAACTTGACCACCCCCCACCCCCATCATATAATACCCATGATGCCCTACTACCCTCAGTATGTTACACATGCATGGAAGTGTCCAGGCCCAGCACCATCCCTGGTCTGAATGGGATCCTCTCTGCTACCCTGCCTCCAGTAAAACAATGTTGGAGTGCTTGACTTGGAGCAGGAGGGAAAGTCTACAGAAAGTTCTGGTTGGCCCATTGTATCTGGAATTCTTCTGCTCAGAGAAGGAAAGGTCACACTGGATGCAAAGAGAGATGCAATTGAAATACAGAAGCATTTAAATTCCTATCAGAATAATGCTGGAACAAGAAGAGAGATTAATCCTTTAATTCATTTACATGCCTACAGAACTCTTATGTCCCTCCAAACGTTTGGTTCCTGATTTACCTTTAGGCACACATGGGATCTCCCAAGTATCTTCTGATTCCTACATGATACGTACATGAAATTGTACAGCTTTTTAACCCAAGTGGCATCCTTTTGGATCTGCCATCAGAAGCTGCAGTAGAAGTTGAATTGACTCCCTCAGCATCTTGGAATGGGCTGGCATTCACATAAAACATTCCAAGTGGCCAAAGGAAGAAACTGCAGAAAATAAAACACTTCTAAGTCTAGACGTTAGGAAAAATTTCCATCTAGAATTTCCGCCTAGACATTAGGAAGAATTTTCTAACAGTTAGAGTGGTTCCTCAGTGGAACAGACTTCCTCGGGAGGTGGTAAGTGCTCCTTCCCTGGAGGTTTTTAAGCAGAGGCTAGATGGCCATCTGTCAGCAATGCTGATTCTATGAACTTGGCCAGTTCATGGGAGGGAGGGCATCTTGGCCATCTTCTGGGCATGGAGTAGGGGTCACTGGGTATGTGTGGGGGAGATAGTTGTGAATTTCCTGCATTGTGCAGGGGGTTGGACTAGATGACCCTGGTGGTCCCTTCCAACTCTATAATTCTATTCTATGATTCTAAGTTCAACCCATTGTTAGTTAGTAGTTATAAATGCTTAAGTGCATTGAGTTCAACCCTTTGTTCAAACTAACCAGAGGATTCCTGCTCACTATTGTTCAACATGCCTCTCCTAAGATCCCTGTCTTATCTATTCCTGATACATTTTCTTTGTGCCTTTTATACCAACTGACCTCCCTTCTTTACTGCCTGGTCTGATACCTTGGGTGGTTCTTTGGCCTCCACTTCATTTCAAGTTAAGGTGAACCTAAACTTGATTTAATGACTTCACGCTCAGGGTTTCAAAGCTTCCAGCCTTAGAGCAGTACTACATCAAACCACGCTCACATACTCTCCAGTCACAAAAGTTGTAACATCTCTCCCTCCACTTCTTTTCATCCTTGTATTTTCAGTCATACTAATGTCATTCAGCGGGTGAACAATGAAAGCTGTGCTCCCTCTCTCTCCGTTGTTAAATGCCTAAGTGCAGCTTTCAAATTACACCCTCAATGATTAGGCAGAGAAGTGATTAAATTTTCAGAGGTACATAGTACTTTATAACTATAAAACTGAAACGGTACACTAGAGGCTCTTTCATAAATCTGTGTTCCAATAGCATTGTTACAATTGCTCTCCTTAAATGTGTCACACAATCTACTACAAGAAGGAGTGAACATTTCTTATCCAGAAATCAGAGGACATTCTTAGCTACCTTGTGCACCATCATTACATCGAAGGGGGAAAGCAGCTGAGAAAAGTATATTGCATATGTGGCTGACAGACACATGATCCCCTTAACCTGACAGATTTCATTACTTTAGAAAAGAAGAAAAGCTATTTTGAATGGCAAAATGAATGTGGTGATACTCTGTTTGTGGATGCACTTTTCCCCCGAAATTGAAACTGACTTTTTATCTGGTGCAGTGCTAACTGGAGAGAATTATTGTTCACTTGAGATACAATTCAGACTTCCAGGAAGCAGCCTCATTTTGTGTGCAATGAAGAAAGGGTGACAATGCTCGGGGATTGGATTGCAGCCTAAAAAGCAATAAGCATGTGAAAGAGAGAGTGGGAAAAAACTATCTAAAGAACAAGATCCAGGTTATGCAAGCATTCCTTTGGGGCAAGCTTAAGTCAATTGTATTCAATTTTATATAAAAGCATTAAATCTTAAAATGGAACAACTGAAAATATACAGTAAACGAAGGACTTTTGCACATTCTCATTTTCCCGCTTGAAAGTTTCTGTTTCTTCGGAGGCTGGGGGGGGGGGGGTTCTGTTCTGCACCTGTTTCACTCCCTCTAGTGGTTGATTCAATATGAAACTGGTTTATGTCTGGCATAAAAACCTGCAGTTTAAATCTGCAGAGAGATATGCCAGACATAAACCAGTATAATAGCGAATCAACCACTAGAGGGAGAAAACACATGCAGAATAGACCCCCCCACACACACAAAGAAACAGGAATTTAGAAGCCAGGAAAAAGAGACTGTGGGAAAGCCCTAAAGATTAGAGCAATAAGGTAATTGAACAATGCATTCAGGGTGACCTTCTGGCTGGGACTCTTGTGCATTTAACATAACCTTAGCAAGCATGAATGTTATGCTGCTTTCACCAACCAACCCCCCCCCCAACATAGGATTAGAAAGTGATGCAAGAAGAGATGGAACTTCAGTAGCTGGAGCTCTTTCTGACATGGAGATGCAGCACCGGCCACAACTTCTGTTGAATTTATACCTGTCAACTCTTACAAGGAAAAGAGAGAGTGTGTTGTAGTAATTAACAATGTCTAGGCTCTGGGAATTGTGGCTTCAAAGTCCTGTTTGCCAGTTAAGTGAGCAGGTGACCTTGGGCCAATCATGCTCACTTTCAACCTAACCTACTTTACAGGGTTGTGTGTGTGTAAAGTGCCGTCAAGTCGCAGCCGACTTATGGCAACCCCTTTTGGGGTTTTCATGGCAAGAGACTAACAGAGGTGGTTTGCCAGGGCCTTCCTCTGCACAGCAACCCTGGACTTCCTTGGTGGCCTCCCATCCAAATACTAACCAGGGCCGACCCTGCTTAGCTTCTGAGATCTGACGAGATCAAGATAAAAAATGAGGGAGGGGGAAACCATGACATCCTTGGAGGAACGTCGCAATAAAAACTTCAGTGCTTACTTGCCCTGAATGAAATGGTTCTTTATGTCTTTCAGGCTATGCTTGAAATTACACAATTTACTTATTTAAAACAAAGACACTGTTCTGCCCGCTTTCTTTCTTTTTTTTTTTTGAAAAAAAAGAGACAAATCTCACATATACTGTGTGAAAACTGAAGTACAATTTGAATTTGTGTGTGTGTGTTTTAGTAAATCGATGCAATGTTATGATGCTGGAATAAGTTATTTATTTAATAATGTCAGTACAGTTTTCCACTTTTAAGAATATGGTTCACAGAAAATTCAAAGGAAATGCCTTTTGATCGCTAATATGTGTACTCAGCTACTGAAATGATTTCAAACAAGGAGCTCTGGAAAATCACCCTTACCATTATTTGTTCAGAGAACAATAGAACTCAAAGAGAATATGGTTATCAAGTTAACCCCCTGCAGGCAGTGGATTCTTTTAAAAATGTCCTCCCATATCTCTGTGGATAGTTCGTTCCCTTATGAGCTTGTCTATCTTTCTTGGCCTTCATGGATCCTCCACCTAAATTAATGCAAGTTAAAACTAAATTTATACAATCAAATGTTTGTATAGAGTTCAAGTGATGAGGACTCCAGTCATTCCTTGGTAACCTGTTTTAAAACACTTTACCATTTGTACAGTTACTTCTAAATCCAGCTAAAATATTCTTAGTTGCAAGTAGAGCCAAGACCTCCAGTTTACATGGCTTAGAAATTAATTATGGTGCAATACAACATCCTGCCCTAAGGCAGAACCTTTCACATGACAACCCTCTCCAGAAATTAATCAAATCATTCACATTTTGGTATGTTAAAGGCACTGTCAAAATCCAAATACATTGATGTGGAAACTAGGAGAGAAGTGCACACACAGCTGTAACTTAATTCATCGGATTTCCACTGTTGAAGAGGAAGATATGTGCACTCCAGACATGTGTCTGTCTAGGTCGGATATGGCCCACTTCCAATTTACACTAGGGAAGCCTAAGCATAAGAAATAAAACTCTCCTTCCTTTGCCTCTCACTCTAAGGATAAAGGAGCTTCTGGCTTAAGGCTTATACCCATCTTAAGGGGATGCAGCCAGTTTGAGGACAATGACAAACATGAACAGCAATACAGTTTACATTGACAAAGTGATAACGCTCCCTGTGAAATCAGAGATAGTTTATTGAGGGGGTTAATTAGCACCCTCAAGTAGTCACACTGACACCAAGCATACAATAATCATTAGGATTGCCAACCTCCAGGTACTAGCTGGAGATCTCCTGTTATTATAACTAATCTCCAGCCTACAGAGATCAGTTCTCCTGGAGAAAATGGCCGCTTTAACAATTGGACTCTATGGCATTGAAGTCCCTCCCCTCTCCAAACCCTGCCCTCCTCAGACTCCACCCCAAAAACCTCCCGCCAATGGGGAAGAGGGCAACCCTAATAATCATACTGAACACTGGAATGTCTAACATAAAAATATTTTTAAAGTCTGCACACCAGCACACTACATTTCAGTCCAGAAGGGCCATAGAGCATGAGAGTAGAAGAGAGTTGCCTATGACACCTATCCATACAGGAACCAGGCAGCAAACATACAACTCTCAGAGCAGATGCCTCAAACATCCAGTCAGTGGTTTTAATTCTCTCACTTTACTTCATACTGCTTCTTAACTTATTCGTTTTAAGTAGATTCCTAATATATATATATATTTAAAACTAGACCATATCTGAACGGCTGCAAAAATCAATCACAAGGCAAAATATTTTGCAACTGAGTGATAGGTCTACTATTATCTTCTAATAAAAGAAATAATGTCTCCGCATGATCTAAATTTTTGGAGTAAAGGTAAAATTAAAAGATTTCTAGTCAGTAAAATAGTTGCATTCAAAAGTCGCATGTTACAGGGTACCTACACTACCTGCACCACAGTCACACACTCTATCAGAGTATGGTATCTTAAGATACCTCCCTTGCAAAACTCTAGATAGTAAGGCATTTAGGTGCGGCAACATAAAGGCACGCCTATACTGAGGAACAGTCAAACATGAACAGCAGTGCGAAACTGGCCAGAAGAACATGGAAGAATACTGACAAATTGGGTTGATCTAACATGTCATGCTCTGCAGATTGTACTGTTGTAATTGTAAGCTACAGCACTGCAGTCAAAAGCTCTGCTCACAACCTGAGTTCGATCCCAACGGAAGTTGGTATCAGGTAGCCGGCTCAAGGTTGACTCAGCCTTCCCTCCTTCCGAGGTTGGTAAAATGAGTACCCAGCTTGCTGGGGGTAAAGAGAAGATGACTGGGGAAGGCCCTAACCCTAACCACCCCGCAAACAAAGTCTGCCTAGTAAACGTTGGGATGTGACATCACCCCATGGGTCAGGAATGACCCGATGCTTGTACAGGGGACCTTTACCTTTTTTAATCTTGTTAAAAGCATCTGATTGAAAGGCGTCCAAGGAAAGACTGAGGAGCTGCAGACATTGCTCTACAAGTTTATCCCAATGGGAAACAGAAGAATCCTCCCTGATCAATCCAAGGTAGCCCTCTTGGGTGTCAGAGTGTATAATTTTAACTTTAGCAGAAAATGTCTACAACCAAGCCCGAATTTCAAGAGATGATTGCCCCAATTCCGCTTGGAGGTCTACCCCTGCTACACAATTTGGAATTCTGGAGATGGAACATAGGAATTTAAGAAGAACTGAATCAAAGGTTACCCCTATTTTGTAAATCCAGATACCAGCCCTATATAAACTTTGTGCAGTCATCTTGGCATTGAACTGTTTAATACTGGCTGGGATATACTGAGCCCCAGATGAATAAAAGAAACAACAAATAGTATTTGTGGCCACTAAAGACAGTCTTTAAACATGAGCAGCTTGCAATGACAAAGTTAATCTCTGGTCAAATCAAACCTCTGTCTATTTCTCACCCAACCTAACTTTATCTGCGCCTCTGTCTTCAGCTTTCCCTCTCCCCCCCCCCTCCCAGCAGCTTCTTCTTAGGAAAACTGTGGCCCATTTTGTGGTGCCAGCTATTGGGCCAGGCCCTCTTGCATCAGAGGGAACCCTCAAGGACTTGTGAGGTGGCACCTCATTTTCCCCTCTATCCCCTTCCCACATTAGTTCCTCTTTCCCTCCTCCTGGCAGCCCCCATGTCCTCTCCCTTTCCCTGCCTCATTCTCTCCTTAGCCATTCACAAACCTACCTTCTATTTGCTTCCCATATTCAGCTATATTTATTATTTATTTATTTCAATTATATCCCACCTTTCTCCACAGTGGGGACCAAAGCACCTTACATTAGCCTCCTCTCCTCCTTTTCATCCACACAACCACTCTGTGAGGTAGGTTAGGCTGAAAGTATGTGATTGGCCCAAAATCACCCAGTGAGCTTCCACAGCAAGATGGGGATTCAAAACTGGGTCTTCCAGATCCTATTCTGAAGCTCTAACTGCTACACCACCCTGGCTTTCATATAGTGCTGCTGCTGAACAATAAGCTGCAATTGAACAATAGGCAAGCAGCCAGGCCTAGTTAAGTCATGCAAGATGGGTTTTATCAAGTCACCCAGAGGTTGGTGCCAGGCCTAGGTTTGCCAAACTCCAGATAGGACCTGGAGATCTCCCAGAATTACAACTGAACTCCAGATAACGGAGAGATATCTAAAGATCTAAAGAAAATGGCTGCTTTGGAGGTTGGACTCTATGGCATCATACACTATTGAGACCTCTCCCCTCCCCAAAGGTGGACTATGATAAACAAAATAAAAAATTAAATTCAGAGTAATATACAGATAAAGCTCCATCCACGTATGTTGTTCTCCCTCAATTCAGATTTCATGTCTTTGGATCAAGCCTCACAAGGACCACTGTTCAACATTGACGTAGCACTTTAATCTATGGTAGTGGCTCAGAGTGGTAAGCTGCAGTACTGCAGTCCCAAGTTCTGCTCACGACCTGAGTTCGATCCCGACGGAAGTCGGTGTCAGGTAGCCGGCTCAAGGTTGACTCAGCCTTCCATCCTTCCGAGGTCGGTGAAATAAGTACCCAGCTTGCTGGGTAAAGGGAAGATGACTGGGGAAGGCACTGCAAACCCCCCGCCCCCGCAAACAAAGTCTGCCTAGAAAACGTCGGGATGTGACATCACCCCATGGGTCAGGAATGACCCAGTGCTTGCACAGGGGACCTTTACCTTTACCTTTAGGCACTATATAGAACCGAGAAGGGATGCAATCCCCACTGTGTGTGTAAAGTGCCATCAAGTCGCAGCCGACTTATGGCGACCCCTTATGGAGTTTTCAAGGCAAGAGACTAACAGAGGTGGTTTGCCAGTGCCTTCCTCTGTACAGCAACCCTGGTATTCCTTGGTGGTCTCCCATCCAAATACTATACAGGGCTGACCCTTCTTAGCTTCTGAGATCTGACAAGATTAGGCTAAGCCTGGGCCATCCAGGTCAGGGCGCAATCCCCACTAAGAGACTTGCAATTTACAGGAAACAGGTCTGGTGCAGGGAGGGAGATGGGAAACAAGCGTGAACAGATATAGTACATCAGCAACTGCTGCAAGGATGGATCAAGTTAAATGAGCCACACCATCCTATCAACAGCAGAGCCATGACTGACCCCTCAAGGAAGGAGGTTTGGACTGAGCTAGTGCCAGCAAGCAAAACAAAACAAAAATCATTGGTGTCAGTGAGAAAAGGAAGTGAAAAAGCAGGGATAAACAAGAAGATGGTTCAAAACTGTGTACGTGAACAGAAACAGTATTCTCTCGTTAGGGGGCATGTTTACTTTGAACAAACCTCCTCTTTTATAGGAGTGCTAATGAAGACGGAGGCAGGGATAAAAATGAATTTACTATTCATCGCACCTTCGTAAAATGAGAGAAGGAGAGGTACATTTACTGGGTAATACAAAAACGCATCTGCATGTGCTGCATTCAGATTTAAATCTTTTTTTTTAACAGGGAACAGAATCAATAGCTGCTTTTAATAGCCTCTATAACTACTAATCACATACTTTGAAGATATTCCAGAACTATGGCAATGGTGCTGATGGTAATTGT
Source organism: Euleptes europaea (assembly GCF_029931775.1). Taxonomy (NCBI): domain Eukaryota; kingdom Metazoa; phylum Chordata; class Lepidosauria; order Squamata; family Sphaerodactylidae; genus Euleptes; species Euleptes europaea. The sequence goes on from NC_079320.1 coordinate 51,741,124, forward strand.
AGCAGCATTACTGATGACCGTCCTGGAAGACATTTCTCTACTCATTCTATTATAATGCAAACTCACACCTGCCATTTCGGTTCAGCTGAATTTAGCTTGCCTTATGAAGACATAATCATTTTAAAAAACATAAATACCAAAGCATAGGGCTATTAAAATCTGTACAAAAACCCTCTCCTTCTCCCCAGTACATGTCTCCTCTCTCCATAAAATTAAAATATGCAATAGCTTCTCTCCACTGCATCTTCAGCCCAAATGCCTGGTTTTATTCAGGTGCTGAAGTACAAACAGTGGCTTGTTCCCCTGAAGCTAAACCAGCATCTCAAGATGCGATTTAGCTCTTACTAGTTAAATTGCCTTAGGGTAGCTCCGTACTTTATGTGGCAATTGTGGTTGGCACAGCAATGCTCCAATCGTCACAAAAATGTAGTCTACAAAATCAAACTTAACCCTGGTCACAATGCCTGTTTACCCCCCCCCCCCCCCAATTAAAAGCAAGCAATATTTTGAACAGTTTTTTATCTGCTTAGTTTGTGAGCATTCAGCACAGGAACAAGTCAGGTAGTGACTGTGGGCACAAGCTGAGGTTTCTGAATTGGTGGGATTACATAAAGCATCATGGGTAAGTCATGCATTTAAAAACAACTGTATTTCAAGGGAAGGTACCTGAACAGTTGGTAGTGGAAATCTGTCAACAGCGTTCATCGTGCTGCCACGTACTCAGAACATGGTGGTTCAAACTGCAGCTCCCAGAAGCAGTTTGTGCACAAGTGAAGTATTTGCAATCCAGTTTCGAACTCTTGATGAACACACTCAGTTTGCAAATCAGCCAAGGTTGGCAAATCAGCCAATGTTGAAATATTAAACATGCAAGCCATACAGATCTGCCCACCGTATCACCCCCCAAAAAATTATTGAGGCAAGGAAAGAACCTTTTATGAGTTAATTTTTTCTCTCTTTCTGGTGAGGGGGGCAGAGGGGGGTAGCTGTAGGAATGCAGGTTGAGAATATTCATGTGTAAAACATTTGGAATACAATTTGGTCTGATAAAAAAAACAGTTTGAGTTTGTTTTTTGGACTTGGCAATCAAACTGCATCTTGAACAGAACAATGGCTACATATAATTGGCCTGCCCTAGGAACATTGACTTTTACTGCTGTAAATATACAAAATGCAGGTGAGACACTTGCCTAAATGCCCATGTACATACACTTGGCCCTGACCTGGATGGCCCAGGCTAGCCTGATCTCGTCAGATCTCAGAAGCTAAGCAGGGTCAGCCCTGGTTAGTATTTGGATGGGAGACCACCAAGGAAATCCAGGGTTGCTATGCAGAGGAAGGCACTGGCAAACCACCTCTGTTAGTCTCTTGCCATGAAAACCCAAAAAAGGGGTCGCCATAAGTCGGCTGCGACTTGACAGCACTTTACACACACACATACACTTGGGAGTGCTGGTTATTCACAGCTCCTCAGAATCTGGCATGCTGAGAACTTTGTCACAGACATGACCATCTGGCCCATTTCCTTGATAAAAATCCCTTTTATGTGAGGTCCTGATCAGAACACTTCAATATTGCCTGTCAAAGCTCGCCTCAAATGTAAAACAATGTCTAGCAGAATATTGTCAAAGGCTTTCACGGTCAGAGTTCATTGGTTCTTGTAGGTTATCCGGGCTGTGTAACTGTGGTCTTGAAGCAGCTTTGTGCATGCACAGTAGCTAGTTATGCTACAGGATGTTCTTTGGTAAACAAGGAACCAGTTTCATCTGGTGACTCTTTTTATCCAGTCCTCAAACTAAATCATCAAGCTTAACAGTGTGGTATAGTGGTTAAGAGCGGTGGTTTGGAGCGGTGGAGTCTGATCTGGAGAACCAGGCTCGATTCCCCACTCCTCCACAGGCAAAAAAACTACCTCTTAAGAGCCTGCAGGAAGACTCGTGAGATGGTATCAGCTTTCTGGCTTGGTATATATATAGAGATTAGTATACAGGCTAAGCCTCAACAGCTCACATCCTGCCACTATGAGTGGTACAGCTTTATACCAAGTATGAGAAATGTTACCAGAATCAGAGACCCTTAACAGCTTGGAGGGGATAAGGAGGTGTGGCTCAGTGGTAGAGCAGAGGACACTAATCTGGTGAAGTGGATTTGTTTCCCCACTCCTACACACGAAGCCAACTGGGTGACCTTGGGCTAGTCACACTCTCTCAGCCACGCCTACCTCTGTTGCGGGGAAGGGAAGGGAAAGTGATTGTAAGCCGGTTTGATTCTCCCTTAAGTGGCACAGAAAGTAGGCATAGAAAAACCAACTCCTCTTCTACTACTACTCAAAATACACATACACAATTGTTTCGAAATACACATACATAATTCACACTTCATACGTTTGCTGCAGGGGACACAATGGACATAATATATGTGTTGCAAATATCAGACTTGTCTTCACCCATCCCCAACTTATCTTCCAGTAAACCTCAGTGCGGGAATACTGCATTTACTAAGTTTCCCAGCATTCCGTTTTTGTTAGCAGCTATGTCAGTGAGGTCACAGAAACTCACTAAGTGAGGAGCTCAACTCTTGGCAAATTCTAATTCCTAATGCAGAAAGTGGGTGGCAAATTTGCCATGGAGACGCCAAAACAGTAACAACTACATATAGATCAGCTCCAAGCCGGCTGCAAATTGTGATTTTCTTGATCAGTTCTTTTTAACTTTTCCCAGAGTGCAGAATCAGGTCAAACCTGCAAACCAATTATGTCCATATTGAACGCATGCCTAAAGTTAGCCAGGTGTTTTAGCCATAACCCTGTCTCATAAATGATAAGTAAAGAACCCTGACTTCTCTCTTTAAAGAAAGAATTCTTGCGGGCAGAAAGTTTTCACTTCACGGTGAAACCATCCTGATTACTTAGGGTTTTTTTTTATTTAGTAATTGAAAAGGTTGGAAATGGGTAAGACAGAAGATACATTCCAGTTCTCAATGTCATGCCTTGTGTGGGCGAACAAATATAATGGATCCGCAAAGCAAAGCAAAAGCATTCCAGAACCATTGTGAAGTCTACTTTGCCACAGCAGAGAGTAAGTGGAGGCTTTTGTCCATCAAGGTTGTTCTGTTTTTTTTTCTCCACAACAATATCTCACATGCTATGCATGTGCATGTATTGGAAGGGGGAGAAATGCTGCAATGATATAAAATCAACACACAGGCTTCTGCTTGGTTACTTGCCCTGAGGGGTTTTGTTTTTTTCTGGCTAAAGGGACTGGGAATATGCCCAGGGTGTTGGATGCCCCCAACTGGCACTATTCAGGGAAAGAAAAGGACGGATGATACTTGGTGAGGTTAGAAGAAGAAGAGTTGGTTTTTATATGCCGACTTTCTCTACCACTTAAGGAAGAATCAAACCGGCTTACAATCACCTTCCCTTCCCCTCCCCACAACAGACACCCTGTGAGGTAGGTGAGGCCGAGAGAGATCTAAGAGAGCTGTGACTAGCTTAAGGTCACCCAGATGGCTTCATGTGCAGGAATGGGGAAACCAACCTGGATCACCAGATTAGCGCCCATGCTCATGTTGAGGAGTGGGGAATCAAATCCAGTTTTCCAGATTAAAGTCCACCACTCCAAACCACTGCTTTTAACCACTGCACCACGCTGATAAAACTATCCACTTGTCTGCTTCTCTGCCTACAAACAAAACTCTGGATGTGATGACAGCTCCTTCTTCTCTTTTCTGGTGCAGATGTTAAATGACAGATTGGCCTCCAGGAAAACAGTTAGCATCTAGGATGGGCAGCCCACTCCTGAACGGGGTGGGGAGCTCCTTAGGAGCCGGCATGACCCCATGCCGGCATAGGTGCCATCTTATCATGGAATAAGGTGGCACCTATGCCAGAAAAGGTGCAAGCACACTGGCGTCTGGGAGCTGGAAAGCCTCTGAAGAGGTGGTGGTGCAGCTGTGCTGCTCCTGGATGCCGAAGATCTGCCCCTCCCTTCAGGAATGGGCTCTTAGTCTTTTATGGGTGAGTTGCGCTATTGAAATTACTGAGAACTGGCTGAGATAGATATGGATTACCTGCAGGGTTCCTTGAACCCAATGGTGTGAGCCAGGCACCCCCAAAAATGCCCACAAGCACAAGGATCTTAACTGACTGACTGCAAGTAAGATGCACGTATGCAAGAAATGATTTTTCAAGCAATATGCGTATTTTAAAAGGCATCCTGTTTAACGCAGCTTCTGCTTGAAATGTTGAAGAGTTTCTATTATAGTTTAGCATGACCTCCCTCCCTGACATTTTGTGGTTAGCCCCGGTCTCTGTGGCAACCATGTTGTGATTGGCTCTGCCTCCTATGCCCACCACCTTGTATCACAATTTCAAAGATGCCTGCAGGCTCAAAAAGGTTGGGGAACCCTGGTTTAAAGAATGTGGGGATGTTGAAGGACCCGCATGGACAAGATGCCACATGGCATAGAAGAAGAGGAATGGTTAGGGTTGCCCACCTCCAGGTACTAGCTGGAGATCTCCTGCTATTACAACTGTTCTCCAGCCGATAGAGATCAGTTCACCTGGAGAAAATGGCTGCTTTGGCAATTGGACTCTATGGCATTGAAGTCCCCCAAACCCCGCCCTCCTCAGGTTCCGCCCCAAAAATCTCTGGGTATTTCCCAACCCAGAGCTGGCAACCCTAGGAATGGTGAGCTTGCCCCCTCCGTCCTGCACTAGTGGAGGAAGAACAGTAGAGCAACCTCTATTTTGCCTTATTTCCACCTCCTCACGCAGTCTACTTTGCCACATGGTAACTTGCTCACAAGGATTCCTTGACCCTCACCATCAGTTTACCCCATAACCACAGGGAGATGCTGGAGGAAGATTACAAAAACCTGCCTTACAAATGCCCAAATGCTAGCAACTCATAGTATGCAGCCCATGTACCAAATGTAACTTCATCCCGTGCAGAATTTTAGAAATTTGATTAATTTGCAGATCACACACAAATCCTTTGTGCCTGGCTTTTGATTATCAGTCCATTTACTGTAGTAAGCTCTGGAACCCTGATTGCTATCTAAAGCTCTCAGTGCCGATTGTTATATTCACAGCAGCAGTCTGAGTCTGCTTTGAGATTGCCTTCTGGAAACTTGGCAGGGGATGGAGGATTACAAACATCAGCTTTCCCATCCTGTGTGTTACAGCAGACATGGCATGATGCCTTCTATTAACCAAATAATCTCTCTTTTTCATCTGGCAAAATATTTTACCCTTGGTATGTTAATGATTTGGGATAAAAGAAGTTTGGACTTTGAAGGATCAAGGGATCGACGCTTCTGCTCTTTTCATAGGGTGACTACAGCAACATGCTTTTTTTGTAGGTCATCACAATGTGATTCCCGCACTCTTTTTTTTTCTTTTGGTCATATAAAATCACCACAAAAATTTACTTTTTAAGCCTCTTGACAATTTACCAGGTAAATAATTATCTTACCACAGGAGTACATAGTCATATGATCTCTTCAACACATAAATACTGTATGGAACAGCAACTTCAAATGACTTTACTAACAGTCCATTCCTGAAAATACGGCGTGCGGGGTCGGTGGGAGCCAAATGGCGCACGCCGTTAAACAAAAAAAAGCCGTTTCGCGGATTTTTTTGTTTAACTGGGGCTTTTCGCCCCATTGAAAACAGCGAGGCTGCGCCTTCAAAATAGCAGGTGCAGCAACGCCATTCCAGTCGCCGGTGCAAGTGGCCGAAAAGGAATAGGGAGCTGCTTAACCAGCAGCTCCTCACCCTGCCCTGCCCCCAGAACGCCCCCTGCGCCGGTGCGGCCTCTCTGTGCCGGTGCCGGTGCCACGGAGAGGTCGGGCTGGTGGAGGGGCTAGGCGCGGCCCTGCGATGCTCCTCTGCTGGTGGCCCTGGCCTCCCCGCCAGCGTAAGTGCATGTAACCACATGATTACATGCACTTATGCCAGCGATGGGGTCAGGCTGCCTCCTAAGCGGTTTTGCCCCCCCCCCTCAGGAATGGGCTGTAAGTTAAAAATGGTCACACAATGCCACTTAAAATCAGTGATGCACAGGAACACATAAATACATGAAGCTGCCTTATTTGGCGTCAGACCATTGGTCTATCAAGGACTGTATGATCTACTATCACTGGCTCTCCAGCACATCACAACAGTTATGTCCTCAGCCTTTTAACAAGAAGTGCCAGAGATTGTACCTGGCACCTTCTGCATGCAAAGCATATGCTCTACCACTGAGCCATAGTCCCTTTCCTGATGGGCATTAAGACACGATGCTCCCTACAAGAACAGGGCATTCAAGCCTCTCATGGATCAAATCAGAGTGTGCCACCATCAGGATTACAAGGCTTGGATCTAGCAATGCACAAGTGGAAATTTTGTGCCGGAACCAGTCCATAATATAACTGGCCACAATTCAACACAAATGGGGATGTGTATTCAGATATTAACCAATTAACTAAAAGAACAAAGCTATTGTAATGAACATTGTTTTTTTTATATAATTTCAATGAATTCCAAAATATCTAGTAACTTGTCCAAGCCACTTAATAAAACATTGGGCCATCACACATTGAAGATAGGATAGTGAAACTATCGGGTGAGGCAATTTGAGCTCTGCCTTATAGTGATGATAAGGGACTGTATAAGAGTTCTTATGTTCTTATGGGGACACTAGCTGTGGAGGGGGGAGTTGAGGTAAGGAAAATAGCTCTGGAAAAGAGTTAAATACTTAATGTTTCCTGTGCTGCCTCCCTGATCTAAATTTACATACCAACTGGTATTTACACTTGAAAAAAAACCTGCAGGAGTCAATTTATAAAATTTCTAGGAATCAAGTTTAGTTGGGCCTTAAGTTGTGTTATTAAGTTCAACAGGAATTAGACCCAACTGCTTGCAGCAACTTTAAGACCATAAGAACATAAGAAGAGCCATGCTGGATCAGACCAAAGGCCCATCTGGTTCAGCATTTTGTTCACACAGTGGCCAACTATCTACCTCTATGAAGCCCACAAACAGGAAAAATGTGACACTATCATCCTGCCTGTGCTCCCCAGCAACTGATTTAAAGAGGCATACTACCTCTGGTACAGGAGGGAGTAGATATCCATCATGATTAGTAGCCATTGATAGCGCAGTTCTCCATGAATGTATCCACTCCCCTTTTAAAGCCTTCCAAGTTGTCAGCCGTGACCACATCCTGTAGCAGCGAGCCCCACAAATTAACTACACACTGTGTGAAGAAATACTTCCTTTTGTCTGTCTTGAATCTCCCACCCTTCAGCTTCATGGATGACCCCAGGCTCTAGTATTATGGGAGAGGGAGAAAAGCTGTCCATTCTCTGCAGAGGAAGGCAATGGCAAACCACCTCTTATCTGCCCCGCAAGCCAGATGAGGCAGCCACCCCCTCCAGTCCCAATCTGGGCTGGCGAGGCATGGCCCGGCCTGCCCAAGTGACATGTATGTCATATCTGGCCCTCGTAACAAATGAGTTCGACACCCCTGCAGTAGGGTTTTCAGGGCAAGAGACGTTCAGAGGTGGTTTGCCATTGCCTTCCTCTGCATAGCAACCCTGGTATTCCTTGGTGGTCTCCCATCCAAGTACTAGCCAGGATCAACCCTGCTTAGCTTGTGAGATTGGATGATAACTATATCTCTATTTATGCAAGTAGTGCAATTATTTATTTGTCTTAACCCCACCCCCCACCCCAAAAAAGCACTCAGCCAAAATGGAGGAGTGTCTTCTATGAACAGGTCCACCTCAAATACATCCCTTCCCTTTGGGCAATCTTTGTGAATTTCCAAGGGGTTGGTGTTAGGAAGAAGGCTTGACATATCCCTATTGCCAAGGCAACAAAACTGATGCTCACTTGCTGCAGTTTATATAATTGCCTAGGTGGGACAAAATATGAATGGTGAAGAAAATCCCAGTGAAACTGCATGTAAAATAGTCCTCCTGGTAACATCAGGGCTCTGAGGGACCTTAAGGTGTTCCGCAGGGCCTGTAAAGCCGCAAGAAGATCCCCCTTTACTGGCCTCCCCATCCCGCCCCACTCTTGAAATCTGTGGGGGAGCTGATCTACCAACATTTATTTGCTGTGGCACCTAAGTATAGTTATGGCCATCTGATTAGGGTTTTAATGGTTTTAATGATTATGGTTTTAAAGATGTACATGATTTATATATTGGATATATTTATGTTTTAATTATAGTTATCCTCCCTGAGCCTGGCTCGCTGGGGATGAGGGCGGACTATAAATTTTTGGGGGGGAAACCATCTGGATGCACAATGCAAATGTCCATATACAATTTCAACATATACATTAATTTCAGCATACCTAGTCTGTCCAAATGGGGGAAAGAATGTTAATTACTTTATGGATACATACATCTGAGTTACATTATGAAAAGACACAACATACCACTGAACAGCTTTATCATGGTATAGAAAAGAATGGATGCACAGACTGTTCATTTCAGTTGTGATTAGAAAAATAAGAGAAACTGCAAATAATAATTTTAACACCATACTGAAGGACAACAAGCATAAATACATTCTATAACAGTGTTGTTAAAATTTTCTGCTGTGGGGAAAAGATTCCACATCAAGTTACCTGCCAAAGAATCCCTCATGTGGCAGAATATTCTGGAATATATTCTGGGCTGCATGCATAAAACCTGCCCAATTACTGTGATAACTGCCTAAAGCATTGCTTTGCGTTCACCTGCTGTCTGATGGAAGATGCACAGCCATGAAAAATAGGGCCTTTTCCATGATGACAGCTTAGCTGTGGAATACCATCCTCAAAGCTTTTTGCCTGATACATAGTATGCTAGGGTTTTTTTCAGTGTCAGTTTAAAAATTTAAATTTACTCAGGCTTTTAGTTGATTTTTAATTAGTTTTACTTGGCCACCCAACCTTCTGAATGGCTTTTGAATTTAAGTTGTTGGTTCTACTACGTAATTAAGATGTTCCCCCTTTGGCTGCCTGCTTTTCCATTTTTGGAGACTGTTGTTTGGATACTGCTGTTTTTACCTTTAACTTGTTTGCTATATAATTAATTGTAATGCTGGTCATTTTGGATGTTTATATTGTTTTGTGATAGTTTTCATGGATTAGCTGCCCCAAGAGCCTTTGGCTGAGGTGTTCAAAGGCTTGATTTAAATTAAATCAATCAATCAAGTTTTGTTTTGATACAATATCAGCTCAATTCATTAATTACAGGACACTGAACAGGACTTCATCACTGTCTTTTGTGATCAAAGTGCACACACCCAAAACACAACCAACTCCTTAGTGTAACTTCACAGGGGAAGATCAACAGTGAACAGGCAGACTTTCTTTCAGGGAATCTTGTCCATATGACTCATTGTCTCATTCAGGAGCTCCCAATTATCTTCTACCTGAAATCCACAGTCCTACTGATACATGTTCTACTATGCATATACAGATGGATCTTATATGCAAATAGTATTTAAAAATTAGGCCACCAGGATGACTTCCAGAATTAAAACCCAGTTAGGCTACACTGCTGCAGCCAAATGATCAGATTACCCGGGTATCCGCATTATCTACTGACCTCTGAAATGTTTGCTGAAAAAGCAGATGCACTGAAGGAAGTGAATTCTTTGGTTGCATTTCACAGTATATGTTCTAAAAAACTAAAGAGAAAATATTCTGTTTTAGAATGCCTACTTTATTTGCACCTTTATCATAAGCCTGCAATAAACACTACTCTTCCTGCTAACTTCACCATAATTTGAAAAGCCCCCTTTCACATGCTGGGAATTTAATGTATGTATCCTTCAAGATGCAGAGAGGCCATCTTTTGCAAAGTAATCATTGTCTGCTGTGTTCATCACATGAATTCTGTGGACTTTCTCAGCAACACCAGATCTCCCCCCATGGCTGCTCAGATTTTCATTGCTCACTAGGACAATTGCATGGTTATTAGACAAAGTTTGTGGTATCCTAGGGATAAACACTTATCAGGGTGTTTATGAAGTAGCTTTATCATTTGGTGGTAACGTTCAGAATTTTCACAGTAAGAACTCCCAAGTTTGTACATGAAAAATTCAGCAATGAAGCAGTAGCCATATCCTAATTGTCTAATAAAACTGATTTCCCTGATGCTTATAAGCTAGTTTATATAGAGAGCCCTTTCTAAATGTTTAATAAAATGTTTCTGAGGATTTAGGACTTGTAAAATATAATAAAAGCTATTTGCAGAGAAATTATATGGCAATCGATGAGAGACTGCCTGTATTATTTAATAGGGACCCTCCTCCTTTTCTATGATATAATTGCTGATGACATGCATTGTAATTGACCAACCCACTGGTTACAGAGAAAATAATAATGCCTGTATCAAGAGGATATAGGGGAACTGAGGATGTGTTCCCACAGAAATCAATGCCAATTAATTTTATAATGTAAATTGTTAAATTCCCAAAGTGCAGGTCTTTCTTGTTGCAAGCATCTCTACAACATAGCCACAAATCCTGCACTGTACATATGTCACTCTTTTGCTAATATTTTGCAAAGCCAAAAGGTTGGGTGGAAAATGCCATTCAGTAATAGCATGAAATTTTCTAGTCTGAACTTGGGAAAATAGTTCTGAACTGCAGAAACACCGGCCTTTCATCACTGAAAGAGACAACCTGTCCAAGTCAAACCTAATTACCAAGTGCTGTTTATAAATACAATGCTCAAATGTCACTAATGTACTTGAGGCAGACATTTTAAGTGGCTGTTACACCTCTGGAGGTTAACAGCCCTTAACATTACTGCTGTGCCTCTAATATAATTGTCTAATATTGTAATTTTTGGATACTGTATTGGAAAGGAGTACATTTTTGGGTGAAAAGGCAAAGATGTCCCATTTGTTTCATGAGGAAAAGTTAAGCACCTACTTGCATTTTCCTGTGGCATCAACTGGACAACTGCGTGACTTTTTAAAAAATCATGCCCTATAGCTAGGGTTGTCAACTTCCCACTGGGGCGTGGGATGTCCCAACTCCAGCTCCCATTGCTCACTACCACTCAATGGGAGGAAATACCCAAGCAACATGGGGGGTTATGATTGCCCTCCCCAGTGTGATGGTGTTGCTTATAGAACAACCCAGAAGTGCTTGGTTACAGTCTAGCATTTACCCAATGCTAGCATTTGCTCCAGTGCAATGACATCACTTCCACCATGGCTAGGAAGTGATGTCATTGTGCCAGGGGTAATGATCTAGCATTCGCCCCAAACTCTGTGCTAGAGCATCACCCCTGGTGCGATGACATCCCTTCCTGGTTGTGCCGGAAGTTACATCATTGCACTAGGGACACTGATCACCTTTCACAATACAGAAGTTCCTCCCTCCCCCTGGCAACCCTACTGACAGCAGAATTGGCACTGGCCATTAATTTGAGTTTACTGTACAAAAAACGATTTTTAAATCCCCACAAAAAATACTGCTGTGCATATTGAGTCATATTGGGTTAGTCCCAATATTTCTGTTTCACTACATGAAAAATCTTCCATTACAGAAGATTCCTGTTGGAGGAAAGGGTCCTTTCAATGGAAGGAATCTTCTTAACACATATTTTTTAATCAGCAGTTTTCTTGATAAGACTAAGACAAAAAGAGTAAACATATTGCCATAGTCTATATTCAAACTAAATAGGAACACTTCAGAGCCTTTAACATTTCCAATTAACTAGCAACAATATCTGCGACACTTCTGCAGTGTTTCTGTATAAAGTGCTGTAAAGCTGCAGGTGGCTTGTGGTGACCCCATAGGGTTTTAAAGGCAAGTGATTAAGCAGAGGTAGTTAGCCATTTGCCTTCCTCTGCAAAGTCTTCTCTGGTGATCTCCCATCTAAGTACTGATCCCACTTAGCTTCTGAGATCTAATGAGATCAGGCTATACTATACCATTCCGCATCCCCCACTTCTGTGGTAGACGTAACAAAATTTCATGGCTTTCATTAACATAGAAGAATACGGACCATATTCCAATGAATTTATCAGATTGTGGGGAGCCTTTCATATGCATGGTAAACGAAAAACTATCTAATGGGCAGGGTCTTTGTCCGCTGGAAGATTCCTCACTCCTAGTAAGGGAAAAGTTAGATCCAACCCATAAATAGTAATTCAACAGGAAAAGTCATACAATATGTATGAGAAAACAAATGGCTTAGAGTTATTGATGCTTCTCACTACATAAAAGGTCAAATTATTGAAAAAAATAGATATCTAGTTTTGAGACAAAGTTTGCAGTTCCTTTTCTAACATTGGCTTGGATCCAAAGAGCTACTTAGACTCATGTAAGGGTTTACATTAATCCGTGACATTCTTTGGTTGTTGTTTTTTCTTTGAACTCCTAATCCCCGATCTGCTTTTAAAACTCTCTTCATAGAAAGTAGGGGCTTTGACTCAAGCAAAAAGCACTATTTACCTCACCCTCACTAGATTGTTATAGGTCTCTCTTTTTTTCATCTCCCCAGATGGATCGCAGAGATTTGGGAAAGAGAAGGATGGCTGGATATGCACGTGGGAGATCTGCATGGTCTTCCATTTGAAAGTAATGGCACAATGTGGTGCAAGCACTATTTCTGACAGAGCAAAAAAGGAGGAAGGGCTCCATTAAGACTTATGCTGACCCCCACCACCACCACCACCACTTGCATAGTTATGCTTGGGGGGTGCTGGATTGGTGCCTTAATCTTCTTTGGTTTAATCTGGGTGATTTACCTGTGACACAATGAGTTGTACCCACAATTTATGCTAATGGATTGGCACTTCCGTTGGCAGAGGAGGGAGCAATTTTTGACTGTCAGGTAGCAGCAGAAATAAGCTGGGCAGTGAGGGGGCCCTCCTTGGGCAGTGACCTTACCCTCCCACTGCCCAGCTCATGCCGACCGCTCACTGCCGGTCAGGCAACACTGCCACCAGCAATGAGTTGGCGGGAGAGGGCACAGGGGCTGCCCCCTGCCTCCCCAGGCTAGTGATTCTGGGTCCTCATCCTTGAGTTGTACCCAGGGCCCCAGAATCACTAAAACCCAGAGTGTTCCAGATTACAAGGACTATACAGAAGTTCATTCCACAGAAGACATCAGATACTGAAGAATATGGAAGTCTGAAGATTTTCCCTAGATCAAACACAAACTCGGTGGCAAACCGAATCATACATTAAAATCTTGTAACTCAATCCTATTTATGTTCACTCAGGTCATTTATGCATGGGAGTTTTACCTGAGGTTTGTAGCTTGCTGGTGCCACACTTTCCTGTTGGGAGTCTATGCACCAGCAGTCTCCAAACTCAAATTGGGAAGTATTTGAATCCCCACCCCTTGAAATGCTGCTTCGGAATCGGCTGTACTGAGAGAAAAGTTCCCTACCCCAAAAAAACCCAATCGCTGCATTAAAAAGCATTTTAAGAACATAAAAAAAAAACAGAGCAATCTGAAAAGAAGCGGGTAGGGGGAATCCAAGCCTTGGTTTTAAAAAGGCTTTCTTCTGCTCAGAAAGCGCTCTGAGGAAACAGGAAGTATTTGAATCCCCACCTCTGGACATGCTGCTTTGTAATTGGCTGTGAGGGAAACTAAGCTCGTGTGTCCCAAACTTTGTGTTATGCATGGAGATTTCACCTGGGCTGAGCTCAGGGAAGAGGGAAGAATCAGGTTAACAGAGGAACAGGAAAGTCTGGGCTTTGTGAGGGCTGGCAGCGAGGTCATCTCTAATGGAGGGAAAACTCAAGCATAACTCCAAGGAACAGCTGAGACAGTCGGGGGATGAATGTGAGTGAAAGTACCTATTCATAAACAACCTCAGAAGCAATAAAATAAAATGGCTTTACTTCCAGGTAAGTGGGCATAGTGCTACAAACCAAGTGTCTAATCTTCATACTAATTATTCGAGAGTAGGTGTATGGATTAGAATACAGTCCATATAGTACAGTACAGATAGAAGAAAACTAGGAGCTGAATAACTAAATCAACATTTCCAGCAAAGGCTTTTAAAAATGAGCCATCACAATAGCATAGACAGTTTGTCAATAAAATCTGTACAGTGCTTTGTCGTATAGCATGATCTCTGCGAACTGAATTTTGCACAGGAAGGAGTTGAAACATTTTGCTTCAGGCTCAATATGTCTCACTCCCTTGTTGATTAAAAAACAAAATGAAGCAAAGTCCTATGCCATTAGCTATAATCCGACACTTAGCAAACAAGAATCTGGTTTGCTTCCCTAGAAGTATGGAATGTAAAAGTCCAATATTTTAATCATTTTAACAAACATGAAATGAAAGATATGCTAATTAACAAAATACTGCAAGAATTCATCACATCATTACTTTATGGTTTACAGCAAGATTAGTATTTCAACTAAAGTTGCAATCCTAAATGTGGGGGAGGCGAAGCTCCTTAGGAGCTGGCATGACCCCGCAGCAGTGTAAGTGCCCATTTAACCTGGGATAAGAGGCCCTGAGCTGGATGGCCCAGGCTAGCCTGATCTCGTCAGATCTCAGAAGCTAAGCAGGGTCAGCCCTGGTTACTATTTGGATGGGAGACCACCAAGGAAGTCCAGGGTTGCTATACAGAGGAAGGCACTGGCAAACCACCTCTGTTAGTCTCTTGCCTTGAAAACCCCATAAGGGGTCGCTATGAGTCGGGTGCGACTTGACGGCACTTTACACACACACAAGAGGCACTTAAGGAGCCCCATGGGGAGAGTGGTAAGCTGCAATACTGCAGTCAAAAGCTCTGCTCACGACCTGAGTTCAATCATGACGGAAAGGGAGATGACTGGGGAAGGCGCTGGCAAACCACCCCGTAAACAAAGTCTGCCTAGTAAACGTCGGGATGTGACATCACCCCATGGGTCAGGGATGACCTGGTGCTTGCACAGGGGACCTTTACCTTTACCTTTTTAAGAGGCACTTAACAGCATCATGGGTGGCATCCACACTGGTACCGGGACACAACGCAGCGGCGTGGGGATCGGGTGCTGGCGCTTCCTCCTGGCAGCGTTCCAGCAATGCAAGTCCCTGCACCGATTCGCCGCCTCTCCCGGTAAGTAGGGGGTTCAGGGGCTCTTCCCCCCCCCCTTGGATGGCACTGGGGTCGGGGTGGGTTGGGGTGGGTCGGGAGGGCCCGGGAGGCCGGCGGGAGGGCGACCTGGGGCAGGGGCCCTGCGCTCTAAAATGGCGGCCGGTAAAGGGAATTTCTTATTGACCCTCGGCTTATACACGGGTCAATAAGAAATTCCCTTTTCTGGCCTCAAATTTGGGGGGTCGGCTTATACTTGGGTCGGCTTATACCCGAGTATATACGATAAAAATGAAAACATAGGACACATGTGCTGATCATTCATGAAGTTCTAGAATAGGACACATTTTCACATAACAAGGGATTAACAAATCAATAAAACATCACCTATTTTACAGCAAAGGGGTCATTCAAATACATGTGCTTACTCATTTCGTTCAGCTTCATTTCTTATTTCTACTTCATAACCAATACTCTCATTTTCTTCTTTTTTTCTTACATGAATGGGAGATTGGCTATGCTGGCAACCCTAGTAGAAGAAAAAAGAGGGGAAAAAACCCAACCTAGAAAACAGAAGCTGGGTACCCAAGGTTGGGTAGAATGATTTTGCCTGGGATTTAAATTTGTTCTATGTGCCACAAGGGACTCAAACTTATGTTTATAGTACAACAGCTTCCTCCCATATAAGTGACCAATCCCTTTGAAATGGAGGGGAATATGAAAAGAAGTTTGTGATATGGTGTAAGGGCCTGCTGTTCAAAGATTAAATTTTTTAAAAGATAACCCACATCCTAAGCCCTGGGCATGCCTAAAATAGCCTTTAAGATCCTAGTTCCAATGCAGAATCCAGTGTATTATATTATCTACCTTTTTTGGCAAAACAGTTTAAAAGAAACTGATAAAATAGCCAAGAGAAGCAGTAAATGCTTCTGACAATGTGTCAAATTGTGATTTGCTAGCAGCAGCATGTAAAACTGCTAGAGGTTATATTCATGGAACCTCACTGAATATGATTTATTGGGAAAACTTCAAAAGCCACTTGTACATTTAAAAAAAGTTTGATACTCTTAACACTTAGAGCTCAACCTATATAAGTAATAAAACAGCAGCCCTCCAGCTATTTCAAATAAAATAATAAAGAAATGTTCGCTTCTGCATTATTTCCTATTCGTTGGCTCCACATTGTTCCCTAGACATCCATTCATCTTGCCAAGAAGGGGGTGAGGTAGGAAAATGCTCTCTGGTCACTTTTATTTGCATTATTTTGCAGAGAAGGAAAGTGGGGCAAACAAAAAATAATAATTAGCTGAAAGATACACTTTCAAGCATCCTTCCAAGTTCTAAACTATAATTCTACATTAAGTACCTGAACATCATGTTTCCATACATTAGAATGTTACATATAATAAACTGGACATTCACTCCTAAAGCTGCACCATCTTGATTTGCTGGCTGAAAGGAAAGTGAAAAAGGATCTTTTGTACTTCCCAGTTGTTGTTTTTATTCGAAGAACTCTCCTGTCATGAATGAAATGTTTCCAATGAGATTGCCAGAATTTTTCCTTCTCCTCCCCACACAAATTGAACAAAAGTCTTTTTATGTACTATGTGAATCTTGTTTTGCCCCAGAAACATTATTTGAATTACCCTACTTTGACAGTTTGTGCTGATTTTAAAGCAACCCGAGTAGCATGCACACATTATAGTTTTATCACCAGCAACAAATTTGTATTAAGTTGTGTCCTACTGAAAGGAAATAAAAACAAAAGCACTTGATAACATTGCTTCGGTCATTGTAATGAGAACTATGGCAGATCTATGAACCACAAAGGTTTACCCCATTTGCTGTCATGGGAATCATATTTTAAGACACATAGCCTTTCAGTATTCATAGCTTATTTAATGATTCCAGGATATATTTTTTAAGAAGCTCTGGCCAGAAACCAGAAGATAGGATTTGGTTTCCCTTGTGAAGCCGAGTAGAATTTCATCACTAGATTTAGACAAAATAAGGAGATTTTCTTCCTCTAAGTCCCATCTTGGTTCATTGGTGTTACATCTACTGCTTTCTCTTTTTCATTCATCATCCTACCATCATATATCATCTTAAATAGTGGCTTGTATCCTATGAAGCACCAATGAAGCACTTTTCCTACACTATTCTCCCCTGTCAGTAAGGAAGAAAAAGGAGGGACAGTTTTACCCTTTCTCCCTCCACAACTAAGCCTCCTGATCCACATGGCTGTTTGTTCATGTGGGTCTTGCAACCCCAGGAATTACTTTTCTGGGGGTCAAAAGGGAACATAGAGCAGGGAGAGACTGCAGGAATAATCAGTGTTTAGCATGATGTTTTTTCCCCTATCAAGTCACAGCTGATTTATGGCGACCCCACAGGGTTTTCAAGGCAAGAGATATTCAGAGGTGGTTTGCCATTGTCGGCCTCTGCGTCTTGACCCTGGCATTCCTTCTCGGTCTCCCATTCAAATACTAGCCAGGGCTGACCCTGCTTAGCTTGTCAGATCTGACGTCATCAGGGGTGGCCTGGGGAGTGGCCTGGGGTCACCCTCAGCAGTGTGGCAGGGCTGCTGGGAAGCATGCCTGTTGGTGAGCAGCAGACACCTGTGACTGCACAGACTCCCCTTGGCGTCTCCCTGTGCCCCATTTGAGGTGATGTCAGGCTTTGGGGTCTCCCTGGGATGGTGTTTGCTGGGGCCCTTGCCAACTCTGTCAGCTGCCCACTGACTGTTGGCAGGATTCAGTCCATTTAAGGGAGAGGGTGTGTGTGTGTGGCAGCCATGGAATCTCCATCCCTAGCCATGCCCCTTCCCATCCCTTGCCTGTGATAAGTGCTGGGCTAGGTTCCCAGACCTGCCACCCGATTGGTTCTGCTGCCCATTTGCTGCAACAAAACACCTGGGTAGGACTCTTCGGCTTGGGTGCTGGGGACGCTGACATGGTTATGGCCACAGAAACCCAGCTACACAGCCTTCTTCCTGCCACCTGATCACTAATGACACCCTTCAGGGAGCAGACTAGCGGTTCCATGGTTACACTGGTTGCCTGATGGGACGGCACAGGCAGCCCTTAGGATTGCACTGTAAGTTAATGCTATCAATACTTGCTACAAAAATGTAACAGGGTAAATTTTAAAACACACCCACATTGCAGACACTGTTGGTTTTGCTCACAGATGTGAACAATGAAAGACATGTTTTTGTGTCATCTGTCCTAAGGCTTCTTTTTAACATTGTGAAATTACCAGAAGGAATATTTCATTTGTAAACTTGTATTTATTATTTTAGTGCAAAATTCTGTTTTTCATAGGGCTGTTGCAAAAAAAATTCAGTAAAATTCGGATTCGGCAAAATTTGGCCCGTTTTTATTCGGGAAATGCCGAAGTCCGAACTCCCCCACTTCGGGTCTGTGCAATTCGGCATGAGATTCGGAGTTCGGGGAAAAATTCGGCTGAATAAAGCCATTAAAAACACAATAGCGCCTTTCCGCGGCTCCGGGGGGGCATTTTTGGGGGTAGAGATCCCAAACTTTCAGCGTAGCTTGAGGGGACCCTTCTTGCAAGAACCCCCAAGTTTTGTAAAGATTGGATCAGAGGGGGCTGAGATATGGGCCTCGAAAGGGGTCCCCCTCCTTAATGTGCATCTCTGACAATGGGGGTTTGCAATTAGCAGCGCTTGCTGCCCACTCCCGAAGCTCCCAGCCCCGACAAACAGCTGAGCTGTGGGGAGCAAGGGCGGGGCAGGTGCGAAGATGGAACAGAAGACATCCACAGTAAGACCCATTTTGGGGCTTTTCTCTATAATTTTTCTCCTGTGTGTGTGTGGGGGGGGAAAGCAGAGTCTGTGTGTGTGTGGGGACGGAGCAGTTTCTGTGGGTGGGGGGGAAGCCAAAGGGGGGGGGAAGCCAACTCACTTTGTTGACAGTGAGACCTAAACTAGAACAGCCAGGCCTAGAAGGATTTGTAGAATATTGTGGAGGCACACCCAGAATGAAAGATATTATGATCTGAGATGTTACAAGCCAGAGTCATCAAGATGATTTAGACAGAGACAGAACAACATGGAAAAGTGAGTCATTGCTAGAGTTGGCATGGTCATTGGCAAAGGGGCAAATCATTATTTCAGAATACATCTGTATGTGCCAGAAGTGTAACCACTATGGAGGGTTTTAATGTTCCAGTAAAAACAAGAGGGCAGAGATGACCATATCTCATATTAAGGCCCCATGCACCAGGAGAAATAAGAGAAGGGGCAACTGCAGGCAAGGGTAGATGTCCTAAAGTACATTTTTAAATGAAGATATTATTGTAAAACTCCTCCAAAGTCTCAGGGGCAGACTGTTTTAATCCCTGAGTACTTCACATTGCTCCATCTTGCTTAACACAGCATTAGCCAGAAATGGACCTCAAAAAAGCAAGATATTTACCTGTGGAAATTCACTGGTTGGATAGCCACATCAGAAACAATTGCAAGTGAACAAGCAGCCCACTGTTGTATTTGGGGGAAAAAACCAGTTTGTTCTGCACTGATGTCACTTTAACACTGAGACCTTTCCATTCCACACTGAATCTTACTAAAGTTTAATGCAACTCTTGCATTCATTGAACCTTTAGTTAAACCATTACATTAGTTACAGCAGGCATCTTGCATCATCTTTCCGGAATCTGACAGGAAGGGCAAATATTATCAGTGTTTTCATACATACGTAGCCTGAAACACTGTAGAAGGTAATGCTTCTTCACTGTAAGTTTGTAACAACGTTAAAGAATCACTATAAGTAGACTTTCAGGCTAGTTCCTTAACTTGAATCCGTCTTTGTTGCGAGTTATCACTCCAAGCCCTGCACAGTGCTCCATATTTTTATATGCTAGAATCTGCTGGCAGGTACTATGAGATTTCTGAAGATGAAAGAGATTGACATGAAACAGGCTCTCACATACTGTTTGGTCTCTTTGATGACACTTTCAGGCTCTTCAGGTCCTCCAGCTGTGACAATTCAGATAAATGAAATTTTAAAGAAGTCATTATGTTCCCACTCCTGCAGCACTGAAACCAAAGTGAGATTTGGCATCGGCTAACTGGAGCAGGAGTGGGAGGTCGAGAAATGCATTTGAATGAAACTGCCTCAGTGACAAGAATGATTCAAAACTAATTTAAATTTGGGAAATCTCACAAGACATCAATAGGATTTGGGCAGACTACCTTCACAAATAATGATGTGGTTTAATGCAAATCATTTGCCTAGTGTAAGATGAAGATGATAAGATTAGTACCTCCCTCTAACACCACCCGAAGCTTTCTTGATCTGTAAGGGACAAAGGGAAATTTCAATGGGAAGCTAAAAGTTTATTTGATGCCATCTTGAAGTTGAGACTACTTTGGTTACAGCAGGTTCTTTCAATGGGTCATGCTTGCCAGTAAAAGCTTCTTGAAAGGCAGAATGACACCATTATATGAAGTTTCCAGGTGCAGTCATTTACCTTCTTTGGGAAACAGGACCAGTATCAGTACAATTCTTAATCAGAAGCTACTAAGGAAAGC
Source organism: Euleptes europaea (assembly GCF_029931775.1). Taxonomy (NCBI): domain Eukaryota; kingdom Metazoa; phylum Chordata; class Lepidosauria; order Squamata; family Sphaerodactylidae; genus Euleptes; species Euleptes europaea. The sequence goes on from NC_079320.1 coordinate 51,761,731, forward strand.
CATATCCAACAAATAAATAATACTAACGAGAGGCTTGCAATCAAACTTTCCCATGCCCAGGTAGTCCTTGCATGTCTCCTCCTGATATCACAGCCTATAGAGTGACAAAGACCTAAAAGGCAGACCAAAATTCCAGGACCAAACAGAAAGGGGTTTTTGAGATTGGGCTGATACAGCATCACCTTGAGATGCCAAGGATTACAAGAAAAAAGTACATGATGAAAATGTTAATTTACGAGTACAATGTGGAAATGGTGCACCAAGGCAGTAACAATCCTGCTAAATATATACACTCTCCCAGAAATAATACCTTAATAGAATAACACCCATAGTTAAAAAAAAAAAAAAGAGTAGCCATTTTGGAGGCTGCTAGGCAACTACAACAATATTGCTGAGCCTTCCAAGCCTTGGTTTTTGTAAAGCAAAGCCAAGGAGACAGGAGCAGGGGTGGACTGGGAGGCCAAAACAGCCCTAAAAAAGGTCCTGTCCCCACCCCTCTCAGGTCCCATGGTGGAGAAGGACTTGCTGGGAAGAGGCCCAGCGACAACCAGCACAGCCTCACTAACACAACTTGGCCGCACAGTGACAGCCACTGTGCAGTTGGACCTGGCCTGGCCAGGTGGCAGCAACCACCACACAACTACATCCAGCCTAACAGCAGTCAACCACTTGGTGGCTGCAGCCACTGAGCAACTTGGACAGACTTTTCTCAGGGAGAAGCTGCCAGGGGGAGGGAAAGATAGAAAACTGAAGACTGGGAGCAGATAAAGGTAGATTGGCTGTGGTGGTTCAGAAGGAGAGAAGGAAAGGGACAGAGGCTAAGGGGGCTGCTGGGGAAGGAAAAGAAACAATAGTGGGGCAGGGAATATGGGAGAAAAGGAAATTCCCCCCTCAAGTTCTTGCTGGCCCCCTGTTTGCATATATGTAATTCAGGACAGGGATTATGTTGGAAAGGATATTCTCAAGTGGGTACATATTTTCATGTCTGGTGGACCCGTTTCAAAATGCAAGTTGTTGTTGTTTGTTATTGTTGTTGTTGTTTTGGAGAATGATTCACATTAACATTAAGAAGATTATTAGCTGTGAGCTATGTTCGGATCTAATGACTATGCTCTTTCGCTACACACATGATGGTGATGTAACATATTCTTATAGAAAGGTAATCCGGGATTTAATAGCAGCTGCTTGTCTTGTCATCACACAGCAATGAAAAAAAAACCAGAACCTGCATTTCAGCATGACTGAATTCAGAAAATTTGGGATCTTTTAATCGTTAACAAACTGTTGCAATAAATCAGGACTCTGCAAGGGACAGAAAAGAGGATAGCTTTAGGGACAAATGGTGGCCTGTAATGTCCACTTTTTGAGGGGGGCTGTTTTTGGAAGAAAAAACTCTAAACTGGAGAAATCAAACAACTATAAAACAACATGTCTATACTGATGTTAAAACAATGTTTTTAAATGTACTAGGTATGAGAACAAGCAATATAATGAGAGAAAAGAAGGGAATGGATATTTACAGCAGTTTTTTGTTCTTTGACTGGATACATCCTGACTGTGAAGGTATGAAAAACAGATAAACGGTGTAAAATCTATGCTTGAAAAGTGGGTCCCTTTAATGACCTGATGGTTTTAGTGATATACACCTCCTTTAGTGCAAGCTGGAACAAATGTATCTTATTTTGCAAAGCTCAACCTGCCCTTTAACTTACCATGTGCTGTCCAATTTGTGCAGGAAGGCCTCATATACATCTATTGGGAAGGCAAGAAGAAAGAAGGAAAAAGAAGAAGAAGAAGAAGAGTTGGCTTTTATATGCCGACTTTCTCTACCACTTAAGGAGGAATCAAACCAGTTTACCATCACCTTCCCTTCCCCTCCCCACTGCAGACACCCTGTGAGGTAGGTGGGGCTGAGGGAGCTCCAAGAGAGCTGTGACTAGCCCAAGGTTACCCAGCTGGCTTCATGTGGAGGAGTGGGGAAACCAACCCAGTTCACCAGATTAAAGTCAACCGCTCATGCGAAGGCATGGGGAATCAAACCCATCTCTCCAGATTAGAGTCCACATTTCCAAACCACCGCTCTTAACCACTACACCACACTGGCTCTCTCAACATGTTTCTCAACATGGTGTCTGTCTCAGACATTGAGCTCTTAACCACTACACCATGCTGGCTCTCTCAACATGTTTCTCAACATGGTGCCTGTCTCAAACATTGAGCCAAACAGAGAGATTATCTGTTCAGGGGTTTGACTTGCATACAAAGGATCTGTTTGATTACAAATTTTACTGGTAATCTGGATTTACAGCTGCTGGTCCCAGCTTCAATTCACCACAGTACCTGACAGGTACATTTTACATTATGTGCAAAACAGGTTTCATCTGAAGTTCAGAGGAAGTATCTGCTGCTATAATGCAGAAATCAGAGCACAGAAAAGCATAAAGTGAATTGCAATACACATCTTTTAAAATTGGTCAGGGGAGATGTGCAGAAACATAGGATTCCAGACTACTGGAGATTAAAAGGCAATGATATTGACCATGTGAGAAACTGTTGTTGAGTGATAAAGCACGTTCTCCAGTGTCTGTAACCAGACTACATTAAGGACCACTGAACAGTTGTATATTTCAGGAGGCATTTAGCACTTCATGAAACTAGAGGGCAAAGCAAAGCATGCATAATTATTACAAATTGAAGAAGATATTCAATTAACAAACCAAATTCAATGATGAGGTGCTTGAAATGAACAGAATATTGAGCCATCATCTGTTTCAGATCCATACAGGCTTTCTCTCACAAGTAGAAATATGCCCGTGACATGGATTAACTAATCCTGTTAGATGTAGTCAGCTGAAAATAACTGTTATCAGGTATTACATTTTTACATAATGGTGTCGTGGCTAGGCTAGCACTTCCAGAAATATGGCACTTGCTTTCAAGAGAGGAATCCTAGCTTGCTCACAATGGGGATGCAATATCCACTGGTAATATACTGAATATATGAAGTCAAAGACAGAGATAAAACAGTCAAGCATAATGCCAACTTTTCATGCCTGTTTAACAGTGTAGGTGAACACTGTCAACAGACATGAAGAGTGTGGGGAGAAGGAGGCTTGGGAGGAAAGATAAGAAGTTCTGTCTTGGACGTCCTGAGTTGGAGTTGTTAATGAGATGGTATGAACTATCAGCCAGACAATTGGAGTTATGGGATTGGAGAGAGTAAATTCAGGGGTACAGAGGCAGGGTTGAGTCATCACGTGTAGGAAGTACTGAAAGCCATGAGTGGATCATCAATATGACACCTAATGTGGCCCTCAGTTTTCCTATGAAGATCCTTTATTTGAATTACAGTGTAATGGAAGTTTCACAAAACAATTGCTGCCTTCACATATAAAAACAATTTCAGATTAATATCATTAGAACCCCGCATACTGCTTACTGTCTTTGTGGGGTTGTGTGGGCGGCACATTGGGAGCTGTGGAAAATTTAGTGAAATGCAGTTGCAGTACCTTCAAAGACGGCAATTCTTTTTCCAGCATAAGCATAAATACAGAATGCTGTGTTAAATAATATGATCTTGATTACTTGATGTTGATCTTCCTGGTCATTCTTCCAAAACATATTATTAGCCTAGACATATAAAGCCAGACCAAAGATGTCAACTAGATATTTTGAATGTTGACAGTATTTTCACAGTTTGGCTAAGGGGGTTGTTTAAAATATTTATATCCCACTTATCCCCTTAGACTCAAGATGGGTAACAATGTAGCACATGCTTGTGGGGCTGAGCTTTTTCAGATATCTGAAAATTTTCAGGGACATTATAGTCAATGGGGAATTTTTGTGGGACCTTGGAGGGCTGTTTTTTAAGGTAGAGGCACCAAATTTGCAATGTACCTGCAGGTGACTCTCATTAGCAGTACCCCCGAGTTTGGTAGTAATTGGGTCAGGGGGTCCAATTTCATTGCCCCCATTTTTTCCTCCATTTAGGGGACAATAACATTGGACCCCCTGACCCAAGTTTTACAAAACTTGGGTGGTTCTTGTAAGGAGAGTCACCAGCAGCTATGCTGCAAATTTAGTGCCTCTACCTTAAAATCAGCCCCCCCCCAAGCCCCACAAAAATTCCCCAAAGGTTTCAATTGAGGCATTTTGCCTCCATAGAAGCCTATGGGGAATCCCCAAAAGCCAAAAAAAAAAAAAGCCAAAATGTTTCAGCTTTGTCTGGATTCGGCTTTTTGCAGCTCCAGTCAAATGGCTTTTTTCGGTTCGGCATATCTGAATGCACACCCCTAATACCTGCATAAACAGTGTAGTTCAATATAAGTAGAGTTCAATATAAATCAATGAATGCTTTCAACTAATTTATTAGTCTATAATGTATTCTTATTAAGAAGAGTGACATGAAACAGCATTCATCTTTCTTTTTACCCTTTTCTTGACTATTTCTTTTAAAGAAGACAACCTAACTTCTTACTGCACAAACATTTATTTCACACTGCACAATTTTTGACACTGCACCAAATGTGTGGAGCTGCACTTTAGAATAAACTGTGATTTACGGGTGGCATGATACCCTCCAAAAGAAAAAAAAGTATCGACCATACACTATTAGCCCAGCCAAGAGCCCCCTGATGGTCTTATGCCTCCAATGCACTGTCTAAGGACAGTCTAGCAGCCCTGGGCCAACAGATGGGAAATCCGAACAGGACAGATCTAAAAATAAAGAAACTTTGGATTCAAGATTGGACCACCAATGCTAAACGTAAGGAACTGACCATGACAGAGAAAGAAAATTACTATTATTGTCAGAAAGCAAGACGTTCAAATAAAAGTGAAATGCAAGCACTAATTCAAATGGCCACCCCATATAAAAGCTCAGACAGCACTTCAGCCCTCAAGACGTAAATTGCTGCAGGAATAAACTGACCCCCAGTAGAGGAGGGAAAGCAACATATAGACACCAAGGAACTATCCTCTGGAAACAGAGCACACTTTCTGTGAGCTTTCCATGAGAGAGAAGCTTGCGGAAAAAATAAAACTAGGATATCTGGTAAATTGGTTGATTATTCAGCTTCCAAAAGAGTTGGTCGGACCAAAAAGACCTCAAAAAGATAATAACTTTAATTTTTTCACAATTTATTACCAGGCCCTCTCCTGTGCAATGGTTTTGAAATTCCTTGAACTGACAATGCAGATCCACCAGTGATCTAGGTAGAAGGACAGCTTCAACCATGTAGAGCAACGATAGAAACCAACTGGTAGATAGAACAAGGGAATTCACTGCTACTAAATTCATTAATACAGAGATTGGGGGGGGGCAGGAGATCCTGCTTCACTCCCCTGGACAGAGGTTACACTGACTTACACTCTCCCCTCTTCTTTCTGACCGTGCCCTCATTGAACTGAAACAGCATAAGCAAAGTTCCAGACTATCTACAATACTATACTTCCTGGATACATCAAGGAAGCAAAGACAGATTGGGATCCCCAAGCTGAAAAGTGGCAATTAGAAATCAATTAGCAGTGGATGGGGGTAGCCTCCCCTCTGCTACTTCTCCCTTCTCCAAATCCTCCTTCCAAAGGTATCTTTCACTAGGAAACATGAGCTGAAAGTAGCCTCAAGAAGGTGCAGCAGAGGAGAACTTCACCCTTTCCCTACCCACATTTGTATGTAATGTACTGCAGTGGCCTATAAAATATGACTAGTTCTAGAAAACTGATTTCTGAACATTTGGTTGGTTATTTATGGTAGTGTGTTTGCTATTTGATGAAACCACACAGTTCAGATCTTTGCAACTGTCCGTTTGGCCCTTTTAAGAGACTGAAATTTGCTGGGGGTATGGAGGGAGAACAGTTAAAAGTTCAGGAATCACTGTAATAGAATGTACAGTCACATTTCTGATTCTGAGGCAGAGAAAACGGCATCACTGCCTGAACAGATGCAAGAGGTAATCTATAACTATTCCCAAGAGATGACATGTCAGGTAATTTATAGTTTAATGGCTTCTTTTGATCTATATAATCATATTTTCAGTTTAGAGGTAATTGGCTTTAATGCAAATAGGGGAGGTCTTTTATGAGATAGAATTACCAAATTAGTAATTTATCTTGACTTCCTTCTCCAAAAATTATTTGCATTTATGGTGAACATTAATTTTCTTTCCCTTTTAAAGCACATCAAGTGTGGTGAATATATGCACTTTAGAAGGGAGCTCCAATTCTCATCTTTTCTTTCTGTCACCACAAAAATATTTGAGGGTCTCAAAACAACCCCCTTCCCGAAAACTGATCGAAAATGCATTGCTACAATTTTAACTGATGACAATATAATTGATGTTGACATAAGAGGACTTGTCATTTCATGGACTGATAACTGAGGAAGCAGGGAAGGGGAATAAATGGACATTTTTCATAGTGGAGAGAAGTGAAATGTGAAGTTCCCCCAGATATTTGTGCTTCTTAGCTTCTCTGTGTCATCAGACTGGTGCTGTTGAAAAATATAATGCTGGACAAGATGGGCCACTGTCCTGATTCAGTATGGCTACTCTTACATTCTGTCCAGAAACACATTGACAGAATATGCAAGTCTGTTCATATTAGCTATGACAGGTGGATTTAGATTCAGGGGATCTAAGTGTCAAGCTAAGCTGATGTAATAACCTGGAAAGCCCCTAGAAGGCCTGAGAATGAGTTAATGAGTAGCACCTGTAGGGTGACTCAGCCTGAAGGTAATGAGTTGCACCTGGAGAGTGACTCAGCCTGTAACACTAATTGCTGCCTGGAGATGGCATCTGTATATAAGTATTTGACTCCATGAGTCTAGGTCAGGAGATAGTGGTGGAAGAGTGTGTATATAGCACTGTAAATAAATAACTGCATTTTCTACAAGCTCTACTGGTACTGGTGGTTATTCCTGGGTGTTGGCACAATCTGCCAGCTCCTGCAACACACATATCCATGTCGCGACCACTATTTTTGAGAAGGGTGTTTGAAAAACTGTATCAGATTGAAGTAACAAGACATAAAGTTCAATGACTAAGTAAACTGAAAACTAATATGTCTTCAGGTCCAGATGGCATATACCCAATAATTCTTAAAGAGCTCAAATGTGAAACTGTTGATGTACTAACAATAGATGTCTTATGAAGCAAGCACAGAAGGTTCCTCTATAGAAGCAGAAATAATGCATAGTTCACAAAAATGCTGTTTCGTATCTCAAGCTTTTAAAGATTAATGCTTCCTATTGTGTTTCTTTTGATAATTGTCATATTTTGGTCAACAGTTATGATTTCTTATCTGTGGCTTGGAAGCCAAATGCAGTTCAGTTCATAACCAAATATGGGTCTGTTAGCACATGAAGTATTCACCTCCTCCTCATCTCCTACCACAAGCCAGGAAGGGCAGGAGAACATGGGGGGCAGAGGACTGAGAAGGTTGGGGAAGGGAGGCTTAAAAAGGGGAGGGTAGAGAAAAGGTAGAGAAAATCCAACTCTTCTTCTTTTTAAAACCAACTCTTCTTCTTTTTCTTCTTCACCACACTAGGTGGGTATTGTCATTCTAGAAATGTCTGTTGTAGGTCCCCACAGATGAGACTTTCTGTCAGAGGTGTTGGAACAGATGGATCTGTAGCTTAGAGCTTGGCTGTAGACAATTGACAGTTTGGTGTGTTTAGGATGGTGACTGGTGGCACCTCAGACCAACATGACTACCCTCTGAAATGGGTACATTTTCAGTTATGCAAGTGGACTTTCTTGTACTGTCTCCTCACTGATTAACTAATTAGAAAAGGTTGCTGACCTAGGGGCACAAGACAAGTGAAACAAAATTCAGAGAGTTCTTTCCCTTGTGCAAGAGGATGTCCAAAGCCTTGCAAAACCCTTTTGCCAAAATGGAAGCGCAGAAACGGCAATGGAAGCTATTTTAGCACTGCCCAAGCTCTTGCACAAACTCTAACAAAAGCAATTGCAGAATGCTGCTGGGGTGATTTTCTTTCTTCTCACTGTCCTTCAAATCCAGTTCAGAGATTCCTAGCATCCCCTTCTGTCAACTGTACCTGATATGCAGCTGTAAGGATTTACAAAAATGTTTTTCTCAAGAAATACTAACAGTCAAAGCGTACTTAAAGAGAACCGAAGGCTGCAATCATTCCTTTTACAGCTTCCTTCAATTCCACAAGAACACATCAGTACAACGAAATGTCTTTCTTACATTATAATAAAATGGAGTCGTTAATGTAGAAGAAGGATTCAATACAGTGAACCAATTCACTGAGTGATTCGAATACCAGGAAATACTGATAGATGTGCAGCATTTGAATTGAAAGTATCATTCCTCCTCAGTTTGCGAAACCTGAAAAACCTCCCAAAACTTTGACCATTTTCTATAATAAAACAAAAATGATAAGCAGGTTGTTGATTGAGTGATGCTTTGGCTGAGGTTAGTAAAGCAGGCAGGGCCACAGAGGGTAGGGCTTGGGACTTGTGGGCTGGACAGCAGGAGAGGAGGCAGTCCCTCAAATACGGCTGGATCAGGACCATTTAGAGTCTTAAATGCAAGAACCACACTTTGAAATTGTGCCTGGAAACAAACAAACAAGCATTCAGTGCACATTTTCCAGCACATTGTATCAAGCTCCTGACAACAGCTTAGCTATTGCATTTTGGATCATTGGATGTTTCTAAACAGTTTTCAAAGATAACCCCACCTAGAGCCCATTATAGTAATCTAATGTATATTTGATCACAGCATGGATCACTATGGGCAAATCATGCATTTCAAGGAACAACTGTAGCTGGCGTATCAGCTAAAGCAGATAAAAGATGCTGCATGCCACAGAAGAGACCTGAGCCTTTAACTGTAGACCAGGATGCAGCAGCACCCCAAGACACAAATCTGCTCTTTTGAGGGGAGAGCAACTCCTTCCAGGACAGGCTCTCCTTAGTGATTGAGCACTGTTGTCGTTGGTCAAGAGCACCTCAGTCTTGTCAAGGGGAAGCCACTTTCCGTGGCATTCCCACTGAGAGTGTAAAGGGTCCCTAAGCCGCAGTCACAATGAAGGGGCAGAACATTGCGAATGTAAGGACTGGGAAGCCTGATGTGGGAAGACTGGAAGGGAGCGAGTGAAGAACTTAATGAGAAGGAGCAATGCAGTCAAAGAATTATTATTTTAGCCGGGTCATTCTGAAGCAATGGAAGCGGGAGAATGACATGGAGAAATAAGTATTTTGGTAGAGGCTTTTGATATCACCTACATGCGATTCCCCATGAATTTAAGACCTTTTGTTCCTTGCAATGTAATCATGAGTAAAATAATCATCCACTCCTGTCAGGACAAAAAGGAGGTAAGAGAACCCTGGGTGTCTGACAGAAGAATGTACTCCGCAGTACTGAGGCAATGTCTAAAGGCCCTAAGAGTCCTGGCTGCTGGTACCATTCCTCGGTTTTCTCCATCTGCTTTCATGAAATGCTGACAGAATTCATATTGTTTCCATATCTGGTGGCAATCACACTGATCCTGGACCAAGGCATATAAAGGACTATGTTCAAAGAGAACAGTTGCCACATTGACAAATAAATTGCCATTTTTACCCCATATCATACACATACCGTATATACTCGAGTATAAGCCGAGTTTTTTAGCCATGGTTTTTGGCTTAAAAAACTCACCTCGGCTTATACTCGGGTCAATATGGTAATTCGCCTGCCGGGCCCTCTCCCAGCGCACTCCTGCCGGCCAGCTGATGGGCGGGCTGTCCCGCCTTCTCCCCCCCACCCCACCCAATCGCGCCTTCTGCGCGGCGGCGGTGGCGGCTTCTTCCCCCCCCTACCTGATCGCGCCTTCTGGGTGGCGGCGGCGGCTTCTTCACCCCCTCCCCACCCCACCCGATCGCGCCTTTTGTGCAATCGCGCCTTCTACTGGGCAGTGGCGGTTTCTTCCCCCCCACCTCACCCCCCACCCCCCATTTCACCCGGGCCGGTCCTCCCGCTTGCCAGCTGACCCTGCAGGGCCTCCTGCGTGCAGGGAGGGGGCCACCGCCGCCACCGCCTGCCTGCACGCCTGGAGCCCGGTCAGGTAAGCCTGTGGGGGGGAGGGGGTGCATTTCCCCCTCAGCTTATACGCGGGTGCCTAATTTTTCCCCATTTTGGGGGTGAAATTAGGCACCTCAGCTTATACTCGGGTCGGCTTATACCCGAGTATGTATGGTACTTTCTCATCATATGCTCCCTAGCTGTTATAGCTCTTTTCATCCATCAAGTCATTGATCATCACTCACCCTGGCTTTTGTCCATATATCTGTAACACCTTTAAAAACGTAATTTCTCCTGGGTGTTTTTGTTTGATGTTGTTGTTGTTATTTAAGTCTTGTGGTGTTTATCAGCTTCAAACTTTGCCATAGAATCTCACCAAATGCAGGGTATAGATTAATGTCATCAACATGTTCTTTGCACTTTTTTATTCTAAACACTTCCTGTCAGTGCTGATTTTAAGTGTCTTACAGCCGTATTGTTCTCCTGCCTCATCCTTTCTATATGCTGACCAATGATTTCTTCTCCCTCACTTCCCATTTGCTCCTTCGCTGTTATTGTACAATCGCAATAGCCTGAATCACAGTGTTTAGCAAAGTCTCTTCGGCTGTTCTGTTCTTTTGTCTCACTAAGTGCATTACTTCTGCTTTGCTTAGATTGATAAAGCTCTGCTCTGCCCTTGATCTTTCCACTTTCAATGTTAGATTTTATTAGATGGCACTTGTTGTAATCACATATTGACATCACTGAGCTGAGACTTTTTCTCCTGGTTCAGTGAAGAGTTATCCTCCTTTGTGTAAGATGTACATATATTTTCATGTCACTAAAGCAAAAGAAGATTAGAGTATTTTCTGTACAAAAAGTGTTGCTAAAAGGAGCCTAACTGAGATAGGGCTTTCAGCAACATAGTCTAAGAAAATAACAGAAGAAAACTTTGCCCAGAAGGAAGCCTTGCCTAGTTATACAGACTAAAAAGAAGGAGGAGGAGGAGGAGGAGGAGTTGGTTTTTAGGTGCTGACTTTCTCTACCACTTAAGGAAGAATCAAACTGGCTTAAAATCACCTTCCCTTCCCCTCCCCACAACAGACACCCTGTGAAGTAAGTGGGGCTGAGAGAGCTCTAAGAGAGCTGTGACTAGCCCAAGGTCACTCAGCTGGCTTCATGTGTAGGAGTGTGGAAACCAATCCGGTTCACCAGATTAGAGTCCACCACTCATGTGGAAGAGTGGGGACTCAAACCTGGTTCTCCAGATTAGAGTCCACCACTCTAAACCAACGCTCTTAACCATTACACCAAGCTGGCTCTCCAAAAGCAAAAAGTTTCTAAAAAAATAATGTCTTAAAATCTTTTACAGTCTCTGCTCACAAGCAGAACACAAAACATCGTTACTTGCAAATACTGTATGAGGAACAATTCTAGGTATTTTTAAACAGAACAAATTGAATGGCTATTGCTATCAACTTCTTTGCTGAATTACAAATTGATCCCACATGTGCATTACATACGGGGCATTGATAGCACAGTGGGGTCCTCTTCAGAGCACAGTCCTGATTGAGTTTCAAGGCAACACTGTGATTCATCAGGAAATAAGGTGTGGCCTGGTACCAATTGGGTTATTATCCAAAGACGCAGCAACTCAGGTGGAGTGCCAGTGGAGCATTTGGGAAAGGCTTCTGAAAGCCAGCCAAAACCAGAGACTAATCTGAAGGACATGGGCAGCCCAATCCTAATTGGAGGGGGGGGAGACCATCTTAGGAGCTGTCATGATCCCAGCACCAACATGAGCGCCACTTTCACAGGCTCCCCACACTATTTCTTCTTACCATCCTCCTGGCAATCCCCATATCCTCACCTTTCCCTGCTTCTTTCTCCCCTTCCCACCCACCCACCCACCCACCCACCCACCAACCAAACTTTTTATCTGCCTCCCATCTATATTTATTATTTATTTTATTTATACCCCACTTTTCTCCCCAATGAAGACCCAAAGCAGCTTACATTATTCACCTCTCCTCCATTTTATCCTCACAACAACCCTATAAGGTAGGTGTGACGGACAAGCAGTTAGTCTGCAGGAATAGCTCACACAAATCAAGAGAGGGCGGAGCCAGAAAGCTGACACTCTCAGGTCTGAGAGAGAGAAGGAATTCGAAGCTTGGTAACCAGCCTGAGAGGAGGCTGTGAAAAGAGTCTAAGATTTGTAACCAGCCTGAGAGAAGGCTGTGATAGATTCTGAGCTGGGGAGCGAGACTGAGAAGAACCGTGACTGTACTCTGTGAACCTAAGGGTTCTGTAAAGCCTAAGCTAGTAGAACACACAACCTGTGGAGTGATAGGATTGAGAACTGGGTGAAAGAGGGCCCTTTCTCAGGTCACAAAGGGGAATTAGTCTCCCAGGCAGAGCTATTCCGGTTGCAGGGTGGTGTGGAGGATTACTGCCACTGGTGTGGGGTAGTCAGTGAGAACTGGAAGAGGGATTTTGGCTATTTCCCCATACTTCTGGAAGTTCTCTGAGGAGAAAGGGATTCAAAGTCCCTTCACTCCTGTTAGCTAGGCTGGGAACAGAGTCTGTGAAACTGAATCTGTGAGAGTTCTGAGGAACAGAACTAAGTGTGTAAACTAGGAACTGAAGGAACTTAATTTAAAAAAAAACATCTAATCTAAAGACAATTTGAATAACATCCAAACTAAGCTCTCTCTGAAGGAATCTTGTGTACGTATATGTGACTTTGAGTTTTCCCTTCAATTCTGCCTTTTCATTTAAAAAATCATCTTGCGAATACTGTTCATAAACTTCCCTGTTCTGTTTGTTAAAGTTAAGAAGCCTCTTGTGTCAAATTTCTCTCTGAGGTAAATACTGGTGTGGGACTGGAGGAAGAGAAAAATAATCTCCTCACAAATACACTCAGGCTAACGCTTTCCCCTCAGCATACAGTCAGGCTGAGAGAGTGGGGTATTAAAGAGGGTGAAAGGTAGGTTAGGCTGAGAATGTGTGATTGGCTGAAGGTCATCCAGTGAGCTTCCATGGCAGACTAGAGATTTGAATCTGGGTCTAGCAGATACTATCCGAATCTCTAACCACTACACCATACCGGCTTTTGTGGGGAGGCTGCTGTTGAACACTAGCAAGCAGGCCTGGGTGAATCATGAAAGTCAGGTGATGGCTAGTCACCTATTGGTTGCTGCTGGACCTGGCCTGTTGAGTCCTCCCTCAATGGCCAAAACATCCCTGCAAAGGGCTCTGCCCCCTCCTCCTGCCTTTTCTTGACAGCCCAGATTAATATGCAAAGACTCCTGCTGGATCAGACTACTGGTCCATCTAGTCCGGCATTCTGTCTCACACAGTTATTCTGGAGGGCCAACAACAGAGCATCGATGCCAAGCCTTCCCCCATTGGTGCCTCCTAGCACTGTTATTCAGAGGTTTACTGTCTTTGATAATGGTCGCTCCCTTTAGTTACCATGGCTAGTAGCTACTGGAGGATCTATCCCCCATGAGTATATCTAGTCCCCTTTTGAAGCCCTCTGTGCTTGTGGACATCACTAGATCTTCCACATTTCAATCACTCTTTGAGTACAGAAGTACTTCCTGTCATCTGTGCAGAATATGTTGCCCATCAACTGCAGTGAGTACCGTTGAATTTTAGTATTTTGGGAGAGGGAGAATGATTCTGTATGTCCAATCTCTTTCATGCACAAGCCTTGGCCATGTATTTATGACATAAATACACCACACACACAAACACACACAAACACACAAAACACAGCAATATGGGATAGAACCACAGAGATCTAGCTCCCAGGTGGCTCAGTGAATGTATTAAAGGGAATCTTTAAAGATTTCCACATATGTTAATTCCATTTATTACAGTGCGTTGCATTTGGATCTGTCACGAGCTAAATGATACTTGCAGTTGGAATGCTACTGGAATTCTATTTGCTGATGAAATTGTATGTTTTAGATACATTATTGGTTGCATATTTGGACAATTCTGCTTCTAAATATATTCTTTCTGCCTACTTGCTGTGACTTTTCATTATCTATAATCTAGCTGTACTTTATTGTTTCATTATTCCAGTAAATTTATATTCAGCTCTCGCAAATTCCATTTGTCACACAGTGAATGCATTTGTGTACGGCCTGATATTTTTTTTATTATGTATCGTTATGACATCTTCTCTCTCTATCTTGTCCAAAGTGCATCTCAATCAAAACACAGACTAAGGCAACAATTTATTATACTCACACACACCACACACACACACACACACACACACACCGGCCTAAGCTATTATGTCTTTGGCCTCTTAGCCTTTTACACATCTGAAATGTTTTAATCACAGTTCAAAACGTTGAGCTGAACATTTTCAGACAAATAAATTGCTACCTGACCTGCATATCTTTCTTTTGGTATATACAATATACAAAACCACATTTGGCTCCCATCTTTTAATGTTTACCTTATATTTTAGCAGTCCTACATTATAATAACCATGCAGCTCTAATATGATTTCATCATGCTTCTCAAAACTGTTGTATTATAACAATCAGAATTTCTTGTCAAGATGGCCTCTTATGCAAGTACAGGAAAGCCATGCTAACATTTGTATTAGACCAGGAATATGAATGTACCAAAAGTAAAATTACAAGCACTGCATGCCTTTTACTGTGACCAGTTTTAACATAAGCAAACAATCATGTTTTGTGATTTTTTTTCCTTAGTAGGTTCTGGCTACCAGAATTCTTCTTTGTCAGAAAAGTCCCATTGTGAGAGCAAAAGCTAAATGTAAACTTGTCCACAGCTGCAGGGTATATGATATACTCCTGCAGAGGTAAGGGGGTCTCTTTTGTCTTTTGCTGATCGTAGCATCTGTTGTATTTTCTTGGTGGGTTTAAACACTGTTTGTAGGTTATGTTTTTTCAAAAGTTTCTCCATCCGATCAGTGACTCCTTTAATAAATGGCAAGAACACCTTTCCTATGGGAGACTGTTTTTCCTGGGTTTTCTGATTTTTGTTTGGTTTAATGGCCCTTCTGATTTCACTGGGACCACACAATGCAGCATACAAACAAGAATAAAAGAACATGAAAGATACTGCAGACTTGGCCAACCTGAGAAATCAGCAGTGGCTGAACATGGACTGACCCAAACAGGACACAGGGTCTTATTCCAAGACAGTGAAATACCAATTATTTTGTCAGATTGCACAGAGAAGCCATTGAAATTCATAAAAATCAGCACAACTTTAACAGAAAAGAAGAGAGTAAGAATGAATAAGGTTTGGCTTCCTGTCCTGAAAAACTCCAGACTAACAAAGACTACAATCATTTTGCACGGAGGTCCAGCAATGCACTGAGTGCTGGTTTTGTAGTTTAAAAGAGTATCAATACCAGTAATCAATAAGAGCATCCTCTTCACGCTGGCCATAGAACACAGATGCATTGGACCATCAAGGAACAAAATTTACTCCTGATCAACCAGCTGTAATACCTGCCTTACTGACATCCAAAGTCCTAATGAAGACAACTCAGACAAGACTGCAGCAATACATTTCTCATAAACTAATTGCTAATTAAACTTGAATAAAAGCCTCTCTTCCTATACTATATACTAAGGCATAACTGTATCCACTAAGGAATTATTTATTCCTTTTTACAAACTTAAGTTTTATACTTAAATTTAATAACCATGAAATAACCACTAATAACATTATAACCCACTAGAATATTATTAGCCAACATCTGTAGGTAACTCATTTGGCGCCTCTTAAATACTGATACCCAAACAACTATTTAAGGAGAAATTGATGCCCTGAGCATGTGCTCAGGGCATCTTCTCTCTTTTTTGCTGTGGTTAGGACAACTTAGAGATTTACTTTTTATCAGTAACAGGCTACAGCAATTTCGATGTGTTGGTTCAAGAACAGAACTGCCTTTACTAACGGGCCCAAAGTTATAGTTTTGGAGAACAGAAAAGTACATAAACACAACAGAAACTCAGTTTATTGGGTTTTTAAAAATCTTTCAGCTTCTGTATCTAGTAAGCTACAGGGGTGCTGTGAATTCTCACTAGGCTACAGAAAACCACATGAGATCAAATCACAAGGGAATTCTATACACTAAGAAGCCATGCTGCATATATTGTGCTAGTTCAACCCCAGCAGCAATAGACCAGGGCAGGCATCGTATGCACTCTTAATAATTTCTCTTTTCGTATTATGACTTCAGGGGATTGTTGTAGATAAATGTACAGTTTGTGTAGTGAAGCAGTTTCAGTTACATGTCTGGATGATAATCTACAAACTCCTATCTTTCAAGTGAAAAAGCTGTGGTTGTGTAATCCATCTATGGAGCTCTTGCCCCATATGCATGACAGAGAGGGAATGCACATGCCAGGACATAAAACACTGCAATAAATAAACAGCTTTCGCCGCAAAGTTTGTTGGCCTTGTATGACAATATGCACTACCAAGAAGTTCAAAGAAACCCACATTTAAACCTTATTAAACAAAATCTCAAGTGCTGTCCTGGTGATTTAATTAACATGCTGATCTCTTACAGCCATATCAGCATTTTTAGTGCTTTAAAGAAGCAATAATATGCGGGAGTTTCAGTCAAGAGTGCATTAAAACAGTAATCTATTTTATTTTTTTCTAATATCATTAAGAATGTATTCCCTGACCTTGAATGATTAAAATAGAGAACCTAACAACCAAGGATTCTAAAATGAATAAATGATCTTCTACAAGACATCCAAGAACTAATAAAACCAATTCATTTATGAAAGCACATCAGTAGGGATGTGCATTCGGGTGAAACCAAACTGAAAACATACCTGGAAAATACCATATTTTTTCAGGTACATTAGCGATCCCAAATATAGCCAGGAATGTTTTGGGATAACAAAAAAAGATCCCTAAAAATCCTGGAATTTTTTTGGGATTAATTGGGAAGAGCTTGCAGGCTCCCAGGACTGTTTTTTCACCACCACCCCATTTTCTTTCTTTGTTTTTCTTTGTTTCTCTGTCCCACAGGGGTTCTCTTGGCTTGCCAGGCTGTTTCCATCTATCTGAAAAATGTTTGTCAGTTTCAATAAGTTTTTTCCCCTTTGCTTTGTGCCATTTCTTCAGCTGTGATTCTCCAGTTTGACATTACTTCTGTTAGGCTTGAACTGCCACAATGGAACTGGGTTCTGCTGGGCTTCTGTACATTGCCTTTAGTTCTGTTGGGCTTGCAATGACCTTCCCCCAATCTTTAGTTTCCACAGCAGAGATTCTCTGGTTTGACATCACTCCTGTTGAGCTTGCACTGCCAGAGTGGCACTAGGTTCTGATAGGCTTTCTGTACATTGCCATTCCTTATCCTGGGCGTGCAAAAGTGCACCCCACCTTCAATTTCCATTGCAGAGATTCTCTGGTTTGACATTACTTTTGTTGGGGTTGCACTGCCAGACTAGCCCTGGGTTCTGCTGGGCATCTGCACATTGCAGTTGGTTCTTCTGGGCTTGCAAAAGTGCCCCCCCTTCAGTTTCCACTGCAGAGGTTCTCTGGTTTGATATTGGTTCTGTTGGGCTTGCACAGCCATAGTGGCACTGGGGTTCTGCTGGGCATCTGTATATTGTCATTGATTCTTCTGGGTTTGCAAAAGTGCCCCTACCTGGAGTTTCCACTGCAGAGAGTCTCTGGTTTGATTTTGGTTCTGTTTGGCTTGGCACATTGGTTTGTTGTTCTACTGGAGTTACTGGTTTCTGCAATGGTTCTGTTGAACTTGTTGTGTTGAACTTGTGTTGGTTCTTCCATGGAAGGCATGGTTTGACCAATGATTGCTGCCTGTGGGCATGGCTTTTGTCTGGACGTAGCTTGGAGGTTTTTTCCTTTTCTTTTTTCCTTCATAGGAAATAATGAAGAATGGCTGGAGGCACCCTGTTCAGGGGCCCATAGATTTGAACCCCTTGATCTAATCTACTTGAAATCTGGGGTTATTTAAAGGACAGGCATCAGCAGCTCCACTGAAATTCTGGTGCCTGTACCTTCAAAAACAACCTCCCCCTGCCAGCCACCTGGAAAGTTTCCCCATATGGAATACTGGACTCAAACATTCAGATACCCCCCAAAATCCCGATTCCAAATGCCATACCTTTGACATTATTCCCCCTTTAGGGGGTGCATCCTGTTGTGTTTTTTGAATTACTAATTTATAATTCAAAAAGCTGTCTGCCCCTAGAGCTTGTTTTTAATAGCTTTTCCTTGTGGAAGATTCAACAGTGGCCATAATGGGAGGCCACTGACAAAAATTATTTTGGTTTACCCCTAGCTCAGCAATATTTGCACTATAATTGGGAGAGGGTCTTTAAAGTAAAGTATACATACAAATGTACAAAGATTACAGGTGTATACTAAAACAGATGGTGGGTCAAGGAAAGATGGGAATAACACATTTATGGTTTATCATGTATTCAGCATTACTACATCAAATTATCTTATTTACTGTATTTATATCATGCCTTCCATCATTCCTGGAACTCAAATGAGCTTACATAGCATATCTAGGAGATTTCCCATTGTGGCATTGGTCAGACCCAGACCTGCTCCCATGTGTATGCAATTTCAACATAGCATGAAGATCAGTAGCTACTTTTCAGAAAAGTAGACACTGGGATCTTTGAGAATCTAATAAAAGCCAAGCCACATATATGAGTGTGTGATATAAATACAGAAAATATGCTCATCTAAATCAGTGAGAAAATTTCATCCATGCTGTTGCTAATACTACAGCTGCTGCCACAACAGCCACAGCCCTGTAACAGATAGGTGTGCGGAAAGGAGAAATTCTCCTTCAGCTCCCAAGTAAACATAAATGTAATCTCTAATGCTCACTTTTTAAAGGATGCATTAAAAGTTGCTGTGGTCTTAACCAAAGTATTCTCAACTGTGGCAACATCACAGTTCAGGATACAAATCTATGCTTATTCTCATTTAGTAAAATATTTTCAGACAGAGAATCTAGTAGTACACTTATTTTCTTGATGCATTGTTATCCAGATGTTCCTTTGCAAAATCATCCCAATTGTTTTGAAGCCACATTTTCCAAAAAAGAAGCAATTTCTAAAATGATTTATGTTTGAACCATGAAAAAGCACAACAGATGCAATCTTTAATAAAACATAAGTGGGCATTTATATCACGAGCACTACTGGGTTGTTGTTGTTGTTTAGTGGTATTATCACATATCTAGATGTAAAACAGATGGCAGGAGTCTTGGGTTAATAGGTTTTGTCCATTTTTAAAAGGTTGCACATGCTGTAAGAAGGATGTGTTCAAAACATAAGCTTTTTTCTTTTATAGACATATAGACTCTGAAGCTTTTCTTGAGTTAAAAATGTATTGTGTCTTATTATTTGAACATACCAAACTTTTTTTTGTTCCAAATAGAAAATATTAGAATAAAAAATACCTATGACCTGTGGGGAGTATGTGGACACTGTACCCTTTTATACATGGGTTGTTCCCATCATGGTCACCCCCCGACTACTTTGGGGCTTCATTTTAAATATGCATGTATTTTCTGACCTTCAAAAGTCACCTTATTCTCCCCATGGATTTCCCCCGCATTTTCAGGATGCTGTTTTATTCCAAGTTTAAAGTCTGCCTTGATCCCAATTAGATCGCTAATCATGGGCAAAGGCTTGCTTCGGGTTTATCTCCCCACACTCATTCTCGCTTCTCCCTTGCTTTTGTCTTTCCTTCTCATCAGACCCCTCCCTTCAGAAGCCGTCTTTTTTCCCCGAGTGCTGGAGAGGATCTTGAAATAGTCACAGAAACAATTTATGAGGCTGCTTATTTCATCAGTTTCACAGCAAGTGTTAGTCAGTTTCAGACCTCAGCCTATCCAACAGGTATTTTCTTGCTTGGCAATGCAGGTTTATCAAGAGGATGCTGAAATTGTAGTCACAAGCGATCTATGAGTCTGCTTATTTTGTCAGTTTCACAGCATGTGTTAGTCAGTTTCAAACCTCAGCAGGATTGAACAGAGCCTGGCTGATTTGCCGCCTCCCCTTACACGTGTCCTCTTATAGGCATGAAATACTTTACAGGTGCAAGACTACTGATGGAGATAGTCAGAAACAAATTGGTTGGGGGGGTTGTCTGGACTCTTTTCTGCTTTGGCTGTAAAATGGCCACTTGGTTCAGATCAAATGAAAGAATCCTGCTGCGGGGCTGGCAGGGGCTGGTGACATTAAAAAAAAAACTACTACTCTACAGCCAATTGCAAAGTAGCGTTTTCAGGGGAAGGAGCTCCCATGTGGTTCAGAAGCTCCACATTTTAGCTGGAGATGCATAATTGATCACAAGGTACTCCTGGAATTTCTTCGGGCAGGGGGAAGCATAGGGTTTTCGGAATTCGACTGCATATACTATGCAGTTAGAGAGCAGCAGATCCAGTGGAAACAGACCATGCATAAAAGGCCTGTGACTGCCCTGAGAAATAGGACATACGATTAAGGATAAAAAGCCCCTCGCCATCCCTATCAATGGAGACTGAGTCATCCAATGTCTGAGGTTGCCTTTATTGCAACAAATAACACCAGATGACCTCAGACACTATCAGTAGAAAGTATATTCATAGCTCTTTCCCTTCACCTACACAGTCTCCTCCTGATTTATGTAGCTTAGTTATGCTAGAATGTAATGGAATATTGGGGAGTTGGCTTTTAAGAAACTGACAGTGCTAAGCTCCTAAGAACACTTCCCCGGGAATAAGCCCTACTGAATAGACCTGCATAGGATTTTGTGTAGGCCTGCTTAGGATCACCCTCGAAAAAGAAAACAGAAGTCCTATAGCATCTTAAAGACCAACAACCTTTATTTCAATATGAGATATTGTGAATAAATATTGAAATAAATATTGTTAGTCTTTAAGATACTTTGTCTGCCATATCTAGATGTCCCCTTGAACAAACAGCTTAACCAAAGAATAAAGGAGGAAAATGTTGCTTTATAATGTGCATAAAGGAGAACTGGGCTTCCTGTCATTTGTCACTCCAGTCCCCATTCCATTCCAAAAATTCCATTCCACTTCAGATCAGATGCTCTTCACAAAGTAAGCATGATATGAATGGCTCAGTGTTATAAATGATAATAGCTTCATCAAGTCATGAAATTATACCGATTTGTATTACGTGAAAATTGTACCTATTATTTGTAAAATGCATTAAGTAAAATATAAAAGCCAGAAGCTAAAATAAAATCAAAGACACTCATTCTGAACGATGACATTAAGATTTTATGTCACACTATGAAAAGCATACACATAAAATGGTAGCAGTCTGCTAGCAAATGATTGGGAAGAGAGACAGTTTTATAGCATTATACCCTTTAGTAAAATACAAAGTACCTGTGTGTGTGTGTGTGTGTGTGTATTGTTACTCCCTCTCAATTCTATTGGCTGGCTGACTAAGGTAAGCCAAAACTTGAACATCCATATTATCAGGCATCAGCTCATGCACAATACTTTTCAACCAAAGTTCATATGTTCAAATGCAGACATCAGATATTGAATAATAAAGCCATCCAAATGCATGTGTGAACCAACCTTATTAAAGCATTGCATTTATAGGTCCTCTCCAAGCCAATCACCTCTCTAGTGTTGCAGGCCATGCTGATTGCAACTGGACCTAAAACAAACAAAACGCTTTCACAATTCTGCTACTATAATGGCTGCTGTTAGCAATCATAACTTAAGAAATTCCACAAGTGTGCTTCTTGAGATGAAAGTCCTTTATGACTCTCATTCACTAGACCTGTATGCCAAAACAAGAAGAAAATCTTAAACATTTTCCAGTATTACTAATTTTTAATTAGCAATCCAAAACTTGAGTCTTTACTCTTATAAATCCCAGGGGCATAGTCTATTATCCCAAATGGATTTTTCATAGTAATGCTAAATTGAGCATCACAAATGTGTCGTACACTAATTTAGCTCAATTTGATAGGCATTTTTGATCAGCACATCTTAAGTGTTTAAATGAGAGGGATGTGGGAACATTATGAACATAATTAGTTCTTTAGCCTTCATACTTAGGCTGCATATTTTAAATTCTAAATTGCTTCTATAAAAAGGTTACTGTGGTTGCAATATATTGAATCACAGACATTTACAAAATGCAGCTACCGTACCATATAATAATAGGGGAGAGGCTGGGGGAATGGGGTTTTCACTTCTGTATTTTATCTGTTTCACTTACTGGTGTAGTAATGGGGTAAGAGATTAATTTCACTTTGATAGCTATCTGTAAATATGAGACACAATAGTCATGCAAAAACTTAATAGTACAAGAATGAATAACACAATGCCTAGAAACAAACAATTGTGAATACAATGCCCTATTTATAGCATTATTGTGCCCAAATAAACAATGAGCAGCTAGACAGGAACCTTACTAATGCTCATGTATGCTATATACATGGATAATACAAGAATGAATATACAAGAATGAATATACAAGAATGAATGAGAAAAGGGGAAAAATGGTACACCCAAAGTAAAATTAGTTTCCAGTAACAACTGATATACGTTTAAGACGTTTGGGGTAGAATTATGTGGGTTAGGAATGTCCACTCATTTCTTAAACAAAAGCAAGATGTTATATAAAAGAATCATAACATGATATAATGTCAATGTGTGTGTGTAAAGTGCCTTCAAGTCGCAGCCGACTTATGGCGACCCCTTTTTGGGGTTTTCATGGCAAGAGACTAACAGAGGTGGTTTGCCAGTGCCTTCCTCTGCATAGCAGCCCTGCTATTCCTTGGTGGTCTCCCATCCAAATACTAACCAGGGCTGACCCTGCTTAGCTTCTGAGATTTGACGAGATCAGGCTAGCCTGGGCCATCCAGGTCAGGGTAATGTCAATGTACTGAAGCTGAAATTTCATTAAATGTAATCTATAATCAGTGCAAACCTCAGTATTCAAGACTAATAGCATGTGTGGGGAGGGGGCAATTCTAACCAAAAACAATTAGACTAAAAGATTTTGGTGTCCCAAACCTCATTTCCTTTGAGAATGTCATAAATAATCAGTTCTTCTGCATTTCCTTTTTGTTTTGTCTGGCATACCCCCAATAACGTCTATTAACCTGCCTTCTAGTGTTGTTTGTTTCTGTGTTTTTAACTGAATTTTGAAATTTTAACTTATTTTTAATTGTTTAAATGTTTTAATAGGTTTAGGTTCGCCACCTTGTGGACCCTGATTGGGTGAAAAGGCAACATTTTATTTAAATAGATAAAAGGTGAATGTTGGGTTTAGGAAATAGCAGTTTTAACCTCTTCACTAAATCCTATGTGACTTTCTGAGGTAGAACAAAAAGTCTAACTCCTTAAAATTGGCACATATATTGATTATAATCTATTTTTCCTCAAATCGCATATTATTTAGTTTGAGATCAGTACGAACCTTTCTGTGATCACTTTTACCTGAATTTTTCAGAATAGATAAATCCAGTGCAATACTTGTAATTCAGCAGAGAAGGGTTTTATTTCTCTAGTAATTCTTTTATCATGATAACCAAGACACATTCCAGTGTTTTGTAGAAATATGGGCAACTATAAGAAGAAGAAGAAGAAGAAGAAGAAGAAGAAGAAGAAGAAGAAGAAGAAGAAGAAGAAGAAGAAGAAGAAGAAAAAGAAAAAGAAGAAGAAGAAGAAGAGTTGGTTTTTATATGCCGACTTTCTCTGCCACTTAAGGGAGAATCAAACCGGCTTACAATCACCTTCCCTTCCCCTCCCCACAACAGACACCGTGAGGTAGATGAGGCTGAGAGAGAATGACTTGCCCAAGGTCACCCAGCTGGCTTTTTATGTAGGAGTGGGGAAACAAATCCAGTTCACCAGGTTAGCCTCCCCCACTCATGTGGAGGAGTGGGGAATCAAACCCGGTTCTCCAGATCAGACTCCACCGCTCCAAAGTCCAAACCACCATTCTTAACCACCACGCTGGCAACAGTAGCCACTCCTTTTGAACAATATCTTCTCTGACAATGGTAGGAAGTGACCTCAGAAATATGCATGTTCCTAGCACTGCTAAGGGGGGAGAAATCTTAATATTCGACTAATGAGAGAGAGTAAAATTACATAGCCATGACTCATCCGAATTTCCTTGTGCACATGGAGTAGCAATGCACTCATGGGACTCCATCATGTACAAGGGCTTTCATAATCATGGTATTGTTGGGTAAAACACACATAAATCTAAAGCATACACATGACACGGGCAGTGAATGATGTGCGCTGGGAACCTTGTGTTCACTGGGAGACCCATTGACCTCCGAATGCTAATGAAACTTTTATACCAATAAAGGAGATTATATTGTATTGAATCAGGATCACGATGTGCAGGAAAAGAAGTGTAACACAATCCCAAAGGTTAAGGCAGATATTTTCAAAGTAAAATGTATGCCACAATAAACCTGTCCTATTTTTCCTTCCAGATCTTCCTGAGACACAAGGCAAACTATAAAAGGACCGCTTGGCAAAACTGTGACAATAAAACATACAAAAGGTGCAGGATAGCGTATATCAGATACTTCAGCAATGTCTCAGCAGAGACAGAATTAAGTCAGGTCTTCAGTAGGAGTCCCTTTTTTTCAGCCAATGATCATCTTGCCCTTCTTTATCTGTGTGGATTGGGATTAGTGAGTCAGAGATAACATCTCCAGCCAAAGACAGATAAAAAAAAAGAATTCATTACTTAGCCAGCCTTGCTGACTTTGAAGTCCTGTTTCCTCTCTGTATGGAATTCAAATTGTCTTATCCTGAAATGAGAGGAGAGTCCTCCTTCAAAGGACACTATTTACAATGAAGGACATCAAATACTTCAGTCCATCTGCATGATGCTGGGCAAATGAGACCACACTTTTTAAAAAGAAAAGCCTGTTTTGCGCTTACATCACTGGAGTTTATCATGACTCAGGACCAACTCAAGACATGTTGGTGCCTGAGGAAATCCAAGCCTCATCTCCCTGGT
This sequence comes from Euleptes europaea, assembly GCF_029931775.1. NCBI lineage: Eukaryota > Metazoa > Chordata > Lepidosauria > Squamata > Sphaerodactylidae > Euleptes > Euleptes europaea. The sequence goes on from NC_079320.1 coordinate 51,786,777, forward strand.
AATAATAATAATAATGTTAAACTACATAATTGGCAAGGGGCGGTCTTTTATTGGCACATGAAATATGTTATGTTACTGCTCAGGTATGGCCAGTCCTACTATGTTTATCGGAATGGGAAAATCTCTTCTCATGTCACAGGGAAAATTGCAACAGCAGTTCTCTGAAAATACAAAACTCAAGTCCTTAAAAGTTGAAGTTCAAAATTTTGGCACAAACTCTGAGCAGAGTAACTCCACCTTTAGGTACATTAAAACTACTATATAACTGTCGCCTGAATGCTGACTGCAAAAATAGCATATGTTTTATTGTACTGAAAGCCTTCGCCTTTGGTTAACATTTGAGTCCACCACTTTCAAACTGGAGAAAGCTTGCAAATTTTGTTTCCTCAGTACAAACATCAAGCAAAATGGAAAGACTTATCTTCAGCTTAATATTAAGGCCCATTTCACCTCTTTCACACAATAAAAAGCTGTTTGTATATAATGGTTTGCACATGAATTGTACATCACCATGTGGTTTTCTCCACACCACTGCAAACCGCTAACAAGAACATCCTAGAGTAGGGCAGAAAACCAAGTATGCGATGGCCTTCCAATGTGACACACCACTGTTCCACCACATGGAGAGCCTCTGCATGGATGCAATTTCAAGCAGCCTTCATATGTAGGGTTGCCAGGTCCCTCTTCACCACCGGTGGGAAGTTTTTGGGGTGGAGCCTGAGGAGGGCAGGGTTTAGGGAGGGGTGGGACTTCAATGCCATAGAGTCCAATTGCCAAAGTCTCTCTAGGATCAGAGGAGCATGCCAAATATATTAGGTGCTGTGGAACACAGGCAGGATGCTGCTGCTGCAGTTGTCTTGTTTGTGGGCTTCCTAGAGGCACCTGGTTGGCCACTGTGTGAACAGACTGCTGGACTTGATGGACCTTGGTCTGATCCAGCAGGGCTTTTCTTATGTTCTTACGTTTTTTTAACTGACCCAACCACTACCTGGGGTGGCATATTAAAGAGGGCTCTGATGCAGAATAAGGGCTCAGCTTGCTCCTGATCACTGATGGTGATGGCCATCTCCCCTTTGACTCAGCCCCTAGCCAGGCCTAAGCCAAGCCCCTGCAGCATTGCACGGGGGGAGGGAGGGGGACAGCTTGGATAGGGTTACCAGGTCCCTCTTCGCCACTGGCGGGAGGTTTTTGGGGTGGAGCCTGAGGAGGGCAAAGTTTGGGGAGGGACTTCAATGCCATAGAGTCCAATTGCCCAAGTGGCCATTTTCTCCAGGTGAACTGATCTCTATCGGCTGGAGATCAGTTGTAATAGCTGGAGATCTCCAGCTAGTACCTGGTGGCTGGCAACCCTAAGCTTGGACCAGGCCTGCCGGGGAAAGGGAACCTTCAGCCACTCCTAATCTTGGGGCTCCTTTCTGCATACCTTCGGATTTTATGGTATACACGTCAGAATTTTCTGTCCATTTTTTTAAATGAGAAGCCTAAGAGCAAGGAAATTAATGTGAACAATTCCTTTTTCCTGTAGTATAAGTAAGGTAAAGACAGTGGGCCTGGAGGAAAGCAGAATCCTGCTGCTGCACATTATTAACACCAGCTCCCTGAATTAATGACAATCCTAAAAGCACATAGGACAGTGGTTGCCTTTTAGTGGCTTTGTCACAGCATGAGTGCTGCCTTAAACAAAATTACAGAAATGTGCTTTAAAAAAAAAAAAAAAACCTTCTGTTTCAGTTGCTGGAGTATAAAACAGAACAGCTGGACTCTCTCAGTGTACACTGAGCTACAGTACATGTAAAAATGGCAACAGTGAGATTTGAAGCAGAGTTACATCCTTCTAAGTCCATTGACTTCCATCCTTCTAAGTCCATTGGTCATTTTCTACCAGTAAGGCCTTTTATGCAGGGACATTTCCTCACAGTCACCCCTGCTGACTGCTTTGAGGATTCCTTTTGATCATGCATGCCTTTTCCTCTGGTCAAAGGTAGCCTCGCTCTCCCTGCATGTTTTGCCCATGTTTTCCAGATGCTGTTTTAGCCAGAATCTGGAAAATGTGGCTCGTGGGGAGAGCGAGGCGACCTCTAACCAGCGGAAAAGGCATGCATAATCAAAGGGAAGCCCCAAAGCAGTCATCGGGGCTGATGGTGGGAAAATGTCCCTGCATAAAAGGCCAGTGTTTCAGAAGAGAACTTGTCTCCTATGCCTTCACTGTAAAGAATGCCATTTGGCAAATACACTGGCCTACCCAGAGCACTTTTCTTCATTTGATAGCAAGTTAAGCGGCTGCATTTCATACATTTTGCATGGCAATCACCTGGACTTGTTGGCATCAGACTTGCATTGATAAATGGCGTCTCTGAGTGAATGTTCCCACAATCCAACATGCGTATTATCTCTTTCTAGCATTACTCTCAAAGGGCATGTCCAGGAGAATAGCTTTACTACACCATTATTTAGCAATGCTATCATTTCTTTGATATCCTGCTTCCCCTCTTTTCCCTAGATGTATTCAGCTTGTGTAACAATCATCCATATTTATCTAAACAGTATATTGCACCGCTGTTTGGTAGATTTAATGTTCCCTTTCATCATTTTTACTGTACAACAAAGGACATCTTAAGTAGTTAAAAAAACAGCGTTCACAGCCTGGCTATATATCACACGTATGCAGGCTTTGCACCTTACATTCAATCAAGAGCATACTCCAATATTGTAAGGAAAACAGGTAGAAAGGAAATGACAGGTTTCTATCTATTGATTGTTCCTCTATGGTATACTTTGAACTGATGTCTTTCAGCACCAGGCCGCACAGCCATTCTAGATTGCATAACTGGTACTGCACAAGTACCACAGGATTTTTCATTGTGTTGTGGGAACAGCGCTATTAAACCGTCTCTTAGCAAACTGTTCATTTATTTTTAAAATTATCAGGAAACTCCAAAGGAACCTTTAGACTGGGTAAAAAAAAAAAAAGCTTTAAAAAATTCATACTTCTTTTTGGACCTAGCTCCTCCTGTAAACAATACCGAGAAGCTGTGGATAAGAAAAATACTCTAGTCCAGTCACCGTTTAAGAGAAAATAGTTAAATTGTGGAACTCCCTGCCCCAGGATATGGTGATGGCTGCCAACTTGTAAGGCTTTAAGAGGGGAGTGGACATGTTCATGAAGGAGAGGGTTATTCATGTGTGTGTGTGTGTGTGTGTGTGTGTAAAGTGCCATCAAGTTGCAGGTCTCCCATTCAAATACTAACCAGGGCTGACCTTTTTTATGGCGACCCCTTTTGGGGTTTTCATGGCAAGAGACTAACAGAGGTGGTTTGCCAGTGTCTTCCTCTGCACAGCAACCCTGGATTTCCTTGGTGGTCTCCCATCCAAACAGTAACCAGGGCTGACCCTGATTAGCTTCTGAGATCTGACAAGATCAGGCTAGCCTGGGCTATCCAGGCTACTTGGGTTATTCATAGCTACTAGTAAAAATGGATACTAGTCATGATGCATACCTATTCTCTTCAGGATCAGAGGAGCATGCCTATTATATTAGGTGCTTTGGAACACAGGCAAGATACTACTGCTGCAGTCATCTTGTTTGTTGGCTTCCTAGAGGCACCTGGCTGGCCACTGTGTGAACAGACTGCTGGACTTGATGGACCTTGGTCTGATCCAGCATGGCTTTTCTTATGTTCTTATGTTTTTTTAACATGGCCTTTCTTATGTTCTTAAAAAACTTTGGGAAGGTGGTGATCTGTGATTTCTTCCATCTTGTTTATCATTTATTTCCAAACGCTCTGAATGGTATATATATAAGTATATAAGTAGTATATAGAGAGAGAGCTTCTTCTGCCTTTGCTCCTGTTACTTCAACTTCCAAGGCAGGTGTCTTCAAATGTTTTTTTGTGAGGAAAAAAAATGCTCATGGAGTTCAGCTTGGATTTCTTCTTGAACTTCTGATCTAGTAAGCTTCATCTGTGCCAAGAGTTCTGCATACACATCTGGATGGCCTGCTAGTCTGGTGTCTTTACCAGAGTGGGAAGTTGCTAGTGCCATAGTATCTGCTCTATGCTGCTCTCCAGTTCCCATGCCTCATGGTTTCATTCTCATGATAGTTCTGCTGCTGAAAAAGAGTCCTTAAAGTTTTTAGCCTTTGTATGTCATGTCCAGTGTTAAATTACTTGAAGTGTAGCAGAAGGAAATTGAATTAGGTCTGATGATTAAGCTACCTCCTGTAGGATGTAACAGGAGCTCGAGTTTCAAGCAGCCATTCCTTAAATGGCCTGTTCCCCTCCTGCATGGTGTTTTGGATCTAGGCCTGGGATTCCCTGGAGTGGTTTGTAGTTTCAGTTAAATATCACAGTGCTATCCCAAATCAGTTTACAAAATGTGGAGCTGTTCCAAGCAATTTTTTTAAGCACTTACTTCACCAGCATAGAAAAGGCTGCATGTTTCAAGGGACCTGTATAGCAGTATATACCAGCTAGGTCTGGGTGAAAATTCAGGAAGAAAGGTATATCGACCAGTTGGTAAGATCTGATTGAACAGCAATACTATTTCTTCTACCTTTAACTATCTTTCTTTCTCTGTTGGGTTCAAATATAAAATAAGTCAAAGAAATCTGCCCAGGTCCTCAGTCATGATAAGTGGTAGGGTTGTCAACCCCAGGTTGGGAAATTGATAGAGATTTGGGGGTGGAGCCTGGGGAAGGAAGAGTTTGCAGAGGGAAAGGAAATCAGCAGAGAAGTGATACCATAGAGTCTCGGCCTTAAATGTCATTAAATTTTTAAGAACTAAGGGAGGGCATTATTTTCCAGCCACTCTTAAGCTTTACAAAGCGAAAACACTGGCACAACTGACATATGGGACTTTACTTGGGCCACCTTCATTTACTTTTGTCCCACTGGAGTGGGTTCAATCTAAATTCTTGAGAGCAGCCCTCCATTTACCTCGTTGTGTATCAAATGCTACTGCTAGACTGGAGGCAGGACTGGTGAGGGTGGAGGCAAGGGTCTGTACTGCTTCCATTATCCTTTGGCTCAAATTAAATTTTATCCCTCAAGGACTGCTACCCCTGCTTCTACAGAATAAGTTCCAGTCAACATGGCTAAAAATGGTCCTTAATAAAATGGCCTGCCTGGGCCTTCCTCAACCTACCCTATTAGCCATGGGCGTAGATCAAGCATCAAGTTTCTTGAATCAAAGGGTGGAAGACATTGAACGCCATACAGACCTTGGAAAATCACCATTTTTCCGAGTACCTGATAAATCTAGATACTTGGTCTCACCTGCAGCTTATTTTTATCATCTTGAGTCTATTAATTATAGGAAGGCCTCTACCCTTGCCAGATGCCAGGCCCTACCATTGGCTGTTTTAGAAGGGAAATATAAGAAGATCCCTATATCAGAGAGGTTATGTCTGTGTGTAACAGGGGACACTGAAATCATCGAACATGCACTGATATGTTGTCCATTCAACCCAAAGTTAGATCAAAGCTTATTTCCCCCTTACATGGTAAATTTCCTGATGAGTCAGTTGAGCTTTTGACGAAGAAGCTCCCATTAGGAGAAGACCCTCAGCTTATGCTCCAAACTGCCAAGTTCTGCGCTGTTGCTATTAAAATGCGCAGAGCTTTATTAGAGAATGGTTTTTAGAATATTTTACAATTTTATCAATTTTAATGTGATAATTTTAACCAGGGGTTGCTTTTATTGACCTTACATCTTTATATGTATGGGCAGTCTGTGATTCTGTGGTACAAAACTATTGTGTCTGGAAATTTTGATGTGTTGGCACATGATTGGTCAGTCGACCATATTAATAAACCTGACTTGATACCATAGAGTCCACCCTTTGAAGCTGCCATTTTATCTGTAGTCTGGAGATTAGCTGTAATTCTGGGAGAACTCCTGGAGACGGGCATAAAGATACCTTAGGGAGCAGTCCATCAAAAGCCAACGTAAAACAAAATAACATCCCCTAGTTTGAAAGACTTAAAGTTATTTACAGTGCAACCTTATATGTAGAGTTACTTCAATCAAAGATCATTGGTTTATTTTTTAATTGTTCAATATAGCATTTTAAGAGCTGATTTGGGCTCCACTAAAGTCTCCTCTCTCCCATCCCAAATCCTGATCAGAGATGCTCCTTCTTTGCAATACCAGGAGGAAAACAACTAGAAAATAACAACAAAATCTAACGTAATTGACAAGTTCAAACTCCCATCTTTATTAGTAAATTTTCCAACCAGTCAGAGACAGTTTTTTTTAAAAGAAAGGGTTTCTCCATTCCTTTTTCATGTAGAGAGGGGGGGGGAAACGACCCCTCGATAGTCCTTCCAGAAGTCTCACGTTCAGATACACAGACCTGGAGTCTCCAGCTCTGGTTTTTCTGTGTGCTAAAAAAGCTGCAGCTGGCAGCTTGCAATTGACATAGGATACAATCTATCAGAAACTTCTTCTGCACAGTCCCTACTGGAACACAGGAGAGTCACGTAAGAGAACAGCTGCGCTCTTATGCAGTTCTTTTTTCATTTTAATATTGCTTGCCTAAAAGAAGTGGCCATTGACATTTGCATCGGTGGATAATGTCCATGCCCTTGAATCGTGCAAAAAGCTCCTACAGATCCCTGCTTGCATAAACCACCTCTACTCTCTAATTTAGTAAAACATTTCAATAAAAAAAAAAAAAAAGCAATGTAAAATTTTAGTATAAGCAAGAAATGAACAGAATTGCTTGCTTAATGCTGCCGACTCCAAACTGGGAAGTGTGCCTATTTACTAAATACAGCTTTGAGCCTGTAAAAGACTGAAAACAGTGCTGCTGACATGACAATATCCCTAGAGAAGATTCTTCTCATCGCAGAGACATGCTAGCACAAACACAATGTGATATGACAGCTGCCAGAATAAATTGCAGATATATATTAGTAAGTAATTGCAGTCTGTTTGAAGACTGTCGCGAATGTTATGTGCGCTCCTTTCATTTCATTAAATTTGCACATCTATTGTGCTCCTCTTTTGTGGTGTTATTTAGGGAAGAAATACACACACCGGGAGATAACAGCCATGATGATGAATTACAAACATAAACATACCTAATGTGATGTCCAGTCATGCAGATCTGCAAAACTTTAGGCAGATGGAAATGAATTATCTAACACTTCTTATTGTTCTCCTCTTATTGATCTTAAAAAGAGGGGCAGACCTCCCATGTTTGGTAAGCATCAGCTAGCTGTATAGCCAGCATTTTATTCCTTATCTTACTTTATTTTTTTCAAAAATTGGGAGCTGAGTGGTCTGTAAGCCCAGCCATCATGAGGTGAGAAAAGGTTCTTCTCGGTTGACACCCTGCCAGACTCCCAGGAGGAATATCATGGGGCGCTACACAGTTTTGTGAGCCACCCCCATCCCCAAACAGGTGCCCAAGAGCTTTGAAAATCTTGACATCTTGGTAACTGTCAAAATCTCAAGTGGAAAAATTCTCATCAACTTCCAGTGTCACCAAAGCTCTATTTGATAACCACGCTCTTAGGATGCAAACAGAAAAGGGAGCCAATTATTAATTATATCCATATTTGAAGACTGTACAGTAAGCAGCTGGACCAAAAACTTCAACAAATACTTCTCCCTAACTACAGTGGTGTTTTGTCCCCGCTAGTCGTTTCTAGAATACACTCATGATAATTTTTGTGGAAAGTATTAGATTAGTTAACCTAATATATGTATTATTCAGCTGGTCCATGACAATAATAAATTATTGACTGAGAGTAGTTACGGTAACTTTCAAACTACTTAGGTTTCCTTACCTTATATTAGAAGCATACTGCAATAACCCATAGTACCTCCATAACCTATAGTGAATTCTCTTCAACCATCACTTAGAGATCAGGTTGTGGCTATGCAGATGTCAACACAGCATTTATCACTTACCTTCATAAAGCAAGCTTTTTGCCCATGGCAGGGAAAATTCATGCACAAAATCCTATCTAAATGCATAGATCACCCCTCACTGAATAAAGGTACATATTTATGTGCCATACTCAAATATACGTATTTTCTAAGTTAAAATGATTCCTTTTCTTTTACAACTTTGCTACATTACCTCATATATCTTTAGCTATACTTTTACTGCTATTCTTTATGCACTTGTATTTCTGAGTAACATCAAAAATAGAGAGTTAAAATATTCTGATTGTATTGAATTGTAACTTACAGTTATGGGCTTGAAAGTTTTTAAGAGGTATGCTAAAAAAATGCCTTACAGCTAGAACTGTTGACTGAATAGCATATTTAATTGATCATCTGCCTTTTAATTAATTAACTAAATGTAAGTGCATTTGACTATTACCTAAACCCCAATAATTTTCTCAGTTTTTTGTCTTTTCAAACTATTGCATGAAACATAATACATTAGATCATCATGACTAATATGAGTATAAGGGGAAGTCAATGCTTTTATATGCAGCCATACCGCGACAAGCCAAGGTCCCAGTCCTCGGGTTTTTCTTCCTTTGCTTCTACAGAAGGACGATCTGTTCCCATAATAAACAAATTTTACAATTCATTCTTAGAAGGCCATGTTTAATAGTTTCTGCATGTTCATTTTCAAACAAATGAACACGTCCCATTGTTGTGACACTTGCTCAGCCAAGCTCAAACTTGTCAGAGGATGAACCAGATGAAAAAGGAGAAGAAACACTGTCTCAGGCAGAGCAGGGGACCTGGGGGAGAGCCCAGCACCACAACATTTCTCTCGGAGCCAGAGCTACCCCAAGATCCTGCAGTTGAGACCTCACCATCAGGAAATACAGTAGACATTTTTGATCCAGTGATTCTCAGCCAGGTCAGTTTAGGTCCAAGACCACCAGTCCTCCAGGCTCAAACACCACCCAGCAGGAGCAGCAGAGGCAGTGAGCCTATATGGAAGCAGCCCAGAGGAGACCCGGGACCCCTGCAGAATTCTGGCCCTAAGTAAGCCCTGGCAAGTTGAGCACCAGGTGCTGCCTTCAGGACAGGCGGATCTGTTTCCCTCTCAGTCTAACCTTGAGCTGGGAGGGGAATCTTGCTGGATCAACCAGTTTGCAAGGCTCCAATTTATTGGGCTCAGACCCAAATGCCAGGCCCTAGACTACCCAGGAAGATCCTGCTCCTAAGAAAACCGTTCTCACAGTGGTGCCTGGAGTCAGAACTAAATCTATTAACAAATGGGCTCTTAACTCACAGCTTACTTCAACTCGACAATGCTTACCCCTTGACCATAAAATTAAAAATAATGATAAAAATTCACAGCGGCAGTGACCAAAAAACCCACAATGTAGCAATAATAAAGGTGCAAGAGACTGCACCTTTATAGTTGCTATGTTGTGGGTTTTTTGGCCATTACTGCTGTGAATTTTTATCATTGATTCTGGTGTACAGCACGGGTTTTTTTATCGTTTTTTGTCCATAAAATTAAAAAAGTTTGCATTTTAGGGAACTTCTCTAGAGTTTCGGAGAGAGTTGTTATTCTTTGCATAAACCTAATCATTATCCCAGTATTTATGTGAGGATGGGGGGTGGGGAATCACAGTTTATTTCTAAAACGTATGTGGGGTAAAAAATATCTTTTGAAGATGGCATTGTAAGTGAAGCCTGGGGGGTCATGAATGATTAAATGAAAGTACAAAAACTTCTGTGTGACATTCTACAGAACAAAGCACCCATTTCTGAAGAGTTTGTCATAGCTCTGTAGTACAGGCTTTAGTCTATTTCTGAAGAGCATGTAGCATGACAAGGTCATGAAGTTTCCACAGCAAGAACTTGAAACCACTTTTGAGATGATTCATCTTTTCTGCTGGCTTCAGGTTATCAATTGTGCATTCAAATGAAAAGAAAGCAAACAGAAGGTGAGACACCAGCACAGATCCATAGGAAGGAAATCAATGTTGAGGAGACACTAGAAAACCTTAAAATACAAGATGAACTGAGCTGTGGACTAAACTGACAAGGAAGTATTCTAAGAACTGAAACAATTAATCTGCTCTTCTGTGCTTGCCAAAGAACTCTTTGGAAGCTACTTTTTTTTAATCTCCTGCTAATCTGCCAAAGAGAGAAATCAAGTTATACCATAGCCTTCCCCCCCCTCCCAAATCTGCCAAATGGAGTTTTTCCAGTCAGATTGACTGCAGTAATTGTACATGGGATGAGGTGAGAAGGAAAACCTTTTGCAACAATTCCATCTCACAAATTACAGACTATTCATTTAATTTGCACACGTTGACTAAAGCCAAAATCACACAAACATAAGAACATTAGAGGAGCCCCGCTGAATCAGACGAGGGGTCTGCTTAGTCCATCCTCTTGCTCACACAGAGACCCACCAGTTACCCTGCAGAGCCATCAAACAGGGCACAGAGGCCGAGACCTTTGCTGATGTTGTCTCCCAGCACTGGGTTTCAGAGGTTTGTGTGTGTGTGTGTGTGTGTGTGTAAAGTGCCGTCAAGTCGCATCCGACTTATGGCGACCCCTTTTGGGGTTTTCATGGCAAGAGACTAACAGAGGTGGTTTGCCAGTGCCTTCCTCCACACAGCAACCCTGGTATTCCTTGGTGGTCTGGTCTCCCATCCAAATACTAACCAGCGCTGACCCTGCTTAGCTTCTGAGATCTGACAAGATCAGGCTAGCCTGGGCCATCCAGGTCAGGGCTTCAGAGGTTTACTGCCTCTGAATAGAGACATTCTCTTTAATAAACATGGCTAGTAGCCATCGATGTACCTATCCTTCATGAATCTGTCTAAAGTGGCCAAAATGCATCAGGTCTTTTTGTGTTTTATTGTGAAGTGTATGTTTCCTCAACTGTCTATGATACTGTGTTTTTTAAAAAAATCTCGGCAAGACTTAAGTTTTCAGTTATTTTAATGAAGCCTGTTTTCAGGCCCTTTTGCTTTTAATTAATAATCGGTGAGCATGGAATAAATATTTTCTGTATTTTCTATTTTTGTTGTCTTTAGCTCCGCCACTTAGACTTTTCAGTTGATTTTTGGTTGAGCGTGTCCCCTTTGCCTTCTGTTTGTATCCTATCGTTCCACTTAGCAAAATCTGAAGCCTCCTTCCAGCCTAAGGAACCACTAGTTGAAGCGTCACTTCCATTGGAGGAAGGCTCCCAACTTTGCTGAGCAGGGTGGTGGGATGCAAGCCACTGTTTTTAAAAAGAGTGCCATTTAAATCAATAAATGTTGTTGAATAATCAAATAATCAGTGCCCCGATATCTGATGACTGAAATGATATTCATCTTCATTTTCTGTGGGGCCCTGGCCCTGCCCCTGCCCCCACAGCACCCTCCAAGCTTCCTAGGGCCCAGGGTGGGAGAGCTTCCTTGGCCTCAGACCAATCTGAGGCGGAGTCCGAACTTTCCTCTCCCTCAGAGGATGCCAGGGTTCTCGGCCTCAGCAGCAGCCTGCATAACCTGTGGCCTTCCTGCCCGGCTTCCGCTCCCTTCTGGCCTAAAATAGGGAAATGGCCAGAGAAGTCCCACCCTGCTCTGCCGCAGGGCCCTCCACTTCCGAGTTCATAAAAGGGCTTCCCTGTGGGAGCTTGCGTCAGCCCCACCCTTGCCTAGAGTCGCCAACCTCCAGGTAATTGCAAAAAGAACACCTCTGTACTGGTACCAATGGTTAGGAAATTAGTACAGGAAAATGCTGACACTGACATAGCAGAACAAAGTTGTAATGATGTGCTGCACACAACAAGTGAAAAAAGGCCAACTTTGGATGTTATGATACCTTGATACCTTATATGGACATTAGAAACTATATTGTACATACTTAATTTCACAGTCACTTTTTGTATATATTTTCACTTGTATATATTTTCACTGGAGTAACTCTACATAGCATTGCACTGTTAGTCTATTCTGTAAAAACAAGAAATATGTTGAGAAGGGCATTCATTTTATTTATTCTCAGCTCCTTCATTTTAAAAGGTCAACTAATTCTCTGTGGATTTTTTTAATATAGTCATTCATAGCATATTTTTTTTGTCGCTGACATTAAAGTTTAGAAGTCCATCATATGAACGATGCAAACTTGGAAGCACTAATTACAAGTGGGATGAAGTGGAAAAGGCCATTCCTTTGTGACCATTCCATGTTTACATTACAAAATTTAGCTCATTTTTTACATGGGGACTAACCAGGGAAGTCAACAGAAGCACCCTCTTTAGATTGTAAAGTAAATCAGTCAGCACTAAAAATTCCTGCTCATCAATTTGCCTTAACCTCAGTAGATTTTTTTTGCCATAGTTCTTCTTCAGTGACATTCCATTCATTTCTACATACAAGTCAAAAAGAAATGATTATGTCTCCCCTTATCAGAGCCAGCTCAGGTTTGGCCAAATTACCTCCCTTGCACACGAACATTCCCTCCTTCCATCTTGGTGATTTCTTCACTGGTGCTAATGGAGCTTGAAGGAGGTTGAGAAAACTGAGCTGTGCTTGGGACTTTCCCTGAGAACCCTTAGCTGAAAATTAGAGATGGCCTCTTAGACAACTGTCCATTTGTGGCTGGAGGAATAGCCAGGTAGAAGCAGTGGAGTATATGCTCCTTCAAGTCCCCTAATCAGTCAGGGATTAGCATGTGAACAAGTACCTGGCAGTCAAGAGTAGGCCCTGCTTCTGATGACCCAATAGTCTATCCCCAACCTATCAATCTAATCACATGAGGGTACATTCAATCATGTGGCCTCAGTGAATGAGGTTATGCTAGGACAGACACATGGTTATATGAGTAGATCTCCTGAAAGCATTTGCGTGGCAGCAAAAAGCATTATATCTGGAAGGTTTGCCTTATACTCTGAGAATCCTGGCACTAGAAGATGTAGCTCATGTTGCTATCTTCCGATCAGTATATTAATTATATCCTGCTGAGTGGGAAGCTCAACACAGAAGGTGAAAGAATTATCTTGTTCAAATCTGCATACGAATGCATGACAAAGCTAAAAGCTTGAACCCAGTTTTCTTTGAATTTACATAGAAATGCGTAATTAGTTTGATTTAACCTAGATAGTTGCCTTAAATCATTTATTTCCCCCCTCCTGAGAATCTTCAGCAGCTGAGGAAAAAAATAGTCTGTTCAAAGCTATTAGGATGTCAAACTTTGCTCTGCAGGCCTAATTCATTATCCTCTTTTGTGCACAAAAAGTTTTAGAGGGGTGATAACAGGAAAGTGAGATTGCCAGGAAAAAAAGATGTATAATGTTGGATACTTGGGGTACCCAAACACAATAAATAAAAATAAATCATGGCTTTCAGATAAGACAGACTAGAACACTATCGTCCAAGAAGTCCCTTCTACAATATAGTCACAAAAATAACTAGCCTACAGTGTTTTTACTAGTCTGCTAGCATTGGCTCATACAAAGGGGGACAAAAACTTATTTCCAAATATTTTCTTACTTAATCCCCTAGAGGAGATTCTTACTTCTCACAGGCAGTCAGGCAAGTGGCTATTTAAGAATCAGTGTCGCTCCATGTTATGCTATGGAGTTCAGCTGCCACCTCAAGCAGTTACCAGCCTGGCATTAAAAATGGGCCATTAATGTTTTAAGAGTGGTGTATAATGCATGCAACAATCTCATGTTAATTTGAATCTGAATACTGTCTTTGTTGTGTCCTTGAAATATGTCCATCATTTTCTATGGCCATAATGTGTATGATCCTTAAAGCAGTAGTTTTCCAACAGTAGCTCTCCAATTTGTATGGCCAAAGATGATTTAATGTTTAGTCAAAATAGGCTTGTGTGATGAATCACAGACACTTCTTCAAGGATTAAAGCAACCTTGGAACAGTGAAGAACTCTTAACTTCCAAAAGCTGTGCAATGTTGCATGAACGAGCAGCAGAATTATAGTTCTTAAATTTGAAGCAAATTGTATGGTTTGTTTGTTTTTTAATCAAGTTATGCAGTGACAAAAAGGAAGGATGATACTGAAGGCCATCCAGCCCTATACCGTCAAGAAAGTCTTACAACGCCTTGTACATTAGTTTAGGCTGTCTCTCTATGGCTACGACAAATTATTAGATAATCAGAAACTATGTTTTGGACTATATCCAAATATACTTCTGATGCTGCAGTTTAAATTGATTACGATTGCATATTACCGAGCATCACCTAAATTACATAGTGTTGGAAAGTGGGATGAAATAACACCTAGTATCTCAATTCAAGGGTGAAAGTAAAGGGAAGCATGGAGTCCAAATGTATCAGATAAGAAAGCTCTATCGTAAACTGCAGGGGAAAATAACAAACAAAAGTTACACAAAAACACCAAAGGATTCCAGTTACATGTTATTTCACTTGACTTTTTGGTGACTTACTTCAGATCCTCCAAAACAATTAAAATAAAACAAGGTGTAATAATGGGGCATTTTTCATGGTAGATTTTGCTTCTGTTTTGCCACGGACTAAAAAAACACACGATTTAAATGTTTTTTTTCATGGCCGTGATTTATCCCTGTCAATCTCAATGTAGTTTTGGTTTTTCATGGGAACAAAGCACGCTGTATTTGACAACGGTTTGGTCTGTCCCTTTTGCAGGAGGCCTCCCCTTCCAACAGGCTCATTGTTTATGCCTGCCCCCAGCTCCGCCCCAACTCCGCCCAGAAGATTACCTCGTGCGGTTCACCAGCCCCAGCGCAAAAAACAAGCACCAGCCCCTCTGGTCTCCTCCATTTTTCTTCCACCCTCGCTCTGTTCTGCTTTTGGAACAGTCAGATTCCAAATTTGGGGTGGGGGGGAAGGCAGCGCTTTCCTCAAAGCTTCCCTCTATTTTCTATAGGTGGGGAACCCATTGCCCTTTAATGATAGACAGGATTGGGGGGAGCAGGAATTGCATCCATGTGCCCAGAGAAATGTTTAGCTGAAAGTGGGAATGGCGGGGGGGGGGGAGAGGAAATGATCCGGCCACAGTGCATCGAGAGAGAGGAGGGAGATAAGAGCAGGCTGGCCGCCCCTCTTCAGAAGAGTGATGGGAGGGAGTTTTGCCTTGGGTTTTCCGCTCTCAGGATGCACATTTTTCCCATCCAAATTCTCAAAAATCCCCCCTCCCCTCTGGGGTAGAGGGGCCAACAGCCCCTTCCCTTGAACATCCCCCCCACAGGTCCAGCTGCCCTAGACCGAGCTGCCACCACCACCATCCCAGCACACGAGGAGCACATGGCGTGGCCCCGCCGGTCTCCCCCTGGAGCCGTCCATCCGATGTCCTCCTGGGCTTGGAGGTGTGGGCCCAGCTCCAAGGCCCATCCCGGGCGAGGGGTGGGGAAGGCGTGCCGCCTGCCCGCCCGCCAGCCTCCAGGACGGAGGGAGAGAAGTGCCAGGACTCTAGGCAGGCAGGCAGGCAGCAAAAGGGGCGGTATTCTTGTCCGAGCGCGAAACTCCCCCACCCAATCACCATTCTTGGGGGAGAAGAAAGGAGACGTCCCGGGGAGCGAAGCAAACATTTTTTCATGGGCATCTGAGCAACAAAACGCGCTTCTACTAGAAAGTACGGCTCATAAGTGGTTTGGTTTGCCGCTGACATAATGCGGCTTTTATGCCTTTATCAGGGAAAAGCCGGATCAGCAGTGAATAACCAAAATTTGACTCAGACGCAAATCAGAGTCAAAACAGCAGCAAATCTCCGTGAAAAATTCCCCAATGTGTCTGAAAACATCTGGGCTATGTGTTGAATCTCAAAAGAGAGTTCCATCATGATGGAGAAGTGACTAAACACTCTTTATATTCCACATCCAGATAAGGCCAATGAATGGCATTAAGGGGTGCCTGCACTCATTTTAGAGAAGGTTCCTTGTAAGAAAGCAGTTTTCTTATTACATCAAACCAACTCTACTGCAGGAATTGTTCAGCATGTTTTTTAACTGAGAGATTTTGGAGAACTTCTTTAGTGGTATCTGCAGACTAGGGAAGCATTGTCCTCATAGCTGCTGTTCTGTCCTTGTAATATGTAGCTAGAGCTCCTCTTTATTGTTTGCTTCACTGTCAGCTGCCTCATTCCCCTTAAGAGTGCACATCTCCCATTTCCTGATGATTGTCATTTGAACAACACGGATGAGTAGCCTCACTGAATGGTTTTAGCATCTCACAATCTTCTGACACGCTACTTTTTCATTTTAACGCTACATTCTTGCTTCACTGTTCAGAACAATAATTGTTTACCACATCTTCCATGTTGTGGATTTCATAAAAGCATGGGGATACTGATTTCATAAAAGCATGGTGATACCACATTGGCACTAGGATTTATCTCATACAACATGTCCTGTCAATTCTTCACCATCGCAATGGAGCTAATAAATGACATCTGCTATAAGAGATCTGAAAATGATTAAATAAGAAAAACAAAACTGTCCTTGACTGGAAACAGGATGATCACAAATACTTGCTTGTACTGAGCACATCCATCAGACTCACCAGTATTTCTAAAGTACTCATTAACAGAACTCCAATTCTTACTCAATATATGAAGAAAGAATGTGTGTTGAAACAGAGCTTATATTACCGTTGTCTATAGCAAACAACAATTTCAAAGTTCAATAAATGCCAGACCGGCAAGACTCAGGGTATGGTCTTTAGTAGGTACACTTTAGTCGTCAAAGCGTCAGAGCTGGACAGAAGTGACTCTGGCTAAAACCTAATATTTTCCAACAAATTCAACGGGTCCAGTCATTCTATCTCAGCATAACCTACCTCACAGCATTGTTGTAAGAGTAAAATGGACATGAGATACCCATGTATGATATGCTAGCCTGAGCTTCTTGCAGGAAAAGTGGAATAAAAATGTGATAAACAGAAAGGCATTTTAAGCTAAAATGTGTATCTGTTGCTGAACGATACCATTACAGTCTGCAGATGAGGGAGTGAAGAGGTTAAAGCTCCCCCACCTTAACCAAAGGGTACATATAAAAAAATTAGCAATACTAAGGAAAAGTCTTCCTATACATTTTTAATCCCCTACTTGCTTTCTGATATAGCAGAGCCCAGCAATAGGTTTTAAATGCATGTTTAATTTTTAATAGAAATTCCATATAAAATACAACATATTACTATGTTCTGTAAATTCTATATTGTTTACTTATCCACTAACAATACCACAAAAGTCTAGATCACATTTTTTTAAACTGTGCATAGTCTGGATTATCTGATATCAAACTTCATTATTCTATACAATTTCCATTTTTAAATAAGCAGTTAATAACAGGGTTGCACTTCCCTGTAACTGTTGTTCATCGACGTGTCTTCTTTTTAGGCACACATTGGGACTGCACATGTGCAGGCCAGCCACAGACAGAAGTTTCTGGGGAGGGGGGTGTCCCACCCCTTCCAAAGCAATTGAAATAATTTCCCCCCTCCTAAACCATCAAATGCTCTGGAGGAGCGGTACCCCCTTACCTCAGTTCCTGCTTGTCCGGTGTGAAACTCTCCAGTACAAAATATTGTCGAAGGCTTTCACGGTCAGAGTTCATTGGTTCTTGTAGGTTATCCGGGCTGTGTAACTGTGGTCTTGGTATTTTCTTTCCTGACGTTTCGCCAGCAGCTGTGGCAGGCATCTTCAGAGGAGTAACACTGAAGGACAGTGTCTCTCAGTGTCAAGTGTGTAGGAAGAGTAATATATAGTCAGAAAGGGGTTGGGTTTGAGCTGAATCATTGTCCTGCAAAAAGTAACAAAGGTAATGTGCTAACCATTGTCCTGTAAGTATCAAGATAATGTGCTAATGAGGGTGAGGTATGTTAATATGGAACCATTGTATCCTGAAGTGAATAAGAAGAACATGGACTGACACAAACAGGACACAGGGTCTTATTCCAAGCCACTGAAAGACTGGACAATTCTACCAACTATTTTGTCAGACTGCACAGAGAAGCCATTGAAATTCATAAACATCAGCACAACTTTAACAGAAAAGAAGAGAGTTTAAGATGGAATAAGGCTTGGCTTCCTGTCTTGAAAACCACCAGACTAACAAAGACTACAGTCAACAATAGCCATGCAGATTAGCTTTGGATTTCACACATTAACAGATCACTTCAGGATACAATGGTTCCATATTAACATACCACACCCTCATTAGCACATTATCTTGATACTTACAGGACAATGGTTAGCACATTACCTTTGTTACTTTTTGCAGGACAATGATTCAGCTCAACCCAACCCCTTTCTGACTATATATTACTCTTCCTACACACTTGACACTGAGAGACACTGTCCTTCAGTGTTACTCTCTGAAAATGCCTGCCACAGCTGCTGGCAAAACGTCAGGAAAGAAAATACCAAGACCACGGTTACACAGCCTCTCCAGTACAAACTCAAGAAACCAAAGAGAGCTCACAGCGGAACAGGAGGAAGGGAATGCATGCTTGTACGGAAAGTACATAAATGAACAGCAGTTCCAGGTATATGCAACCCTCTTTTCATCTTCCATATTCTGTGCAGTCCCACACTGGGAATCTAGTGAGATACTCACCATAATAGGGTGACACTCTCATTAGAACAACGACTGAAGAATGGTTTACTGACCTCTGTGTCTTTTCTTGCTTGCAAGTCTAAGACAGTGTCTCATGAAGGTGTCCCCAGAAGACTAGGTCACTGCCTTGCAGATGTCCACCATTGGTACTTGGAGAAGGAATGCAGCTGAAGAATTCTGTGTCCTGGTGGAATGGGCACGTATCTATACTTTATAACACTTTATTGTGAACACCACCCATCTTGACAGGAATTGAACAGACACGGATCTACCCTTTTGAGGGCCAGGGTAACAAACAAATAAAGCAGTGTCTTTCCTGAATGATTCAGTTCTCTTTAAGTAAAACAATAAAGCTCTCCTCAAGTCAAGCGAATTTCACGCTTGTTCAGTTTGAGATGTGGGGAAGGGAAAGAAAACCAGGTGCACAATTTCCTGTATTAAGGAAATGTGTAAACCATTTTTGGTCAAAACTGTAAACTAGGTCATTACACAACTTTTTCATTCAATACCTTGAGGGAGGATCTACCCTCAGTGCAGCCAACTCACTGACCCTTCGTGCAGAGGTGAAAGCCACCAGAAAAGTCACCTTCATGCACAATAAAGCTAAGGGGCAAGAAGCCAATGGTTCAAACAGCAAAAAGAAATATACAAATTTATCCTTCGTTCCTCAATATCAACCCCCGTTTTTGATGCAATATTAACTATAGATCAATCAACAAGAGACACCGAAATGTTCTGAATGTCACTGACCTCCATAATTGCTAAATTTCATTTGTACGTTTCGTGTGTGCAAAAGACAATTAAAAATGCTCTTACCTACTATTAGACTGTTAAAATTGCAAACCCAAATTAACAAATATTCTCTCCAGTAGAGCATGATGTGATCATAAAAACAACTCTCAAAGCTTGGCAAGTAGAAGGAAAAAACTATACAGCTTTTTCTGACTGGTAAGTTATATTAATACTGGCACAAAGCTCTTACTAGTCATGTCTGTTTCTTCTAATGCAGACTGGCACTTCTTAGAAGCGAGGTAAGAGTTTTCAAGACTCACATCCCTGCTCCCTATCCCTGCAGTTCATTTATGGGCAGTACTCAAAGAGCATCCTAAAAGCACATTTTAGAGAAGCATTTTTATATTTTTTTTCAAATGAGTTTCCCTCTACCATGTTTTAAAATCTCTTCCACCACTTTCTGTCCATAGAAAACTGTCCTTTACAAATACACACACACAATCACTTGGCCTTCATTTAAAGTACCTCAGTATATGCTGGACTAGTGTATGCAGATGTTTTATCATTTTCAGGAGGAGTGCAACGGAGGGTCAAGTGGACAGAGTTATCAATGATTTGCAAGGGACCTTATGTGCCCTCTCGTTCTGTCAACTGAAACTCAGTATCTTCATGCACAGACACAGTTCTATCTTCCTGATGGTTGTTAAAGGCGACAAGTAAAATGTCTTCTGGCAGCTTTGCTCAGGTCCCCCGAGAGCCAGAGTCAAATTCAAGAAACATGCAGAAAAAGGATGTTGTATGAACACACTACTGGAACTGACAGTTTGAAACACTATCTTGATAATCTAGGAAGAATAGACCAAAACCAGTCAACTCCCATTAAAGCACCTTACATTTATTTTATTTTACTCCAGTGACAGACATTTTGTTCTCTCCCCCCCCTTTTATACCAATAGTTCTGTTAATTTGATAGAAGCAATCACTGTGACTCCATATTTGTTGCCTCACTGATAATTGCTGATCAGGTCATGCTAAAAAAACCTTAGTTCCAATTATAAGATGCAACAGCATGTTGTAAACATGATTCCACATGTTTTAGGTGAGTATGCATGGTGCAGTACCATAAATAGGTTGTTTGATTAATGCTGAAAACAAATCCTGTTACTCAATAGCTTAAGCTGAATGCTTATCATTTACACAAAATGCATTTATTTTAAGAGTTTACTGAAATGTCCTGTTTGCTGTGATAGAGATCACTAAGTGATCTAAAACAAGTAGGTTAACATTCTGCCAAGAGAAACTTATAAAATAGAATATTTGATCAGTCAGGTAATTATCAATAAATATCGCAAGCAGCTATCTTCTTTCATTATTAAATATCTGGAAAGTTGTAGATTAAACTCATTGGAATGTACATTGTATGCAGTATACTGTTTAAAGTTAACAAGAAATTCCTTTTGATTCTTACTGTTAAATTACGAATTCATACATGCATGGTTCACAATGATAATGAGGGTCACTCTCATGTTCAAGAGAATCTTGATATTTTTATTTCATTGAGCTGTTTGGGTAAATAAACCTTACAAGACCTGAATTGCATGGTTCCCCGCTGCAAGAATATAATTTGTACATAAAAATCTATATATTCATGTCTAATATTAAATAATTGATTTATAAATTAGCTCAGCTCTATAAATCCTGAGAACCGCTGATCTTGTGGAAGCTTCAGGGACACAATATTGCATGGCACGGACAACTGCAGTGAGAAACAGGAATCTGGTGAAATTGCCCCAGTTTAGAGAAGACATGACATGATAGATGCTTCTACAGTTATGAACTTTGCTCCTTTTCCTGTACTAGAACTCAGGAGCAGCCAATTAAGTTGATGGGCAATAGATTCCGAAACAACAAGAGGAATGCTTCTTCATTCAACTTGTGAAATTCATTGCCACATGCTGCAGTGACAGACACTAGTTTAGATGGTTTGAAAATGGAACTAGATGAGTTCATAGAAGATAGTCCCATCAATGGACTTATTAGCTATTTGGATAAATGGAACCTCCTTGGGTCAGAGGCAGTAACCCCCCTGAATACCTATGGAGGGCAACAACAAGGGGAGGCTTTGGCTTCTGTGCCCTGATTGTAAGTCTTCCAGGGGCATCTGATTGGTCATTGGGTGAAAGAGGCTGCTGGACTAGATGGGGCATTGCACACACAAAAAACCCCAAAACCAGTAAGAGTAACCATGGTTAACCACACTGACCACTAATTGTGGTTTCAGTTCATGGTTTGACATCCCAATGAACTAGCCACTTTGAGCCCACTTATGAAGATAAAGTGCCAGAAATCATTTTTTAAATAAATAACTAGCTCACATTTTGACAACCAGACATCCAGATTGGACAACCTGAGCGTAACTTCATTGGGAAAGGGTGGGATACAGTATCTAGTTTAATTAACCATGATTAATCAAACTCTATATCTAAACCAAATCTTACCTGAAAATGGATTTAATTTTTTTTAGCCATCAAGTCACAGCTGACTTATGGCAACTCAGTGGGGTTTTCAAGGCAAGAGACTACAGAGGTTGTTTGCCATTGCCTGCCTCTGCACAGCGACCCTGGTATTCCTTGGAGGTCTCCCATCGAAATACTAACCATGGCCAACACTTCTTGGCTTCCAAGATCTGATGAGATGGGGCTAGCCTGGGTTATTCAAATCAGGGCCTGGATAATTATTACTGAATGTCAAAAACTAACACTCAATACCAGAGTTTACATCAATCAACAGTGGAAGATTTTCAGTTGCCAATGGAGAATTTAGCACTAATCACACACAAAAAAAACATTTTGAGAAACTTCTGAGTCTTGATTGCTCATAGCCTTGTTATCACTAAGACATTCAAAACAATTTATCCATGAGAAACATTGCTTTCTGTGGGCTTTCAGCATACTGATTAAAGTCATAAGAAAATGAGACAGGTGATAAGGGTGATCCAGAAAAAGCCCTGTTTGAAATCTCACCTCTCAGTCATTAATTCATTAGGAAGCTTTAGGCAAGCCATGTTTGTGCAGTTTCAGGCTCACCATCATCAGTATGGGAAAAACAACATTGTGGCTATTATGAAAACAGAGTTGCTATAACTGTTATGGGGTTAGCATTCAGTGTTTTGGATAGCCAAGAAGTGCTGTATAAATGTCAGGTACCATTATTGCCAGAGAGATGGGGCATTACAAAATAAAACACCGGACAAATTAGTTCTACCGGATACCAGCACCACGTCTGATCCATGTTTTTTTCCTGAACCCTCCAGCACTTCAATGTTTGTGGGTTGCAGAACACATCTTTCAAAATGAACACAAACAGTTTCCCCAAGGGTAACATTCAGCAGAAAGATGTCTTTCCCCATCACTCTTAAGATTTGCCCAGAAGGAGCCACATTCCCCCCCCCGAGGTTACAAAAGAGTCTAATGAAAACAACTGATGAAAGGTGTTTGCTTCAATGAAGGGAGCCACAACGCCTTTTCTAAAAAGTTGAAACCCCCCCTCCCTGCCTCATCTCTATTTAAAAATAGATACAAGAAAGGTAATTGCAATGTTGCTGCGAATCTATTTTTCTAGAGATGCTTGCTGCTCTGCCCCCCTTCCAATTCTTCTTTCAAACCATCTATAAAGCATTACCACTGAACAGATTATTTGCTTTCAGTTCCAGCAGGTACACCCCAGGCTCACTGCAAGGTTTTTCATTTTAAAACTGCCTTTGACACACCATCGCTATGTTACCATCTGCCTGAGTGACAAATTCCACTTAAACAGCTTTATTGGTACACACACACACACTGCACAGATCTCACACCCCAGCTTCAGGAATCAGTTTAAAATGCACTAAAACCAAACACAAACATGCACAGTATGGAATAGCAATCAGCGAGAATCATCCTAAAATACACGGTACAGGGGCCCTCATACAGCAGAAGGTGAATAGCAGAGGCAGTCCATATTTATTGTTTTTAAAAGAAAAAAATCAAGTCATGCAGGTTTCAGACTCATGATGTGAAACAGAGGAACAGAAGAGAATTAGAGGGGGAGAGTTGGAAGGTGGTGGTAAATTGCTGTCCGGCTGACTTGGAAGCTGACAACAGTGTACTTTATGTTCTGAAAGACCAAAGGTCCTTTACTGCCCTCACCTGGAATACACGAAACCAACAAAGGAAACTTAGATTTCAAAAGATAGGCAACTATCAGTAAACATTAACGAAGATACTTCCAAAGATGTTGAAAGGGTTGTGATTGGTATCTTGAAGTACCAGAGAGCCAAAGAGAATTCTGCAAATATTCAGTGTGGCCTCAGATGTTATTGAAATGCAGCCCCTCGGTTACTTGAGAATTTCTTTCTGGTGATGTAACGTATATACTCGCATATAAGCCGAGTTTTTCAGCCCAAAAAAAAGGGCTGAGAAAGCCCAACTCGGCTTATACGCGGGTCAATACGGTACTTAGAAGGGAGGGGGGAACTTGCCGCTGCCGCCTGCCCGCGCGCCTTCCCTGTGGGCCAGGAGCGGCCCGCGGGGCCTCCTGTGCGCAGGGAGGGGGCCGCCGCCACCACCTGCCTGCGCGCCTGGAGCCCGGTCAGGTAAGCCTGTGGGGGGGTGCATTTCCTCCTCAGCTTATACGCGGGTGCCTAATTTTTCCCCATTTTGGGGGTGAAATTAGGCACCTCGGCTTATACTCGGGTCGGCTTATACACGAGTATATACGGTACTCACACGTGGATGGAAACTGGGCATGAAAAGATATAGATACAGCCAATTGCATATGTCTTTCTGTTACATCTGTATCGTTCATATGCAGGGATCAGAGACATGGTAATCCAACATATAAAAGCAACTCACATAGATGGGGGCTGCATCTGAAGCACCAAAGTGTTTCATTATCTTCCAGTTACCACATAAAGGTCATTTATGCATAGGAGTTTTACCTAAGGTTTGTTGCTGGCTGGACCCACACTTTCCAGTTGGGAATCTAAGCACCAGCAGCCTCCAAACTCAAATCAAGTCCCACCCCTTTAAATGCTGCGTTGTAATTGGCTTACTTCGCAGTACACAATGTGAGACAAGATTCCCTCCCCCCAAAACCCAATTGCCACATAAAAAAGCATTTTAAGAACAAAAAACAAAAACCTGAGCAATCTGAAAGGAAAGGGGGGGGAATCCAACCCTCAGTTTTAAAAAGCCTTTCTTCTGCTCGGAAAGAGCTCCGAGAAAGCATGACGCAGGAAGTATTTGAACCCCTGCCTCTTTACACGTTGCTTGGTGATTGGCTGTGAGAGAAAGCAATCTTCCTCCAGTTTAAAGCCATACTTTTAATCTCATTTCTCTTTCTCCATCTTTCCACAATCTTACATTTTGAAACAGATTGCGTAAAGAAAACTTTCACAGTCCTTTATTCCTGCTCACTCCAAAGTGGATCATACGATTCATGGAAACATGGATGTTACAAGGACAAGGGCAACTCCCTCCCCCTGGCACTGCTATTTAGGAGCAGTAGTAGATAGTCTGAAGTTCTTTATCATTTGTACACTGCTGGGTCCTTCCCATTAATCCTGCAATCCTTCAATTACCCTGTCACCACCTTCAACCCATTTTATGGGCCCTAGCAGCCAGGAAAATTCGAGCCAGCATTGCAGTTAAACCCGACAAAAATTGTATTTGATTTAAATTTATTTTTTTTACTTGATTTTAACTGTTTACTTGTTGAATCTGATTGGATTGTGTCTACTTGATTGTAACGGCCTTTGGCTATATGCAATAAATCTGTACCTACCTAAAACTACACTGGTGGCAGTGGCAGGTGGGGTAGATCACTAAAAGGATGGACAGACAGCCAGCCAGCCAAACAGCTGGGCGGGCAAGCTTCTTTTTCTTCCCTTCCTTCCCTTCCTTCCCTTTCACCAGTGTGTCAGGTGCCACAAGCACTGCATTTCCAAAAATGCATCTTGGCTCCAGAGAAGGTAACAACAGTAGTCAAATATTTTAATGACTTCAATCCAAAGGGACCCTGCAGTGAGCAGAAAGGTTTACGACTTTTCTGCTATCAGGTGGGTTCCTCATACTGCATCACATGCTCCCCCAGAAAGTCCCACAAGCATCAGAAGCAGTTTTTCAGCAGGCACAAGAAGATGCAGTGGGACTAGTAGGCACTTTGTGCGAGCAGAACTTCATTTACTGTGCTTCTCTTACAAGCCAACATTAAACATCATATTTGAAGGGCCTGCTTATAGTTTGTTTCAGGTTTTTTGCCATCAAGTCACAGCTGACTTATGACAACCCTGTGGGGTTTTCAAGGTAAGAGGTGGTGGTTTGCCGTTGCCCACCTCTGTGTCACAACCCTATTCCTTGGTGGCCTCTCATCCAAATACTAACCAGGGCCAACCCTGCTTAGGTTCCGAGATCTGACAAGAGCAGCTAGCCTGGGCTATTCAGGTCAGGGCAGTATAGTTAATATATGAGGGATTAAAATGGAACATCAGTGGAGACTGCTGTGTCTTTTTTGTTTCTCTTCACACTTTATAAAAGGAATCTTCTCTTGATCTTCCCATTTTGATAACTCAAGCACAAAATGAGATAGAGAACTTTTCATTTGCTTCTCATTGCTGTTTTCAATTCAATGAATTAGCCTCAGTCTGAAGTATTATTGGATGGGGGAGTGAAACAGTTTTTATCTTGTCTACCACTTTATTCTTCTCCCAAGAGATTTTAGAAGTGTCCAGTGTTCCTGGTTAGACTATAAATCTTAAATCTTTGAATAAAAATATACATTATTGGGCAGGTTAATATCTGAAGAATTGGCATGTAATGAAGGGCTTCTTTTCTTTTCACATGAAGAGAAAAGATTCTTGCTAAAGATGTTGATGTATTTCAAAGTCTCAGAACCTCGAGACATAAATAACTTTGAAGTTTAGAAAGAGAAAAGCACAACACAAATCAGATACATTCACATCACTTCAGTTGTTGTCCAGGTTTTAACAATGATGATACGATTAGGACTCAGTATAAAATATATGCTTTTGATTTTATGTTCAGTCCTCAGATATTCACTGACATAAATTCATTCAAACTTCCAAGTGGGATAAAAATACCATGGAAAATAAAATTTACAACTCCTATACTAGACAGTATTAGCTTAATAAAGGGAGAGTATTGATTCCATTTGTAAATTTAATTCACAAACCAGTTAATCCCAAGTGATTGAATTTAAGATTATTTGATCATCCTTAATTAGTCTAAATCATAATACTTTTGTTTCCACAGCAATGCTTGTGTCAGTTAACCATTTGCCCAGCTGAATTCCCCAATGCAAGCTTCTTTTAATAAAAAGAAACAAACTTTATGTCTCAATACAAGACATGTTTCCTGGAAGGAAAGAACAGTTGGAATTTATTTTCAAGGTGCCCAGGATGATAAACAGTGAGGGGACAGACAAAGGAGTGATCGTATTCATTTGTCCTCTTTTTTCCACCCCCAGGTCAAAGGAATAATGATCCACTTGTCTCCCTGCAGTTCCAAAATTTCTCCAAACAATGACTACTTCGTGTCCTCGAAGCAATCACTGGGGACAGGATTTGGACTTGGTACAGTCGCTTCTGAGGTAAAGAGAGGCCGGAGCCTCCCTTTGTCCCTGAGATGGCTGTGCACAGGGGAGGGATTAGTACTGCATCCCTGCTTAGGGCTAGCACTTGCATGCTGCCCTCTGCAGCAGCTGCTATGGAACCTCATAAAATGGCATAGGGTGTGAACGGGGCAGGGGAGGAAGGCCAGCATTTATAGTAGGATACCATCACTGGCCTCAACCATAGGCCTGGTGGAATAGCTCTGTCTTGCAGGCCCTGCAGAACTCTTTAAGGTCCCGCAGTGCCCTGGTCTCATAGGAGAGGCTATTCCACCAGGTGGGGGCCAGGGCAGAAAAGGCCCTGGCCCTAGTCGAGGCCAGCCAGACACTCTTTGGGACAGGGGCCACCAGTAAGTTAGTATTAGATGATCGCAAAGTATTCTGAGGCACATACCAGGAGAGGCAGTCGTGCAGATATGAAGGTCCCAGACCATATACGGCTTTAAAGGTCATAACCAGCACCTTAAACCTGATCCGATACTCCAGCTGAAGCCAGTGCAGTTGGTAGGGCACTGGCATAATATGTGCCCGCAGTGAGGTCCCCTGCATCAACAACCTCGGATTTGGGCAGGTTTCAACCGCTCTTGCTTTGTTTCAGCTCAGATTATTTAGAGTGTGGACTGTCTTCCATTTATGTTATTAAATTCTGTAATTTGAGTGTATTTTATAATATGTTTATTGATTCCAAGATATTGAGTTGTTGATGCCTTTGTGCTGCTCCATTGATAAGGAGGCATCAAGGGTCACACCCAGGCTCCTGACTGCGGGCATAGGTGTCAATTGCATGCTGTCAAGAGCCAGGAGTCGGCACCCCACCCCCAAGCTGCCCCGGCTGAGCCACAGGACCTCCGTCTTTGATGGATTCAGTTTCAGCTGGCTTTTCTTCAACCATTCAGTCACAACATCCATTAAAGGTACATGTATTAAAGGTACAGAATCTAAGTAAAAACAACAACAATGCCTTCTTTAAGCATAATAATTTTGAAATATGCTAAAATAATAGGGAAAGCTCAACAACAAGAGCATGATGAGCACTTTCACATTACATTGAAACAGTCAAGCACATGCTTAATGGTCTCACCAGACATTAATGAAGCAAAAGAAGTGCTCAGCTTTGACTGTATTGTGCCCTATCATTTGGGTCACAGTTGGGACATACAAACAATTTCATATATTGTTGTAAGGTGGTTTAATTCTGTTGACAGGACTGGACTACATTCAAGATCTGTAAATCCCTAACTATAATGCAGTCTGAAGCTCGCCAACCACACAAGCCCAACAACAAGAATTTCAACCCAAAATATTTGCAATATAATTATCTCTGGCCTTAAGTCTTGCCTCAAGCCATCGTCTGTCATTAATCTCCAGAAGTCACTCTGGGCTTCAATCATTGTTAATTAAACAGTGGAATTCGTTTCTGAAAAAGCAGAACAAATGAAGGTCAGAATAAGAAAAAGGAATTTGCTGAAAAAATAAAACAATGTTTCTGTATCAAAAGGAACCTAATTCAGGGCACCTCTGAGGATGTTTCCCAAATAGTGCAAGGTTAATAAGATCTTGCCAATTTTCTTCAGCTGACATTGAATCCAGTCTTCAGTGCCCTTTATTTCAACATTCTAATACAGCAACTCTTTATGAGTGTGCATTTCCGATTCACAATTCCTGTTATAGTAGTATGGCTTGGTTTTGGGGGGAGAGAGTATGACCTATGAGGGACTAATCTCTTTTGGTGGAAATCCCACACTTAATATAAAAACAATGTCCTCTTTATGATAGTGCATTGTTCTGTAAATCATTGAGGACTAATTCCCATGCCATGCTCCCCTGTCACCTATAACTGAGTGGCCCAAGAATTATTTAGGAACTGGCCTAAAAGTGCTTAGTAATTCTCTGAAGGCTAGCCGCCTGTGAGGTAAACTATAGCCGCCTGTGAGGCCCACTCCCACCTTCCTCAGGTGTGCTGTGAAGAAACTTCAGCTCACCCCTGACTTGGTCTTTAAAATGGAATAATTAGGGGAGAGGGGGGGACTGTGGCTCAGTGGCAAAGCATCTGCTTAGCATGCAGAAGGTCCCAGATTCAAATTCCAACATTTCCAGTTAAAGGATATGACAGTTGATGGTATGAAAGACCTGTGCCTAAGACGCTGGAAAGCTTCTGCCATTCTCAGTAGACAATACTAATTTTGATGGACCAATGATCTGAATCAATATAAGGCAGCTTCAGACATTTGTTCAATAACCTTCCTGCATTTGTTCAACAACCTTGTTCACTCCTGAGAACAAAAAAGGAGACAAGAGGTAACAAAAGAAAAGTTTTATTTGTCTCTCTGAAAGGAGAAAGAATTGTTTTGGTGTCAAAGAATAAACTATATGCATTTCTAACACTGTGAGAGACTTAGCTTGGAGAAATAGTTTCATTACATGATATAATTAGCCCCGTTGAGCCCCGCTTGTGCAGGAGGGGGCGGCAGGATATAAGTAAAATATATAAATAAACAAAAAAATAATGTTTCAGAAAGAGAGACAGACTGCCAGTCTACTATATGAGAGTAGAATAGACAAGTTTCCGTGAAGTTTTCCAAAACTTAGGTATAGATTACTGGAGTTTATACCACACAGACACCACTTTGCCCTTTAGCTTCCCATTGCCTAGAAAGACTAAGTTTTAGAGCTTAGTAACCAGTGCTTGTCCCTCTTGGTAATCACACCAAACCAGCCTGCTTCTACCTCAAGAGATTATGAGACAGAGCTCTTCCTAACCTGCCTGTAGGACTTCTAAATCCTATCTGAAGAAGTGGCAGTGAGTCTACTGCTCTTTTTTACTCCTCCAGCTGAGGGCCTTGATTGGTTCTGAGGGCCTCGATTGGCTGTTTGTGGCTTTTCCAGTATACATACAGGGTAAACAGGGGATTGGTGGATTTAGGGGGGAAAGGGACAGACTTAGCCCCACCCATCACCTCCCCACACGCACTCACTCTAAAAGAGAGGAAAGAAAAAGATATGCACATCTGAGAAGTAATGGAGACATTCATCAATATGCATACCACTTCACAGACGGATTATGATCAAGGGCCATATATCTGAAGATCACTTGCCCTGCCATGACACAAAAGACAACTTTAAGCACATCAGTGAGGTAGAAAAATTCCACTGCGCAGTTTGCAATGTCATTGCAAATTGAGAACAGTACCCTTCAACCCTTTAAGAAAGCTCACTTTTTACTTGAGTACTTCAAAGGTTCCCATTGGTATTGCAAAAGTTTTGCACATGTACGTCTTTCACTGTTTTCCCACAGCTGTCCCTGCCCACTGGCTTTCATTCAACTCACACAACAGAAAACACTCAACTTACAAAAGTGGTGCTTTCCTTAAAAAGTGGTGTTTTCCTATCTGTCTTTTTTATTAATACATGTTATTATAAAGTCTTGCTAAGCATCAGGATACAACAAACACAAATCCATCCCACAATGCCATAAACAGACCATAGTTTACCTATTTCAGAGTAACATATTCAATAGCAATGCTTATATACACCTCCAAATTTCCTCTTTGGCTCTCTTTGGCTTTGCGTTCCAATATATAAAAAATGGCTGCCAACTCTTAATATGTTCTCATGCATTTCGCCTTCCATCTCAGATCTGTTTGCTTACCATTATCTTACCAGGCTTTACACATCCAAATGATTAGGCTCGGCAACATAACATGATTCCAGTGTTCCTGGTGCAGCTGTCGGGGGTGGAGTCCCAGGAGTGCAATTTTTGGATCACATAGTAATTTTTCCTTTGGTATTTCTTTTCATATTTTAACTACATTCTCCCAATATTCTTTTGTACTGGACCATACGTGAAAAAAAATAGTTCACTATTACACCTCCAGCATCCTTTAGAGGGGACCTTTTCCATTTTAGCTATTCTATATGGAGTTAGATACCATCTACACACTATATTTTCCTCTTATATTCAAAGAGTACCTCATAATGTCCTTGTGCAAGTTAAACCATTTGTCCCTTGGGATATTTACCTAGAAATCTTTTTCCCATCTGGTCTTGTAGACCAAGGGGCTCTAATCTGCTTTCATATTTGTTATTGGATGTCACACCCTATTGACTTACACTGTGTAATCTGCCTTGAGTCTCAGTGAGAAAGGTAGACTATAAATAATGTAAATAAATATTATAGAAAGTAGTTTCTTTTGATTTTTTTGGGTTGGTTAAGAATCATTGCACTTTCCTGTTCATCTTGATCCTGCTTGGGGGGGAAGCAGCATGGTTCATTTTCTTAGTATTCCAACTTCATCCATTTTTTCCTACCTACTTCTCAAATTTGACAGTGTTCATGTTAATGGGAAGTATCCTAAACTAGATTACAAATAGAGGTTCTTGCACTGAGACTTGAAACTCAATGCAACAAATTGAGTACACATCAACACAATGAATTCCACAAACAGCACCAGTGCAAAAACAGCCCATATACTCAAAATGTAGCCAGTGCTAATGATGTATGACCTGCCCTGGAGAATACACAATCCATGCAAGTCAGAAAATCGTCAACTGCAGCTACCTGGCTGCATGCCATGCTGAATGCCATCCACTACATAGATGCAGCTCTCCTAAACTAACTATGTTTTAAATGTCTAAACATGCCTTATTCATTGTCATTGTAGATAACAAAAGTGATGCATAAGAATGATGCATATTACAGGAAAGCATCAGTGTTCAAATAATTAGCTATCTTGTGGCATCTTGAAGACTAATATTTATTGTGACATAAATGTTCATGGGTTCTAACCCACAAAAGCTTACACCACAATACATTTGTTAGTCATTAAATGGTCATAAGATTTTTATTGTATTTGTGAAGGTTGCCTATTCACAATTCAGCAACAAATCACTAAAAGTGGCAGTTGTACCACTTTAAAATAAGTAGCAAGCCAGTACTCATTCATTAAGTATTAACAGCAGTAGCATTAATCATGGTATTGTGGTTACAAAGTATACTTCCATAGGAACTGAATGGTGATTTTGAAATAGCTGGTGCCATCTCAATTCAGGAACAGTTTATGATGAAGACGGTACAAATGATAATTTACTTTGAAATTCACTACATGAATTAAGAGTGATTGGTATCTTGTTATTCTTGGAGATGTACAAGTCATTTTTTCAGTGTGCTGAAACACACTGTAATGGTAAGCTGCATAGGTTCTTTGAAATTCCTCCGCCACATTGCTCCTAGTTTCTTAAGAGCTTTTTTTCTTGCTAGACTAAATGCTAACCATTCTATGGTTATGCAAGATAGATACATGAACCTACCATATTCAGAAAGGATTGGCCAGTGTTCTTCTGGTTCTACTGATTCTCTAGCACATGTGCTCTTGGAATGCCATTTTTATGAGGATCTAAGATCAAGTTATATTCTTCTTCTTCTAACAGATTGGACTAGTACCTCTGTGTCTAATACCCTATTTATTAAGCGATAGCAATCCTAAGGTTACATTGGCAGTGCCAAAAATTTATCTCAGTCCCTTAACCAATAGATTTAGAATTATGCTGCTCAAGATTTATGACTCAAGGAGCTTCTAAGGGAGAAAGGAAAGGTAAGCTGCATCCTAAGGATAAAGATTACCTACTTTTATGTTGGGTCTGGCAGGCTGAACAAAACAGAGATCTGGTGGCACCTTAAAGCCTAACAGCATGAGTGTTACAGCATGAGTGTTAAGCTTCCTTGTCAGATACAGTGAAAGAAAGAAAATAATTTTCCTTGTATTTAACCAGAAAATCACAGAAGGGTCACAAACAAGTACAGGAAGCAAGGCAGAAACAGACTGGTAGATAAGGGGAGGGAGATTATTCAGGCAACAGTTCTGAGGTCTTACTAAAAATGAAATATTGGGCAGTGCCTGGGGATTTATAAGACAAGGTTGAAACTCGCTGGCCCTTTGCGTCCTCTGACAACCTGTTGGGTCAACCTGGGCACGACTGCTTTCAGCCAACTGCATCGGTGACATGAAAAAGCTGCTAAAAACAAACAAACATGTTTTAGAACTGATAACGAAAAAAATAGACTTTCAGACAGAGAACAAGAGAGTCCTTTTTCTGAAGAAATCAGACGTTAGGAGGACTGTGTTGAGATTGGCAACATGCACTCCCAACAGCAAGGTTAGTGTCCACTTATGCACTAGAAATACAAAGGAAAGTTTATTGGTTTAATTCACGCTATTTCATTGGTTTCTCAAAGTTTACCGAAAGAATTAATAGGAAAATTTCTTTTGCCTCCATATTGTTTTTTCTTTCTAAAGAAGGGAAAACAAGACAATTTAACTGTTACAAGCTATTAACCAATACTGTATCAATACAGCACAATATTGTATTCTGTTTATTTCTCAGTAATAGCTGCTGATTTTCTGATGGATTTTTGGTCGGTTTTGCAGGGTTTCTATGAGACACTTCATCAGACTTGAGGTTGTATCAGCAAAAAACCCCTATGCAGTTAGGTGACTTGAGGTGTGCCTTTTATAATCCAGAACACATGCTCTTTTGTGGAAATTTAACAGGTTATTACAGTTTATGCTCTGAAAATATGAACTAGTAATCACTATAATGTAGTTTAACAGACTTAGAAGGGTGAAACTGTGCTTAGGATTGCAGTGCTGGAATATCACTGATGGGCAGACAGACCCCATCTCCACGTACACAATTCTGTACACTCTATAAAATTACTCTGAACACAGAATTGGGTCCAAGTCACACACACAGACACCAGCATACCATCACTATGTACCAGGCCTGGATTTAATTAATGGAGCCTTCCCGGGCCATCTGCACTTATCAGAGGTGATTGGTCATGTTGGGATCTGTCTGTGGCCCAAACTGCATGGCATGTTTTTTAATGAGTCAGGTCAGGGTTCATGGAATATTGTATGTGCAGCTCTAAAATGGGGCAAATAACTTTCCCCAGGCCATTTCATCTTGGGAAATGGCAAAGTGAATTGGGTCCATGAAAACCCGGACCAGGCTGATTTTAAAGTGTATTGTGTACTTTGGCCCTGACTCTTCTCTCTGCCATTTCAGAATTCTATACTGTTCTTGAACGCATGAACACACATGAAGCTGCCTTATACTCAATCAGACCCTTGGTCCATCAAAGTCAGTATTGTCTGCTCAGACCAGCAACAGCTCTCCAGGGTCTCAGGCAGAGGTGTTTCACATCACCTATTTGCCTAGTCCCTTTAACTGGAGATGCCAAGGATTGAACCTGGGACCTTTTGCATGCCAAGCAGATGCTCTACCACTGAGCCACAGCCCCTCTCCAGTGCAGCTACTAACAGAGTTGCAGCATTCTAAAACTATTAATTTCAAAAAAGAAGAAGAAGGCTGTAACTATTCTTAGGATGGCAGGGTTGGTATGTATGTAAAGATCAGCATTCCATCCATTTGACCTGCTACCCAGCTGGTTGTCTTCAATTCACTGGTCCTAGAGAGCAGTAAGAGAGATGGACCAGAGTCTACAGTGGAATGATTCAGATAGAAACTAATGCTGACATGCTTGAATAATCTGAACTGGGTTTAAAGAAAAAAATGGGGGGGGGGTATTACAGGACTAGAATTGTATGGCTTTGGACCACCAAACTGCAATCTGGTAACAATCTGTACAACTCAGTGCTAATTTACATGATAAAAATGGCTCCAGTAGGGGAAAGAAACCAGATTTTCCCAGAACAGAAAAAATGATTTACTGATACTGTGAAATTAACCCACGAACACACTCTCTTCCTGTGTTCTTGCAACCCTTGTATACTGTGAAAAGCATCGATGAAATCAAGTGCTAGATGGTCAATGGTAAACACACATAATTGTTAGCATTCATGTGTGTACAGTACCGTCAAGTCACAGTCATCTCATGGCAACCCCAACAAGGGGCTTTCAAGGCAAGTGATTAAGCAGAGATGGTTTGCTATTGCCTTCCTCTGCCAGAGCTGACCTTAGTGGTCTCCCTTCCAAGTACCAACTCTGCTTAGCTTCCAAGATCTAATGAGATAGGGCTATACCATGCTGCCTTCCCTCCCTTACTCTGAAAAAATGAGCTGTGATTAACGAAACCTCATAGCCTGCCAGAAATGTTGTTAGTCTTTAAGGTGCTACTGGACTCTTGCTCTTTTCTACTGCCTTCCCTCCCGTTAGCACTCATAGTCATATGATTTTGACACCCAATAGGACAACAAGGAAACTGGACATTTGAAGGGGGACTGATACATATGCTATCGTCTTCACCCGCCTTTTGCTGTAAGGCTAATCCTCATGATTAAAAAAAAAAAAAGCCAATGATTGTCACTTGCTGAAAAAGCAATACGGAATAATTTCCAGGATAAATAATAAACTGGGCAGAGCACAGCAGTACCATTAGTGATTTAACAAAGAGTTACTACTGGCAAGTGCCATTATGCAGATATATCCAGCAGAATTTTGCTTATGAGACCTGACATCATATATATTTACAATTGCTCATTGGCTTTCATAATTCTTCTACTAACTTTCAACAGCAAATTGATTTAGTACACCACATGAGATGATACGTTTCTGAGAATTAACCTGCATGATAGCATGATGTGTTAAGACCCTCCAGGAACAGGCAAGCTAAAATACTTCAGTAAAGAGTTAGAGAACTCAAAAGCTACCACTAATTACAATGGATTTAATGGGCTTCATAAAGAAGGTCAGTTCAGACAACACATCAAAATGCATGAACATAAAAATCATTATGACAACATGCAAATGCAATAGTTAACTGAGTTTAGCTTTCTCCCAAGGAACATTTCCAATACTTTATGGTAGTAGATTGTGATTACAGGCAGTTTTTTCAAAAATTTCAATGCTATGGCTGCTCTACCTTGCTGATTTATAGTGGAAGCATCTTCTGACAAAGTGACAAATTCAGACACCAGGGATATACTTTCAATTAAGAGTGGAATGAAGACTATGCTGATATCAGACTTTATCAAATCAAGAAACAAGTGTTTGGAGGCTATATTGAAAGAGAGTGTTTAGTTACTCTCTAAGAGTTATCAGGACTAGGGCAGAAGGGAAACTTGGTATACACCGAAGTGAATACTGGGTAGTCGTTCTTCAAATGAGGCATTCCACACAATAGTTATTAAATGAGACCATGAAATTAAGGGGCAAGTTATTAATAAAGAGTTTGGTTCTTCTAAGCTGTAACTTATATATATAAGGCAGAACACAACAGATCCCAGGCACCAGGTTGCCATGGTGACTGGAAATTTCATGGTGGTGCCTAGCATTTTCAGCAATTATTTTATTGCAGACACGGCCCTATTCGATGGAGGCCCAACAGTTAGGAATATGGGCAACTGGGTTAACCTCTGCCTGTTGAACGCTTTTTTTTTTCACCCAAAAGAGAGAAGCTCAATTGGAACACATTCTCTGACAGAAGAAATAATAAAGGCCCAGGCTGTGTGTAACTTTTCTAAACATTATTTAAGTTTACTGAATGCAGCAGAAAGGGGGGGGGTTTACAGACATAAGAAGAGCCCTGCTGGATTAGACCAGTGTTCCATCTGGTCCAGTATCCAGTCTCACACAACGCCTCTAGAGGTCCAACAACAGGGCATAGAGACCGAGGCCTTCCCCTGATGTTGCCTCCTGGCACTGGTATTTAGAGGTTGATTGCCTCTGAATATGGAGGTTCCCTTTAGTCACCATGTCATAGTTTGGTGATAGAAAAGCAAGTGTTCATTGCAATCAGTGTGTTTCCCTTTTGTAGGGGGGAAGAACTTTTCATAAAACAGCAACATTTTTATGTTTTTTAATTGTTCCAGTAAAAATGCAGTTCTGATTAGCAGGAGTTGAGTCCTGGGCAGACATCCACACCTTGAATTGTACACAAATATCCCAACTCTACTAGAAGTATTTTGCTTAATGATGATATGCAGTCTGGGTCACAGAGCAGAGAAAATCTGTCAAGGGTCACAAGGGAAAATTCTAGTTGTGGCGTATCTGTCACAGTAGCATCTTTCAGCAGTTCTTGATGGAAGTGCAATGATCCAACCAGTTTTCCATTGGTGAGAAAAGGAGGAAGGGGCCCCCTTTTACCATCAAAAAGGCTATGTTTGAGATCATGAAACCTGCATGGGAAAAAGCCACATGGAACGAGGGCTGTAAAAAAGATGGAAATGGGCCGAGATTGAGCATAAAAGGTTGCCTGGATCCAACCCAAAACTTATTTATCATTTCACAACAATGTTTTGTTGTATGACAGAAAAATAAATGTACATGAAGTTCTTGTCATTGCATGTTTACTCACAAACCTTTTTTTATATGGCTCTTAAAGCCAAGGATAATTTGCCAAGGCCAGCATTAAGAACTCAGCTTTATCATATTGGAGTGAGACAACATTTGTTGACAGTACTATTGGATATTTTTAAATTTAACAAAGCTATGGTTGAAAAGGAGGAGTTCATAATCCACAACATTTTCAGTCACTGAAGAGATAAGCCTCCAGCGTAAAATGGAGGACAAATCCAATGTACCATAAGTATTCGTAATGCATGTCTTATTGATTTGTGGCTCTGCTGGCCTGGAAATAGAAAAGAAGGGAGAAAAAAGAGTATGACACTGTGTGTTCTACACCTGACTTTCATGTTCTATAAATGAGGCCCTCAAATGGAAGGTTTTCTAAAAAAAACAAAAAACAATTTAGTGTATAATTCTGCTTGTATTAAAGAAAATCTGTAAAAAACTGAAAACCATTATAGTAATATTGGTTGCAGCCATATACATACAGACCTCAAAAATACTAATTTTCTAAACTCTCATGACTTTGCTATTTGCTGTTTATTCAGTAAAAGTATTTGCAAGTATTTTTACTAGTATTTCTGCCCCTAGAAAATACAAACATTGCATCCATCTCCCTATCTGCCTGTTTGAAGGACAAAGTAAAAAGGCAGCATATTTCATGAGATCACACATGATAGATAATTATTTATAAAAATAAACTTTTTTTAATTTCATAGGCCTGTACTTCAGGCTGAATGACTTTTTTAAAGCATCATAAAAAGAAGCATAGATAACCATGTAAAAACTAGTTACTTCAGGAGGTTGGTTGCAATTAAAAGAATTTGCCACTTGAAGAGGCTGACAAAAAATAACTTTAGCTCTTTTTTTTTTACTTCATAAAACTGAAGTCAATTCATTGGATAGGATGCTACAACACTCAAGCTTGGCTGAGAGATTACTCTTACTCCAAAGGAAAGAGTCTTTTTCCAACATAGGGAGCTTCTCCCATCAATGCAAATCTCTGACTGCTGGAACAAGATTCCTCAGACAGTTTAATGAAAGTGTGGCAGAAGAACAAGCAGAGACTATGCCCTAATCCCTCATTATGGATGGCACCTTTTAATGCATATGGAAGCAAGAATGAAAACAAGGAAAACGGTCATATCAGATACCGTGACCTACTGAATAAGGAAGGAAAAAATCAAAACATGGCAAGAGATGGCAGAAGAGAATCCCAAATTAAGCTGGCTTGCACATTACCAACTAGTATCCAGACTTCAAAATTATTGTATGGTTGCTGGTAAAATGAGAGAAGAAACGGAATTCGAAAAATGATAAAGGCTCAAACGAACATCTTTTAGGGAAAATTTATAAATTGCTCCTTAAATATGATACAGAAGAGGAACACGTTAAAACTTGTGCAATTAAGTAGATGCAAAATCTCGGAGAAAATATAGCTATCAAAGACTGGGAACATCTTTGGCAGAAAGGACTAAAATTTACAGCCTGCCAAAGCATCAAAGAAAATCGGCACAAAATGTTTTTCTGGTGGTACATAACTCCTAATGATATTCAGCATATAAACAAAAAGCCATCAGGTTTGTGTTGGAAATGCCATAAAGTTAGAGGTACATTTTACCATTGCTGGTGGACCTGCAAAAAAGTCCAAAATTTTTGGAAAAAAGTACATTCAACCCTCAAAAAAATCCTTAATAATCACTTCCTCAGTGGAAATCCTAAATAATCAGTTCCCCAGTGGAAAGGAGCCATACAGCTCATTCCTGAGTCTTGCAGTGGCCAGGGATGATGTAGCTGAGGCGCTGCAGCGGTGCCTCTAAAGAGTAACCACTGCTGCCGCATGGCTTTAAAAAGCCTTTTAAAAAGGATTATAAAGAAAATGGGCCTTTCCCCCCATAGAAAACAGTGATGCAAGGGGGCATTCCTAAGCTGGAGGGACTTTGGAAGCTGCGCCCCCGGGAATGCCCCGGGAATATCCCCCCCCCCATGCCAGCGCCACATATCACTAGGATTTAGGTCCTAGAGAGACCATGGTGTCAGAGGAGCAGCATGCAGGCACTGATGGAACTGCTCCCGCTGCCAGATAAGTGCCTCTTATTCCGTGACAAGAGGCCGCTTACACTAGCGGCAAGGTCACGCTGCCTTAGGGTTGCCTCTTCCCTCTTCGCCACTGGCGGGAGCTTTAGGGGGCGGAGCCTGAGGAGGGCGGGGTGTGGGGAGGGGCTTCAATGCCATAGAGTCCAATGGCCAAAGCGGCCATTTTCTCCAGGTAAACTGATCTCTATTGGCTGGAGATCAGTTGTAATAGCAAGAGATCTCCTGCTAGTACCTGGAGGATGGCAATGCTATGCCGCCTCCAGAGCACTTTCAGCTTCCCACCTCAGGAATGAGTTGATAGGGCCTAACCCACTGTTTTTACTACTGGTTCATGATTCCGATGTGGATTCCCATCAATTATAATTACCGGAATACTAATACCTATTTGGAGATAGCTACTCTGCATGCTCTGTGCCATGCAATTTATTTTTTCACTGTAATAACAGCAATGGCAGTGTAAAAGTAATCGCTTTGAGGCTGGATCCTTTTATTTATTGCATGAAAAAAAATTAAATGCTAGGATGCTCTTCCTCTACTCATGTGTAAGCTCTTGCTTTAACAGGAGCATGAGACCAACTATAATACCTACCTATTATAATGCTACACAGACTCTTTCACAAGCTCTTTGTGGATTAGCAGCTTTTTCCCTTCGACTCATGGTGCTAAGGATCCAATCTTCTGTAACTAACAGAGCTGGCTTTACCATTAAGGCAAGGTGGGGCAGTTCGCCACCGAGAACAGATTCAGTGGTACCATATAATCATCCATTTTCCAGCATATTATCATTAATGTATTATTTTTTATTATACTTTCCAGCCATCATTGGTTCCTAAAGCAGCTCACAGGAATAAAAATCTAATATAAATGACAATGTTTAATATGTTTCGAGCTGAATTCAGAAATAGTGCAACGATACATGGCTGTTTCCTGTACTACCTGTGATGGCCTCACTGATTTTAATCATGTAAACCTAATTTTCTATTATTGGGTAAGTGGCATTTGGATTTTCTGCATCAGGTTCCCCACATTTCCTGAGCTACATCTGATAATTATGCATTTTTAATGTTGGCATTACCTGGAAACATAATCAAATATTGGGGGGGGGGGACTCTCTACACCCTAGAAGACCAACACATTTATGCACTAGACAGATGGAATTATGTGCTTCAGATTCTTATTAATGGCGCCTGGACGCAAGGCAAGGCAGATAAATTTTCTGCAGAAAATACATCTCATTAAAGCTATTCCAGGTGTTTTTTCAATAAGTTGCTTCCTTGTACAAATTTCCGAAATTATGATGTCTGCCAGAGAGATTATTTGAAAATCCTATGAGGTGTGAAGAGGAAGGGAAGAAAATGTGAACTCCACACTCTGTTCTCATTTTTAAAAATGAGGTGATAGCAACAATTCTTTCCCCTAGTACATTAGAATTGAGGCACACTGACATGATGTATGCATTTCAGGTGCCAGAGTCAAGAGAACAGATGTTACACAGAAACAGAACTCAGAAAAACAGCCATTAACAGCCTTGAATCTGATTTAGAATGGTAGACGTTGAGCAGTACAAGGACTCTCCTCTTGTGTGGCATTTCCTGTTATTATGTCAATCAATAAATGGATTGTGAAGTGATATAGAGTGGGAATATGAAATAAAAATAAATAAACCTATGTTATTTATGCTAGCAATTTAAGATGACGGTTGAATCTTTGGT
The DNA here is from genome assembly GCF_029931775.1 of Euleptes europaea. NCBI lineage: Eukaryota > Metazoa > Chordata > Lepidosauria > Squamata > Sphaerodactylidae > Euleptes > Euleptes europaea. The sequence continues at coordinate 51,827,775 of NC_079320.1, forward strand.
ATGAAGTATCTTGTTACATGAAGTCATTTCCCCACCCCAATGGTTTATTTAAATGATTACTGTTTTGTTTGGTGTGTTTTTTTACAAAAAAATCTCCATTAGAGGAATAAAAAGCACACTAACGGAGCAATCCTGAAGGGGGGACAGAGCTGCTGAGGAAGAGGTGTGACCCCTAGTCTGGCATAAGTGCACTTTCGGTCTGGAAACACCCCTTTTTGCAGGTGTCGAGGTACACCAGCAAAAAAGGTGGCGTAGCCCTATTAAACTCTATGGGCGAGTTTCACAAGGCTTGGGGGAGGGATCACTCTCCCCCTGTACACCGCTGCAAGCCGCTCAGGAGATGGTGCACCTGTGCCATCCCTGGCTGCCTTGTAAGCAACCCCCCTTCAGGATTTGGCTGGAAGACTTCCAACATGCCACCAGAGCCTGGAGCAATGGAGTTCATGGCAAAGGAAGAGTAGGAGGCAAATAGTCTGCATAGTGGTCAAGCCAAGACCCATCAAACCAAGAGGGAAATCAGATAGACTTCTTAAGAGCTCATTCCTGCCCTGCCTTATTTTCAAACCACGCCCTGGGTCTACTGTCCCAGTTGCTACACTGTTCTTTCCAGGAAGTGACCTTGCGGACTGGCTCAAGAGCTTATTCCCTTTCACCTACCTTGGCAAACATTCATATTAATGACTTTCCAGTTCACAAAACTATGCTAGGAAAGCAGAGGTCCTACAAATAGTGTTGTGATTATGCATCGGCACAGCTCTTCATGCTTGCTATACATTATTCAAACACTCCCACTGTTTATAAAAGGTTTCAGTTCTGCAAACATTAAGCAGAAATAATATCATATGACTGAGAGTGCACAATTACAGAGGGTGGACAGAAAATTGAAAACAAAATGGGAAGCAACCTTGAGAGCAAAAAAGGGAAAATAGGCAGAACTGCACAAATTGGAAACAACAAATGAAAGCTCTACCCGATACATTATTCATTTGAATACTTGTGTATTCATGCAGATTTATTGGACATCCTTAGAGTACAGCCCAAAGAGCTCCACTGTGGCAGAAGCCCGCTGAAATGACTGTAGCCTTTACAGGAGTGGTTGGAGGACTGGCGCCTCAGAGAGTACTATGAGAACAGATGGCATCATTGGGCAATGCCCTCTGATTTTTTGGATTATTTATTCTTGACAGGCACCATGTTTTAAAGAAACATGTTGTGGCTCAGACCCCAGCAAGTGAGGAATCTTCAGGGCAAGAGCCGTGTCAGGAGGAACCAGTCTTCCCCGGACCCCGAACCTCAGCTGGCTGAGAGTCCACTTCATTCCGACTTGCAGCAGGGAGAGAACACGGTGCAGCAGAAGGAATCTGAACCACAGACCAGCCCTGCTGGGGATTCCAGAACGGTGGCGGAAACACCTCACTCCTTGGGCTCAGCCCCAGCTGCAACTCCTCAGATTAACTGCCCACCCAGCTCACCTGAATTAGTTCGGCAACGCAGTCAGTGTGGCAGAGTAGAATTACACAGTAAAAGGCGCAGTGCCAGATTAGAGGCTCAAAGGCGTCGCATAGAGAACTGTGAGTCTTCGGGAGATGAAGACTAAGGAAAATGGAGGCAGCATAAAAGGCTGGCCTGGGTAGGCCGGCCTTGCGGATGCAACTTTGCCAAAGGACCTGAGACGTTTGCCGCTGACGCTTTTCTGCAACAACTCTATGGATTTCTGGCCCCTTGGACTGGCCTGACTGGCCTTGACCCAGCTTGAAGACTTCGGCTTATGTCCAGCAGGCTCCTGCCCTGCTTCTGTTCTGCTTCGGTGAAGTTTCTAGTGATTAGATCCAGCCTCTGCCAAGTTGCAGCCTCTCTGTAACTGGACGCTCCCCAGCAGCCGGCCGGGCCAGCACAAAACAATTGTTGTGCCCCTATGCAACATCTTTGCATCATCATAAATAAACAACAATTCTGTGTAAAAGCTGTTTAAAGACAAAGGATTAACGCATCGTTACTATCTGATAAAATGAAACAGAACCTACAAACAGGATCATTTCCATGGCCTCTGTACCATGGAAATTCTTGATATTAACATCTGTTGATTCAGTTCTATATTTAAAAAAATAGCCCTCCATCTTCCATCACTGATGTCGCTAGTGAAAGACCTCCCAAGTTCTAAAAATAGACAGCCCCTATTAAGAATAATATTCCATACAGAAATTTTGTAAAATTGTTTTTTTTTGTGCAGTTTTGAATTGTTAGCTGTGTTCTGTTGAGCTAAAAGAAAAGTGAGTAACAAATATAAAATCTACACAGAATTTTCAACATTTGCAAAGCAAGTGTTGTTTTTATTGGAACTATACAAAACCTATAAGAAATAGCACCTTCCTAAGAAATCAGTGATTGTGACCACTGCCATTTGGCTGACTGGGTTTTCCTTGTTTCTTGCCATCTCATGGTTTATTTCCTTAATGCCTTGGGACTAGTTCATACATTCAAGTGTGACCCAGCCGTTTCTTATACTTGGACTGACAAAAAGAAAGCAGTGTTATAATTCTCCACTGGCAGGTGAGCCAAATGGAGTATATGAATAAAAAATAAATACAATTAAACTATATGCCATTTTGGTTCACATATTTCCAGTGCATTAATATGATGGTCCACGTCAATTTTGTAAGTTAATAAGTTAATATTGCACAGTTTGTTTAGCTCCCTGGAAGCACAGCATGTGGCCTCTTATCTCCCTTGCTCCAAACTTGATTGCCAATTAGAAGAGAGAAGAGATAATAACATGCAAGCCATAGGGTAAAGAAGAAAAAAAAGATTTGAACATTGTTAATACTGACAGTCACAGCTGCAAAATGAGTGGTTAACTCCAGTTCCAGAGAATTCCTTGGTCTTAGGCAAAAACCAAATCAGGCAAAAAGTTAATATTTTATATGTTGTGAGAAGAATGAACAATGCAAGGGGAGTGACGCAAAATGAGAGCTGTATTTAGATTTAATAAATGCCTGGGAAACTTAATTGTATATAATACAACTAATTTCAAAGCAGGAAAATGTCCCAGGCACCCCAGTCTTTTATAATCTTTGTTTCGGAGTCCTTCCAGTTACAAACTGTCTTTTCTCTGTTGTTTTTTTACACTTTAATTATAAATGGTATCTGCTAAAAGCCACTATTAAAAACCAGGTACCAATTACCGCCAGAGTGAAAGGCCAACAAAGCGGTACAAAAGGCTCAGCAAAGGGTAGAGCTCAAGCAACCAACTCTTTTTCTAAATCATTTTTTTCTCCTTTCCCCGGATTTCAGTATGGGCTGTTGAGCCCTTCCATTATGGGTTCAATCTGACAAACCCTGTGAAAGTGGATCTTACCTCCTCCTTACTCTTCATGCAGAACAGACTACCAAAGAGATCTTGCTAGTGGTCAGAGGATCCTCGTGGGCAAAAAGCCACATGGCGATGCAATATGGGAGGACAATTAAGCAAAACCATTCTCACCCCTCCTGTCCACTGGTGAATAGGGTTGCCAACTGCCAGGTAGTAGCAGGAGATCACCTGCTAATACAATTGATCTCCAGCCGATAGAGATCAGATCACCTGGAGAAAAATGGCCACTTTGGCAACTGAAATCTATGGCATTGAAGTCCCTCTCCTCCCCAAACCCTGTCCTCCTCAGGCTCCACCCCAAAAATCTCCTGCCGGTGGCAAAGAGGGACCTGGCAACCCTACTGGTGAAAGAGGTTCTGGTGGCAGATGAGGGAAGCAAAGGGCTGACTCAACCAATTCCCACTCTTCACTGCAACCCTTTCTGAAGCTTTTTGCTTGTGAGAATCTGTGACACACACACACACACACCCCCGCAGCAGTTCTTTTCCAGGGCTCACAGGTTTCTGCTGGGGAAAAGGGAAGATTGGCTTCTATGTGCAGCACTGTTGGTTCATGAGATCCAATCTACATGTTTAGTGTCAGTTCTAGAGCAGTTCCACCATTCTTCTTAGGATGTTTCTTTTTAAAAAGAAGACTGAGCTACCAGGGCTGCCATTTGCAGAGCGAGTTGAAGAGAGAAATGTTTAACCCTTTCTCCTCAGACCACTGTTCCACTGATCAAAGCTGCCACTCTCCACCACCTACTTTCACCCCCACTCACCAGCTCGGGTAACACTAACAACAGCCTTGGAGTAGTGATTTTCAGAATCCTGAGGAAAAACAATTAAAGCATCCTTCACCCACACAAGAGTTCCCCTTTAAACCACAACCACAGCATCTGTATTTCGTTTTTTAAAAATCACATGATCACGCGTAATGCATAGCTCCTACCTTAGTCTAATACATAAAAGCTGTATTCCAAGGATTTATGTAGTAAAAACAAAAGTACAGTCTAAGACCAGTGTATTTAAAGGATCATATGAGCCTGGCCTGCACTTAAGATCTGCAGGGGCCCTGCTTTATGCACCTAGGGTTGCCAACCTCCTAGCAGTAGCTGGAGATCTCCCGCTATTACAACTGGTCTCCTGCCAACAGGGATCAGTTCACCTGGAGAAAATGGCTACTTGGCAATTGGACTCTATGGCATTGAAGTTCCTCCCCTCTCCAAATCCCGCACTCCTCAGGCTCCACCTCAAAAATGTCCAGGTACTTCCCAACCTGGAGTTGGCAACCCTATATGCGCCCCTAACTTTAGAGGTAAGGCAGTTAGTAGAGACAGGGCTGTCTTGGTGGTGATGCCCTGATTATGGAATTCCTTTACAAGGCCTAGCTACATTCTGTTGCTCTGACTGGGGTGGGGACAGAGCCAAAAGGCAGCTCATGACTCACAGGGCTTTATGTGAGTCAAGATTTTCTATATCATCAGATCAAACTCTGAGACCTAGTAACCCTAAGCCCAAACACCTTCCATTTTCAAAATTAAAATGTTTCAGTGCCACAAATCTGATGACAAAAAGTCAAAGAGAGTATCATAAGTACTGAGTAAGCAGCATGGAGGAGCCCCGTGGCGCAGAGTGGTAAGCTGCAGTACTGCAGTCCAAGCTCTGCTCATGACCTGAGTTCGATCCCAACGGAAGTTGGTTTCAGGTAGCCGGCTCAAGGTCGACTCAGCCTTCCATCCTTCCAAGGTCGGTCAAATGAGTACCCAGCTTGCTGGGGGTAAAGGGAAGATGACTGGGGAAGGCATTGGCAAACCACCCCGTAAACAAAGTCTGCCTAGTAAACGTCGGGATGTGACGTCACCCCATGGGTCAGGAATGACCCTGTGCTTGCACAGGGGACCTTTACCTTTAAGCAGCATGGGGAACATGTACTTAAGGGGGGTTGAATGGCAGTATCTTTAATGGCGGGAGGAAGGGAGAGATTTGGGGTTTGTTATTTTATTCTGGTTTTAACTGGAAATGTTTTTAAAGTTTTATTTTAAGCCACCTTGTACCACGAGGAAACGTTTTAATAAATAAACAAACAAATAAACACCTCCCCCCCAATCTTTCACTGAGAATCTGCGAATATGAGATGAACTTCACACATGACACTTGGCCAGCCTACTGTTGATGAGAAGAAATACTAACAGACAGTAAGGAAATATAAATTCTCCACGTGCCCTCAGCTTGGGGGTGGAATAGAGGAATCGGCATCTTCTCTTTGCTATTCTCATTAGGAGAAAATCCATACAGATTTCTATTTGCAATGTTCCACAGTTAACGTCTGTGCTGCTGCAGGTGGAGACATACAGTAAACCTTTCTAGACATTTTGTTGCCTTCAACCTAATTCCTAAATGGATCGGAAAATGCAAAGAATACAATTCAATACTTCAGGATCATAAACAGTAAATAGCAGCTCAAGACAATTTTGTCCTTAATTGGCTTCTTTGACTATCTGGCTTGTCTAGTACCCTTCACCGTTTCTTAATTTTTATTCCAATTTTCAAAGGTAAATGCCTCAGAAACACACTGCTGAAGTAGGATTGTCAATTGCATTGCCAACACTATAGAAGAACAAGACTGACAAAGTGCTACTTTTTTTATCCTATTCTTAGTCTTCGAGGATGTTTTAAATGCTATGTATTTGTCTGACAGTGTGTATGGTACTTAAAGTAATACAATTATTAGAGAGAGATTCCCAGACATCTGTATTACCTTTCTCACTGTGTTATACACCACTAGACATTTTTAATTGTAACCCCCATAAACAACATTTTCAGCAGGGGGAAAACATTCTATTTGCCAATGCAATGATTTTTAATACCATTTATCTGTTGCCATAGCAACAGCTGTGCACTAAGTGATTGTGTTTTGTTTATTGGGATTTTGCAGTCATCTTATCAGGTGGGGGTACTTTAAGGAACCTTAAATCTTTTCATTAAGACAATCCCCAAAAGCTACCCTACTGGTATTTGTATGGGGCTATTAAAGCAGGCCTGCACAACTTACAATTCACTCCCATGGACCATTGTCCATCAGCTGTGTATTCTGGCTGGTAAACTGCTCCTTTTTGGCAGTCCCAGCCAGCCAGCAGATATAGGCAGTGAAATAAACCCTGACATACTGCCATGCATGGCTCTGGGGTTACCTTCAGGTTAGTGGCTTAAGCTGTGCAGATTTGACTGGTTTAATGCGCTGTCCATCAGGGAGGCAAGAATAGTGTGCACCCTTCCTAAAAGTATTTCTCCCTGCCCCTTTTGCTACATCTGACAAGGAAAAGTGGCATAGCTTCATGAATCACAGCAAAGAGTTAGACATCAGAGTTTTTTTTTTGTTTTTTTTTTTAAAGCATGAGATGGCTTTAAATTATTATTTTTTTAAAGAAACCTTCCTCCTCTCTCCCAAGTTCCCATCCAGTAAACAGAAGGAAGTGACATTGCAAGAGGGAGGCAATTTTCCAGACAGCAAGCCAGAGGCCAGCAAACAAGGATGTGGTTCAAGTAGTCCTACATCAGATTTGCCTCAGTTTGATATGGAACTAACAAATAATGCAGGCAATGCTGCGGAGAGTGGTACTGGAACTAAGGTGCCCCAGTGACCTCCATGGAAATGAGTTCAACTCTGTTGAAATAAATGAGTGGACAATCATGCCCATGACATATCATAAGCAGCTTACTGGATGTGTTAAAATTAGTATATTAACAGTTTTCAGTGCCTTCTGTTTTTTTCTTCAGTGTAAACAATGTAAGAGAAGTATATTCTATGCTGTCTTTAAATTTTACAAGAATGATTCAACATAGCTTACCACAAGCCTACCTCCCTTCTAAATGCCCACTGAGATGGGGGTGACCCCTTTGCAGCCCCATAAAATTGGGTCCCCTGTCCCAAACTTCCCCAAACCTCAGTATCCATCTAAGGAGAGTCCATTGCAACTATGCTGCAAATTTGGTGACTCTACCTCGAAAAAGGGCCCCACTGGAGCCTTAAAAATAAATTCCATAGACCATAATAGACCCGAAATTTTTCAGGATTTTTCGGGAAATAATTTTTTCAGGAAATAAAGCCAAATATTCATTTACTGGTATGGTTATTCAGCTCATTTTGGTTTACCTGTAAAAAAATGGGGCCTATAAGCCCAAACCTGTAACTTACTGGGGGGGGAAATTTCACACCCCTATATGGGACCTGTGTAGACAAAATTAGGTCATCAAGCCTCATGCTTGGAGAATAGGGGGAGGAAAGGCCTCTTATCTCAGTGGCACCCCAGCACACCCATGTTATTTCTGGGTTAAACTGTAATCACACCAGATGCTTGTCAGAGTTCAGTACCACGTTGCATTACAGCAATAGTAAACTCCACTCCAGACATTGCAGAGAGTTTTTAAAAGTTTTATTAAGAAAGCAAATGGGTCAGCAGCTCTATACAAACTTAAAGTTAGAATGCCGATGGGAAGGATACAGGCTAACTATATAGAGAACACACAGTAGAATTGATTGCAGGTCCGACTGGGTGCCCTCACTGACAATGCTCTAGCATTTCACAAAAACTATGTTAAAACCATAGAGCATTCTAGAGCATCACCAACAATGTGCTGATGTCACTTCCAGGTACACAGGAAGTGACATCCGCATGTAAGCAGCCAGTTGCCAGTCCATTCCTGGCAATGCTAGACAAAAACCATGTGGAATAGGAGCTGTAGTAAAAAGGGGAATTGGGTGATACTGAATGGGGAAAAAAAACCTATCTGGATCCAACCCAATAGTATTAGTAGACCAGTTGCAGTAGGATCATTTAATTTTACTGCAGTATGTTGGCTTAGACATAGAATAAAAGAAAAGTTGGATAGTTGTGGAACATGTTTTAATGTTCGTCATTAGCACTTGGAGACCTAACTATGCTATCAAGTGTATTTTTTTGACCACATACTTCAATTCTCAGAAGAATCTCTACAGCAATACCTGAAGCTTATTTTACATCAACAAAGTGAACTTTGTTTTAATTAACATGCATGATTGATGTGCTAGAATCTCATTTCCAGGGAAATGAATATGATAATTTGATACTTGCGTATTTTTACTCCTCATTTTAATTAAAGTATTCTTTTATAAGTATAGGGCTATCTAATTAGAAATTAATTACACTGAATTGTTTATAGTCAGGATTTTCACCAACAAAGGCAAGGTCAGTCAGAATTCTAATAAACCCTGCCGTCATGCTCTTGCAGTTTCTGGAAGCAAGAGAGAAATAGTTACACAGAAGTCCCTCTAGCATCATTACTGGAACTTAGATGCAAACAGCAAAGAAGAAAGGCAGGAAGGGGAAAGGGAGAAAGAAAATAAGATGTTCTGAAAGTGAAGTAAAGTATGTGTGGAATGCAAAAACATGAATTGTCTCCTTGAAAATGAATCATCACCCAAAGGCTAAGAAGTCAAAATCACAGAAACAGAAGGATTACTGTTGTAAGGTAAAGGGAGGTGGAATTCCTGAATGCTTAGGCAGTGAATACAAACAGATAAAAATGAAGAGATATAAGAAGTACACAACAAACAGATGAGCATAAAGGAAATAAAATGACCAGTAGTACCACCTTTTTTATTGATGGTTCTTTTTTAATCCTGTCACATTTGCACACGGGCAAACTGTATTTCTTTTGGACATTATGATCAACATAGTCATTAGAGATATGGTGAATATTTGATTAGCCAACAGATAAATAAATAATATGGAAATACAATTAAGAACCTAAATCCTGGTGTGCTAGTCTGTTGCAGAAAAAACAAAAGAGCCTTAAATTCTAACAGATTTATTGCAGCAAATGTTTTATGGGCTACAGCCCACTTCACCAGAAATATGAATAGCCTGCACAACTTAGTTGGTAGAACATCAGACTTTAATCTGAGGGTCCAGGATTCATGTCCCTGTTTGGGTGAGAGTTCCTTTTGGGGAGGGATCATGGCTCAGTGGTAAAGCATCTGCTTAGCATGAAGAAGGTCCCAGGTTCAATTCCTAGCATCTCCAGCTAAAAAAGGATCAGATGAGAAAGATCTCTATTTGAGACTCTAGAGAGCCACTGCCAGTCAAAGTAGACAATACTGACTTTCATGGACCACTGATCTGATTCAGTATAAGGCATCTTCATGTGTGTTCATGAATTGGAAAAACAGAGTTGCACTTACCTGTAACTATGGTTCATCGAGTGGTCTTCTGTGCATGCTCCTCCCATATTAGCTAGCCCATTAGTTAATATCTGCCTGTCAAGCCCTGCTCTCTGTGCCCCTGCATTCAGAGGTGAGGCAGGTTGCTACTAGAGACAGGTCATTTTCTGGGGTGGGACCTAGTGTTTGGAATGACCTCGCCCTTGAGGCTCATCTGGGACCTACTTTATTTTTGTTTAGACACCAGGGTAAAACTCATCTTTTTACCCAAGCTTTTAATTAAAGGTTTAATAGTCTGCTTTGTTTTATGGATTTTATGAAGTTGTCTAATGGCTTGTTAAATAATAGATTTTGAGTTAATCCAACAGCGCTGTCACAACATGATGGTGTCACTTCCGATTTTGCGCTGGAAATGATGCTTCACATTGGCGCAATGCCCAATCGCTACCCCCATTGCGCCCCCACTAGTCTGTTGTGGTGGTGAGGAATGGTGGGCAAGGTCCAGGCCAGTAAAAAACCACACTCTTTGGTATGTATGTAGAAATTAAGATTTGTGTTTGTTTATAAATTTATGTAAGGCTGTGCATTAGGATACTTTTGTTGTTATTATAGAGAAGTTGGCTGACGAAGCTTTTTGGCGAAAACGTTTCCAGATAAAGCGTTCCCCTCCCTGTGGCGCTGGGAGCCTCCCGGCTACCGCCCTGTTTCACGGGATGAAGATTTCTATCAGCTCTCGGGCTATTGCTGTGATACAGGACGCTTCCCATTGATCACACAGTGACATTCTTGCTCTTGCTTTGGCGTCTCATCACAGCATGAATTTTTACCATTCTTTGGGAGCTTCAAATATCTTGGTCTCTTTCGCTTTCAGTTATACAAGAGCCTTTTATATGTATGATGCACTTTGTTTGCATATAGTTCTTGATTAATGTGTATGTGTGTGTGTGTGTGTGTGTGTGTGTGTGTGTGTGTGTGTGTGTGTGTGTGAGAGAGAGAGAGAGAGAGAGAGAGAGAGAGAGAGAGAGAGAGAGAGAGAGAGAGAGAGAGAGAGAAAGAAAACGAGAATTGTTCATTGTAATATTTATTATAACACAGTGTGTTACAACATAGTGAGCCCGCGTGCTGTTTTTTTTCCTTATTGCTAGCAATATTAGCAGTTGTGGGAAGGGCAATTTGTATTGGGGAAATTATCCAGAAAGCAAGAATTAAAACAGAGGCCTCCCCCCATATCACACATGCCATCCTTTAGCTGTCATGTTCATCCTCCTCACTGATATCTCATGCCCTGTCTGGTTTCACCCTCTCTCTTGCTGTCTCTTACTGATTGCGGTATACCAATGTTAAGATGGCATGGAAGATGCTACATATCATGGAAAGTTGGGCAAGTGTGAAATTTGCTTTAGGGCCGGATGAACATTTTTTTTGAAGGGGGGCAAATGTACAAAATGATGCCTCCCATATTATACATACCGGTATTTATATATAGATATAATCAATGTATATAATATACATATATAATCAACAACTTCTTAAAATGATAGAATAAATTGTGTTGCCCTCTATTCACTTTTACATTATCTTTATCTATTATCTATGAATAATTACACTTTTGACACTTATCAACGATGGACAGTGCGGTATATTGGTACTGTTACTTTAAGGACAACTCATAGCAGAGAGTAGCCATGAGGCCCTGAAGTGATCATGTTCTTCTGTAATTTTCACAAAAGTGTATTTCCTTAAACCCTATTTCCAGCGCACTTTAGATACTTAAAAGATCTTTTCCCCCAAATGCATTGAATGAAATATACTAAAACTATCAGAACACTCTCACTTGACTTTGACAACATAGTGACAGGATGAAGTCACTTTGAAAACTTAGCACTACACAATTGCATAGCAAGCTAGCTCTTTTCTAACATAAAATAGAAGACCCCTTCACTGCCTATGGAAAGCCATAGTTGCTCTGAAAGTTTGTCACCAACAAGAGAGTACATTATCCTCTTAATGCACTTGTGTAGCTTCCATTTATGTTTCCATTTTTTTGCATTTTTGCTGTATTTGCTGGTCATGGACTGTAATAAATACTTTTGACCTTTTCATTGGATTTGTATGTCATTGCTGAGAGAATATGTAGTTTTGTTACAATGGAAGCACCAGTCCATCGCGACTGGTTTTCTTATGACATTAGCAATTGTGTCATTATTGTATTTTTATTTTTAAGTTTTGCTGACTGTTGGTCAATGTCTTTTTAAAAATAAAATTAAACAGAAATTTGGTATTTAAAATTGCTTTCTTTCGTTGGGTTGAGAAACTTAGTTTTCATAAAATTGTGATTCAAAGGGGAAGAAGTGATAAGAAGAATATCATGTTAACCTACCCCCTCTTCCCTCCACACACAATCCAATGTGCAGGTACTGGTTAAAACATAGATGCATTACGTTTTTCAATTAATTTTTTCCCCCTGCGGTTTTAAGCAAATGTGTTTCCGTGTGGGATTCTAAAAGCTGGAAAAATTATGTCTCTATCCTTTTACAGACTATTTTCACAATTGGCACTATGCATTTTATTTCATTTTGCAGCCAAGCAAGGATTTCCCTCCACCCTACCCCCTGAGCGGCAGCACAGCAGCCACCCTGCCAAATGAGGCTGCCGTGCACCTTCCCAGGAGCACCTGCTCAGATTCATAGCCCCGGGCGTGATTGTGCAGAAGAAATCAGAGGAGGAATTTAAATCAATAGTGCGCTTACCTTTTCAGACTCTGGAACACTCCAAGCCAAAGCGAGCAGCGAGGACTCAAGTAAAATTCCCAGAAGACTGCAAAGAGATAAAAGAAAATAAAAATGAGAAAAACAGAACTAGGAAGAGATGGGGAAGGCTAGCCAGAGGCTTGAGCTTTGCAGACTGCAACTCACTGCAGCAACTTAAGAAAAGGAGAGGAGTCGTGACTGCAGGAGAAAAAACAACAATAAGTGAGGGGGAAAATGTGTGTGTGTGTGTGTGTGGTGAGGAGTGCTGGACGTGGAGCTCCAGGAATCTTGGCACCCTGAAAGCGGAATTGCTGGCTTTTCTTTTTCCTTTTAGACCACTTCCACGTGGATCTCCACCTCCAGGCCCCGTGGAAGGGGGTCTTGCCTGGTCCCACCTTCCTTGCTTCCATTGGCAAAAAGCAAGCATGCTAATGCAAAGCAATGCAGCTGCAAACGAATCATACACCTCTTCCCTGAGCAGAATGGTATTGAGGAACTCTGGGCAGCTCTTTCCTCGCCACAGGTAGCCCTGGATAACTATCAAATTCGCCGCTCACGGACTGCAGCTGCCTTTCTCTGGCTGGCTGCAACTCCCCCTGATGCTGGGAGCCACAAGGTGCCCTGCGGTCAGAAGGGCTGCAGCGCCAGGGCAGCAGGCAAACCATACAGCATCTACACATCCAGCTGCACCAGATGGTTATGCTGCATACCTCAGCCTGGCGAGAGCGCCCCACTCTATGCCCTGTTGGGCTGGGGTAGGCAAGCTGAGAGGGATCACATGTTCAGGAGGGTGTGGCACATGTAGCAACCAGGCAAGCTGCTGCCACCCTCTCTCTGCCCACCGCCTGGGGCAGCTGCTCCCCTTTGCCCCCCCTAGATCTGGGCCTGATTTGCTTCCATCCTCCTACCCATATTACAGAATTAACTGCCTGCCTGCATAGGAGTTTATACAAGCAAAGCCTATCTCTCTATTGCAGTCTCTGTGTGTCTCTCTCTGTTAGGGTTACCACCTCTACATGGGGCCTAGAGGTGTAATATCTGTAATTGTATGCTTATGTGTTCAGTTTGCATAATTGCTCTTCTGGAAAAGCTAGGCCTAAAGTATAAAAGCAGGTTTGGAATACTGTGTATTCATACCGCACACATGGAAACTTTGGGAACGTTGGCATCCATAACTATAAGAGGCAAATAGAACAAGTTGCCTGGTACAGGCTTTCCCCTGTAGAGACAAACAGTGTCTTACCTTCACTGTTAGGAATGTGAATCACAAGACCAAGTGTTTGCTTAGAGACAGCTTCTACCAATCTCTATACACTATGTTAATTAAAGTAAAATAGATAACCAATGTCTAGTAAGTCTACGTATTTTGTAACACCCCTGACCAGAGGTTATATATGGTGTGGCAATCCTTTGTTCTGGGGTGCGAGCTGTCCTCCGCTTTTGGGAAGCTCCCACCCGGTATGTATTATTAAGCTTAATAAACAAACTGTTCTAAATTATCAACCTCTTCCTGTGTTATGGTCATTGGAACTTAAAACCATTTCACAGTCATAACATTTGGCGTCCCGACACGTGGGGCGGAGCCGAAAGGCTATATTTTTTAAAACACCAACAGGTGTAAAAGGAAATGCGCATTTAGCATATCCTGGCCTTCGGCAGTGGGCACAGAGAAAACTTTCCCCTGGAGCGTCTGAACATCCTTAGTGCGCACCCCCCCCCATTGTGGTGGGAGGAGGTTCAGCTTGCTTCCCTGGGGACGGGAGACTCTGAAAAGCCTATCACGAACGCTCGTAAAAGAGGTTGAAATGCGCTGGCTACCAGAGAAAAGCACCTCTGCATGGGTGTGAGCATGTGTGCATGTTGTATGGGAAAGGCAGTGTGTGTTTGTGAAAAACAAAGTGCTGTTTAAAACTCCCCTTTGATTGGGATAAAAAGCCCACTTCTCATTCCTTTTTTTCCCCCTTCTGTTTTGTGTGAGTGCGCTGCCTCCAATCCCCCCCCCCGTAAGAGGAAGCTTTAACAAGAATAAGGCAAGCATGTTCTGCTCTTTCAAGAGATAGAAGAGAGATAAATCATGTAGGCTGACGAGCCCCTTTAGTTAAAGCAAGTTGAAATGTATATGTACCACTTTAAAAGAGTCTCTACGGTTGCAAAGGAGTTTTTACAAGCACCTAAGGGTTTTGTTTTTGTGTGTGTGTGTGTGTGTGTAATGTTTATTGCAGGGCCAATTAAGCCCATTGTAAACTCCTGAAGAAAAAAAAACTTCCCTCCTCATAAATTTTTCCTTCTTATCTACTTGCCACTTAAACCTCTTTCCCTCCCCGTACATGGCTGTGTGTTTTCAAATAAAGTTCTGTTTCTCCAAAAATCGTATTACACAGCCTCCATCTTTCTCTCCCCCCCCCCTTCCCCTTTCTTCTTTGTCCGGAAACCTGATAATCTTTCTGCTTTGGGGTAAATAAAAATGTTTAGTGTTGTCCTGTCCTTTTTCGTTAATTGTTGTGTGTGTATGTGTGTGTCTTGTTATTGTCTTTTGCTAACAGTTCGCCTTCACAGGGGAGCTTCAATTAAGTAACTGCTTCAATAAATAAATAAAAGAACGCAGGCTTCTAATAACAAGCTGACGTTTTCAAAGGTGTCAGCTTTAAGATGCTTCGAAGTGCTTCTATTCTGATGCTAAACAGAAAAAGCCTATTTATGTTTAAAATGTGTGCAGTGAAAGGAAAAAAAAAGATGAAATACAAGAATGTTACAAGTAAAGTTTTTAAAAGGTGGCTGTATGTGTGACGAGTTAAGGCTGTATTCATGACAGACTGTTGTAATTGATGGATCTTGGTTTGATAAGTGTTTAAAAAGGGTGGTGTAAGTAATTGATTGCCTTGGTGCAGTGATGTGAAGCTCATGAAGGAATTCTGTATGTGATGACGAAAAGAAATAGGCTGGTTGCTAAATGAAGGTGTTTTGGGGTACAACAAGACAATATGAAAAATATATTTATTGAAAATAATATTCAAAAAGTGTAGCAATATAAATATAATAACAAAGGAAATCAAAAAGTTAACAGGCAAGTTGTATATTGTATATAAACTGTCAAAAGAAAGTTTTGGCCAAATGTTTGTTTGCGGTACGCAAGACTCAGCCTGGCAAAATGCAATGTTAGTGTTAAACTTATTTCAATGTTTTTATATATAGTGACGCCAAAATATTCTCATTGTTCTCATAGTCATGTTCATGTTAACAGTGCTACTAAAATGGGTGTCTTCAGTCTTTCAAACAGGTACCCACAATATTATTTAAGTTGGAAATCAAACTGCCTACAGGATTTAAAGGGCATCTTCATTCCAACATTGTATACAACTGGTAATCTTGGCTATTTTTTAATTTCTCCAAACTTCCATGTATGTTTTTTTTTTAAATAATTGCTGCTCTGTATTCCTTCTGCATTTTGTTGTCTATTCTCAAATGTTTAAAATAATGTTACAGCTCTCCTATTCCCTAACCTTTTGCTGTTTTCAACCAACAGTCATTGACATTGTTATTTTATGTTCTCATCATTCTTTGTTTCCCTCTTTTAATTTTGTAGGGTTACCATATGTAAAATGACCTCTTCATTTTTTTAATAACTCAACACTCTGTTTTAATAGGTGTGTTATTTCGAATATTATAATAATGGCACCAATTATGTCCTGTGTCCTTTAAAGCTGCAATCCACACTTCTTTCTTTGGTAATATATTCTATACTGTGTTTTATTTCTTAAAGTTAAGCACTTCAAATGCCTCAAAGTTTTGCACATGGTATTGTAACTCCAGCACTTTATAAACCGTGTTATATTGTTATTTTTATATGTGTTTGTTCAAAGTCTTAATTTTTGGTGTGTATTTGTTTTCCATTTTCTTTAAACACACTATTTTAACTCAAACTCCCTCAAAACAAAACTGTACTTGCCTCTCCCTTTCTTCCGCACGAAGGGGGGGGGAGCAAGGCACATCCTTCTTTTTATTTCTGCAATTATGGTTTACAAGTTAATACTTTAAACAATGTAGTTTTACATATTCCTATTCCCAGTTAGCACTATGGTTTTTTTATTCTCAGTTTTGTTTTGTTTTTGTTTTTTTAATATAATACAGTGTTTAACAAGGCAATGTGCAACAAGTTCTTTTTTTAGCATCTGTAATTTCTAAATTGTTGTTTGTGCTATCATGTCTTATGACCTGAATATGTTATTTTATTAATGTTTCTTGTTTATCTGCATTGCCTGTTTAGTCTGTGCTTCTTCCAACTGTCTCTCCTCAGTTTGTCCACCTTTTGGACTCTTAATAAAGCAGTTTTAGGGAATCTCCTGGAATCTCCAGGAATCTCCTGGAATCTCCAAAAATCACCAAAAATCACCCTAACCTTGACAAGAATGTCAATTAACAAAAAAAAGGGGGGGGGGGAAGAAAGGTCCTTTACCTGTGGCACCATACACTGGCTCTGTGTATATAAGCAGAGGCCAAAAAAAATCCTTTTTTAAATGCGACACCCATGTACATAAATGTGTGTCAAAAACATCCTCTCCTTCTCCCTTTCTATTTAATTCTATTCACTTAAGTCTGCATAAAGCACCACACATTTCTCTAACTGCAATAAGTCACAAATACCGGCATTAAGCTCATTATTTCGTTACAATCTCTGTCTGGGTTTAACACGTGAGCAATTAGACAATTACTCACTGCTACACTTTTTAAGTTGTTGGAAGATTTTTATTTCTAGGAAGAAGAATAACTCGTGGACAGAAGACAGCAAAGCAAGTTTGTTTTTGGACATTAACCCCCACAAGTGGACTAAATAACACCGGCTTAAAATAACCTTCATCTAACCTTGAATGCCAGAAGTATGACATCCAGGTACTTTTAAGTTTATTGCAGGATCTCCATCAAAGACAATAGCCCCTGTGAAAAGATGTTTTTCCTAAGTCAGAAAACGTGGTTTCCAGCCCTGACTCTCTCTCTCCAGCCTCTTCATTATTGCTCTGACTTTTGTCCAGCATTCACAGGGATGGACTCCCTTTCAAAGTAAGGCTTGAAATTTCTTACTGTTGAACAAAAATGTTTCTTTGGACTATCTCTCTTAATATAGGTCAAGTAATTACAACGCCTAAACAAACACTTGAGGGCCTTTGCCAGATGTGATGTCCTTCCAGGCAGATGGATACTTATCCAAAATTCTGTGGAGCTAATGGCCAGCAATGGAGGTAAAGCACATGTCTCTAGTACTGCTCAATTACCTTTTACAGCGGTCAAAAGTCGCAGAAAAGATGGCGTAAACACATGCTAATCACTGGAAAAAGTACCCTAAATGCCTGATGTGGAATCAACAATAATCATCTCAGGCCCTAAAACCATCATTGTGTCCTGCAAAAATCAATCGACACTGACCCCAACAGTTACAAAGGGATCCAGTTTTAATGTTCAACAGGTTTGTGAAACCACAACAACAATCGTGTTTGCTTTTAATATGATTATTCGCCTAACATCTCCATCTTTCAGACTATACATCAAGACATTACCTATATACATGACAAAGTCCTATGCCGGTCAACCCTGTGTTAACAAAAACTAACTATTGACTTAAACCCATCAACACAGATGCACTAAAGAAATTGTGGAAATATCAACAGCATGAAGTTCTCTACTCATCGTAACCAGGACAAATGTGGACTTAAAGACATTTTGCCCGTGACATTCAGTTAATACTCTAAAGGGACAATAAATAATATTACAGATGCAAGTCTGTCATAATGTATGCCAAGTACAAGCTAAAAATTTATGAAAAGTTCTTAATATGTCTGTATAACAGGTTGCTTGTTAATCCTTTTTGTTTTATTGTCTGCTACTACCTACATCACCTGCCCTCAGGTTCTACATAGACTAACACTCTAGCTCAAACTCTCATGCCTACAGTTGCTCTCAGCACAAATTGTTCAGTTTAACCTGCTGTCCCAAAGGAGCTTGTGCGCCCTAGCCCCCTCACACTCCCGCGCTTTAAAAGAATTTAAAGGTAACAAGTAAAAGAGGGGAATGTAATGTCTGTAATTGTATGCTTATGTGTTCAGTTTGCATAATTGCTCTTCTGGAAAAGCTAGGCCTAAAGTATAAAAGCAGGTTTGGAATACTGTGTATTCATACCGCACACATGGAAACTTTGGGAACGTTGGCATCCATAACTATAAGAGGCCAATAGAACATGTTGCCTGGTACAGGCTTTCCCCTGTAGAGACAAACAGTGTCTTACCTTCACTGTTAGGAATGTGAATCACAAGACCAAGTGTTTGCTTAGAGACAGCTTCTACCAATCTCTATACACTATGTTAATTAAAGTAAAATAGATAACCAATGTCTAGTAAGTCTACGTATTTTGTAACACCCCTGACCAGAGGTTATATATGTTGTGGCAATCCTTTGTTCTGGGGTGCGAGCTGTCCTCCGCTTTTGGGAAGCTCCCACCCGGTATGTATTATTAAGCTTAATAAACAAACTGTTCTAAATTATCAACCTCTTCCTGTGTTATGGTCATTGGAACTTAAAACCATTTCACAGTCATAACAGAGGTCTCCCAAAATTATAAGTGATCCCCAGACTTCAGAGATCAGTTCCCTTGGAAGAAATGGAAAGCTCTATGGCATCAGATCCCTGCAGAGCTCCCTCTCCCCAGGCACCACTCTCAAATTTCCATGAATTTCCCAATCCAGAGTTGTTATTATGGCCTGTGTAAAAACAAAAGGCAGGAAAAAAACTAAAAGGGGAGGAATCAAACCTGAAAACAAATCAAATAGCCAAAAAGGGTTAATTGCCTAACCCACAAAATAGATACAATTAAAAAAAAATTAAAATGAGTTTTAATTACCCTTAAATTACAATACAATAATAATCAATAGACCACACATTCCATAAAAATTGTTCTACTATACATAAAACCCTTTACCAATATGGCAGATAAATAATTCATACAGAGCAATCAACAAGCGTCACATGTGCAGCTGGTCCAAGAATATGATAAAGCAACCAAACTAAATACCTTTTGGCTAACTGCCTTCCTCAGGCAAACATGGCCTGTATGCTATAATAATTGTATTGTCAGAGAGAGACAGAGACAGCACATTACTGCATAGCAGTCATTTCAGATGTAATGTTTATCTTACAGCGCTTCTTTCGGCTATCCTGTAGTTTTTAAAAACTGGAGATGAAGAAACTAAAATATACTGCCACAACCGTCTGCAGACCTTTTTCTGTTTTGAAAGCATGTCTTTTGGCAATATTGCTTTGAGCAACCACAATGGAATACCAAGGGCGTTTATAGCTGCTGCAGAGGATGAGTGGGTATGTTCAAAATCTGCCTCTGTCTTTTAGATTAATAATTAATTTTCTCAGGTGTACCCTGAACCCAAAAGTTATTTCTTATAACAGGAAAAATGGTAAATTCAATAAAAATTAATAATTTGTTAAAGTAGCCTATACTATAGGTAATAAAAGAATGGTGAGTGTATCAGGAAAAGAGTGATTCGCTAAAGCATAGGCATGGTTGGCACATTAGCAGTGAATGGTCTGTCTAGGATTGCAATGTTGGTCTTTGTCATTAATTCACCATCAGGAAATTGGGTGCACATTCTGGTTTAGTATGCATGTGACTTCAGTATCAAACCGAGAGTTGCCAACCTCCAGGTAGTGGCTGGAGATCTCCTGTTATTACAACTGGACTTGATGGGCCTTGGTCTGATCCAGCTGGGCCTTTCTTATGTTCTTAACTAATCTCCAGCTGATAGAGATCAATTCACCTGGCTAAAATGGCCGCTTTCTCAATTGGACTCTATGGCATTGAAGTCCCTCCCCTCCCCAAACCCTGCCCTCCTCAGGCTCCACCCCAAAAACCTCCTGCCGGTGGCGAAGAGGGACTTGGCAACCCAAATTAAACCCCTCATGCAGTACCTCATACTTGCACTTAATATTTGAAAACATTGTTTCAGAAGATACCCTTATGTGCTATATTTAACATTCAGTAGAATTCAGCTGTTATACAAACTGCCTCACTGCCTAATCACTAAAAGTAGTCAGCATTGTTAGGTTGGTCATTGTATTCTTGTAAATATAATCCAATTTGTATTGTACCAACGAGGAATGTCAGTGATTTTTAACAATTCATCAGCAAAGGAAAATACTGAAAGATGATCATAGGGATGAGCTAATACTTGTGTTCAGAGCCTTCTCAGCCAAGGCACCAAAATTATGGCACACACTCCCCAGGGACATTCGTCTGTCCCCTTCTATCATTGTCTTCTACTAGCAGGTAAAGATCCCCTCCTTCTTCCTTATGCATTAATCTGCTGTGGTTGTGTACATGTGTGTGTGTGTAAACATATATTTATATATTTTAGCTCTTATTTTTAATTGGTTTTATGATGTATTTTTATTAAGTGTTAGCCACCTTGGTGGCACTGATGGGCCAGAAATTCAGGATCTAATTGTGGTACATAAAAATAAATAAATGCAAATAATTACAGGAAGGCCAGGATATGCCAATTCACCCTGCCTCTTGAGATGAGCCTCCTTCAGAAGGCTCCAAGGAGAATGATTTGGGTCCCTCCAACAAGACCCTCACGAAATCTCTCAGCCATGTGTTTCTATGACTGTTACCTGGCTGAGGAGGGGAGTCCGTTCTCTAGCCGTGCATTGCTTCGTTGTCAAAAGCTGCAACACAAGGCTAGCAACCGCACATTTCAGCACCACTATTCTTCAACTCTGCTGTGATAGTCTGATATCATGAAATGTGAAACAATACTGTTCTGCACAAATGATGCAATAAAACATATTCAGGTTCCTTTTTAAATGAAAGCCATAAACTGTAATCTCTAATTGAGATCTACCCTTGCATATAGCGATTGATTTCCTAAAAGTGGTTCCAGGAATGGGAAACTAAAATGTATATACAACAGTGCACCTAAATTTGTCAAAAACATTTATTACCAACTGAGAAAAATACCTTGGTTTTCTGAAAAGAGTAGTACTATTACACTGCAATTCTATGCAGAAGTACTCCAGTCTAAGCCCACTGAAGAGAAGGTGGTGTTAAAGTGAATCTCACTCATAACAGATTTTAAAAAATTGTTAAATAAAGGTGTATTCAACACCCAGCAAGCTGCCTTCTACTGAGTCATATAATTGCTCTCTCAAGGTCAGTACTGTCTACTCTGCCTGGCAGTGGAGGTCTCCAGAGAACCAGGCAGAGATCTTTCACATCACCTGCAACCTGATCTTTTTGAATGGAAATGGCAGGGATTGAACTTGTGTGCTTCTGCAAGCAGAGAAAATGCTCTCCCATGAAGCCACAGCCTCACTCACTATTTCTCAGTAGCATGAAAATCTACATAATTAAAAAAAAATCTCACCGGAGATGCTACAGTTTTCCCTTGGACTTTATGAAACCTGTTGACAAAATCCACTTTAGTCTTTATCTGCCAAAAACACTGGATTTTTTTCATTATCAAGATATTGAGTCAGTAAAAGGAAAATGTGAGCAAGGTCCTGTTTCAACCTGAAAGTAAATCATTAACACCAGTATTTCTATAGATTACCATTTCATTCTGTCATTTGTTAAGTTCTGCATTTATTTCAGTGTAACAGTAATAGGTTGTGGCGCTAATATCTGTTTGTTTAATGAAACAGCTCTATTTATTCATGTCTGAGTAATGATTAAGTACACACAGTGAATCTGAAAAAGCAAGGAACATATAGTTTCTACTTCCCCTTCCTGGTAACCTTGGAACATGAAGTGATTGGAGAAAATTATCAGTTTGATATGTATTCACCCTCCCTCAACATATCAAGGCAGTACTTGAGGTTTTCAATCTCTCTTCTGAACCAAGCTTTCTACTTGGCTTTTGCTTGAAGACCTGCGGCCAAAATGTATAGCGGGAATTACGTGAGTACAAAATACCCATAATTTTGAAGTTTTTATTTACTGCTTTGTTGCAAGTATTAACAGGAATCCAGTTTGGACAGACTGAAGCCAATCAGCCATCAGTTGGCATTACCTTCCTCTGTCTACAACAGGGGTAGGTATTCTTTTTGGCCCCAGTGCCAGAAAGACCCATATCATCTTTCTGTATGTAGTAGTAGTAGTAGTAGTAGTAGTAGTAGTAGTAGTAGAAGAAGAAGAAGAAGAAGAAGAAGAAGAAGAAGAAGAAGAAGAAGAAGAGTTGGTTTTTATATGCAGACTTTCTCTGCCTCTTAAGGAAGGCTTACAATCGCCTTTCCTTCCCCTCCCCACAACAGACACCCTGTGAGGTAGGTGAGGCTGAGAGAGCTCTAGGGGAGCTGTGACTAGCCCAAGGTCACCCAGCTGGCTTCATGTGTAGGAGTGGGGAAACCAACTTGGTTCACCAGATTAGAGTCCACCGCTCCAAACCACTGCTCTTAACCCCTACACCACGCTGGAAAGAGATGATAGCTGTATTTGGCCCGATGCACTGGAAGCAAACTGAGTCCCTGTGGCACTGCCACTGCCTCAGGAGCTGGCCTTTGTCCACTGGGCATCTGACAAGCCACTGTTCAACATTCATGCCTGGGGTTGCCGATGCTTATCTGTTGGCTATATGCTGTTGTCCAGCAATGGAAGTCAGACTGTGTGAACACAATCCATCAAGCACGAGTGCTTTGCATTCATCATTCACTGTACACATCCTACTGGAATGAATAGTGATTGAAAAGCAGTAATTTTCAGTGGCATCTGATTTCTCGTCATGTTATTTTATAGCCTAATCATCCACTCATAGTAGTTGACAGGAAAAGCAGCATGTTAGTATTGAATTATAAACATTGGGTTCCATGTTTTTTCACTGCACACACACACACATGATGTTGAGTACCCCTTATCTGGACATCCGATATCCAGACAGATCTGAAAACTGGACCTTTTGAGCCAGCATGCAGGCAGATTTGCTCCGCCCAGCTTCTTCTGACTTCCGAGAGGCCCGGCAGTGCAGATCTGATTCACATTTACCCTGCCCAGCCTCTCCAAAGTCTGATGAGATAGTTACAACCTTTGCCTTCTGATGGTTCAATGGGCACAAAATTATTTAAAATAGTGTTTAAAATTACATTCTGGCTATGTGAATAAAGTGTATATAATACATATATAAAATATAAATGAATGTGGGTCGCAGCGCCAAGATATATCAATATGTATAGGAAAAATTCCAAAATATTTCAAATTCTGGAAAGAACTGAAATATGGACTACTTGTTAAAATGTGGCACTAACTGCCAGAGGATATAGTGATGGCCACAGACATAGACATCTTTAAAAGGAGATTAGATCGATTCATGGAGGATAGATCTATCAATGGCTACTAGCCAAGGTGACTAAAGGGAACCTTCATGTTCAGAGGCAATAAGCATCTGAATACAAGTGCCAGGAGGCAACATGAGAGCAAGGCCTCATCCTCTTCTAAACTCTGTGCCCTGTTCTTGGACCTCCAAAGGAACTGGCTGGCTATTGTGTGAACTACAAATAAACATCATAAGCCAAAAAGGTGCAATGTATGTATACATCAAAAAGTATCACAACCAAAACGTATATGTCAATAACACATGTTCACAGACAGGATGCTGGACTAGATGGACCACCGGTCTGATCGAGCAGGGCTCTTCTATGTTCTTAAGTAAAGATAGAATTAACAAATGGAAATGACCTTAACAATTTTGTTTAATTCTAAGTAACAGAGTTAGATGCAGCTCAGTTCTATTTATATTAACTAAACTAACACCCAAGTTCAACAGGACTTAGAAAGCAATCCTAAACTGGTCAACTGATAAGGCTTACTCTCAATAAAATGTTCTTAGGGTTGCACTGTTACTCTCAAGAACGTGTGCACAGGATAGCAGCCTTCATCCCATTTTATTTCATCAGAACCACCCCCAATTTACATTTCCTTTTTTTACTTAAGCAAAAGTGTACATTCTTACTAGAATACATCAGACGTTTATGAAAACATGGCCTCTCAAGAGATTAGTAAACTCACTGCATTTGATTATTTAGAAAATCCAAATTATACATAACACTCCCTGACAGTGAATTAATCATACAGTGTTTGTCAAAGAAACCAACTCATAAAGTTGTGCCATGCTGAATAAAGTTAACTGAGTCTCACAATAAATTCCTTAATATGCAAGTGTGTGGGCAATTGCACCACTTAAAGAGTTCATTATTAATATCACTGGCAATATTTTATTCTTGCCGAATATTTGTAGAACATGCCTCACAAATGTCTTTGAAAAAAATCAATAGAGGAATTTCCAAGGCATGAACAATGATTTCTCTCTTAATATACATTGGAAGAAAAATACTTGCACTAATTATTTGAGCTGCATTCACAACTGATTTCCACGAGTCCTGGTTATTTTTCTGGCATGGTATCAATCAATTTTTGTTTCTTTCATTTGCGTTCAAGCAACTTCAACACTATTTGAATAATTAGCCTGTTTTGTTTTTAGACTTAAATTGATCAGATTTTCTGCTATCTCTGCTGGTAAATCTGGAAGGGCTGATTCACTTGTTAAAAGTGAAGGATTGTCTTCTCCCATACTATCCAGCCTGCCCGTTAAGATCTGCCTCTCAAGCCCTGCTCTCTGTGCCCCTGCCTTCAGAGCTGATGCAGCTGGCGATTAGAGACAGGACATTTTTGGTGGTGACACCACACCTTTAAGAATGCCCTCCTCCTCAAAGCTCATCTGGCGCCAACTTTAATTTCTGTTAGGCGCCCTGCTAAAATATGTCTTTTAACCCAGATTTGTCATTAGGGGTTTATCTTATCAGCTTTTAAATAGTCTGCTGTATTTTTAAACAGTTTTTTTTTATTCTACTTATGCATAATTACTTTTAAAAATGGTTTTTTTAATACTGTGACTTTTAATTGTAAGCCACCTTGAGCCGGACTCAGAAAAGGTGGCATAGAAACATTCTAAATAAATAAGTGAATAAATACAATCCACTAGTTATTTTCTCAAATCAGGTTCCATTTGTGATCTAATAATGTTAATAGCACAGCATATAAACTGGGAACTAACAGTCTGTCCAACTGCAGCAAACATCACATGTGTATACCAGTGTGAACCTGTGTGATTTAGTGGTTAGGTGTGTCAAATTAGGACTTGAGAGACCAGGGTTCAAATCTCCATAACCATGATGCTGCAATAGGGTTGCCAGTTTCCTCTTCGCCACCGGCGGGGGGTTTTGGGGCACAGCCTGAGGAGGGCGGGGTTTGTGGAGGAGAGGGACTACAATGCCATAGAGTCCAGTTGCCAAAGCGGCCATTTTCTCCAGGTGAACTGATCTCTGTCGGCTGGAGATTAGTTGTAATAGCAGGAGATCTCCAGCTAGTACCTGGAGGTTGGCAACACTAGATCTATTACACACTAGATTGTTTGTTAGCTAACTGGTTCATGATTATGACAACCAGTCTGACATTCAGTCAGAAAACACAGGTCACATCTTCACCTTGGCCTGATTCAGACATTAATTAATCTGGTTTTTTAAAATATATTTTCACTCCAAAGGTTTCTAAGTCACCGTTCCACCCAACTTGGGGTCTCCAAGATGGTGAACAATTTTTTTTAAAAAAAGATTACACATATGCATGCGCATGCAAGCATCTATGCAATTAAAACACATAAGGACAGGAATGGGAAGAAGGAGCCATAAGAATCAATGAGGGAGTCCCATATAAAACAGAAAAGTCTTTACTTGCCAGTGGAAGACAGTGATAGGAGGGGACAGCCAAATTTCCCTTGAGAGGGAATTTCATAATTTTGGTGCCATGACAAAGAAGGCCCTTTCTTGGATTGCCCTAGTGCTGCTATGTCCTCAAATAACACAAAATTTACAGGTTCTGAATAATGTTATGGTTCATAAAGTATAGAATATTAAACGATCCTGTGACTGCAAAAGCAATCTGAAGTACAAACAATCTTCTAATATTGTTTGCTTTGTAAGCCACTCTTCTGATAACAATGGAAGTTAGATTTCCTTAGACAATGTTTTTCAGCTGGGAATTCTGGTTTTAAAACAGGCTACGTTTCATACTTACGAATTAGATCTGCTTCTGCAAAGAGGTCCTTTGTGATGCTGCTTTATTGCTAGTACAAAAAATAGCCAAGGGGAGCTGGGTTTTATGGTCTGAATTCATTATATTTGATGTATGTCTTCCTATGGCTTGCAATAATAGACTACCTGTTTCTTAAAGCATATAAGCTTAGAAACGAAATATTGTATGTATTCCTAAAATAAATAGTTTAGAAAGGGCAATTTTTAAAAAAATCTGTGTAGTAAAATAAATCATTTTCTGGATGTAATTACTGGTAATCAGAATGCTATATAGTTCAATAAATATTCAAAACACTTGTTATAATCTTGTTTAAGTAATCCACACAGAGCAGCCCTGTAAGGTAGGGCATTACTAACCCCATATTACAGAATGGTCAGGTGAGGCTTGGGTGAAGAGGTTTGAAAGATAGTGGCATACTTAAAACCATCCAGTGAATCCATGTCTTGAACTGAGTTTTGTACCAACGACATTCTGCTTGGGTTTCTGTGTTCTGACACTGGCTTCAAGTTTTCAGCATACCTCACTAAATTCAGCGCACCTGCCGAGCATTAAGCACTGTCAGGTTCTAGAGCAAAAGCATAAACAGGTTTGTTGAGCTCCTATTAGGCTGCATTAGGCTCTCAAAATAAAAGATGTTTTTCTTTCTGACAGGACTGTTGAGAACATTGCCTAGTATGCACTCTACCCAGCTGTGTTAGAATTGTTCTGTCGGTAACTGATTTGCAGAAGTGAGACTAATGGAGAAATCTTACGCAGAGCTACATGCACAGACATGCACAGAAAGTATGGTCAGATGGAAAATTCCTGTTTCAGTAAGACCCTTCATCCTTTTCCTCGAGAGTGCCGTCTGAATTTACCCCTGTGCTCTTAAGAAACAAATAGCTGGTGCAGCTGCAGGTGTTTTGAGGTGTGGGGAGGGGTGTGAAGCCACTTTGGCTACTGAAGGAAGTACATTGTAAAATCTGACTCTCCTCCCCCCTCCCCCTAGTAAGCTTCACTAAAGGTAAAGGTCCCCTGTGCAAGCACCAGGTAATTCCTCACCCATGGGGTGACGTCACATCCCGACGTTTACTAGGCAGACTTTGTTTACGGGGTGGTTTGCCAGTGCCTTCCCCAGTCATCTTCCCTTTACCTCCAGCAAGCTGGGTCCTCATTTTACTGACCTCGGAAGGATGAAAGGCTGAGTCAACCTTGAGCCGGCAACCTGAAACCAACTTCCGTTGGGATCGAACTCGGGTCGTGAGCAGAGCTTGGACTGCAATACTGCAGCTTACCACTCTGTGCCACAGGGCTCCTAAGCTTCACTAGCCCACTTTATTCTGGGACCATTCATTTACATACACATCTCTAAACATTATTAATGCACATGGCTTGATTAAAGTAAATGTGGATTCTTATAAAATATTTATCACCATTCCCACTTTTCCCATTGATAGCTATTTGTTGTAGGAGCCAGCAGTACATCACAGAATTCCCACATATCCTGTGTCTTGATGACTACATGAACATGTAGTTATATGAGAGCATGATCAATATCAAGTCATAGATTGAATGACTTCTTTCTCAGGTCTGTTTTGGCAATCTGCTGGTCATGATGGTTGTACATATTGGTGTGGGGGTAGGGATACATCATACCACTCCTATTACAACTGATCTCCAGGTGACAGAGATCAGTTCCCATGAAGAAAATGGCCGCTTTGGAAGGTCGACTCTATTGTACCCAATTGAAGTCCCTAACCTCCCCAAACCCCACCCTCTCCAGGCTCCACCCCCAAAGTATCATGATATTTCCCAACCCATAGCTGACAACCCTAACGCAACGCCTGCCCCTCTCTCAGTCTGCTCAGCCACACCTCCTCCTGCCATCTCACTGTCCTTGGGCTGTTCAGCTACTGGGAAAGTAAGCCCAGCAACCATAGGGTTGGCTGCCAGGGCTGGGTCCCATAGTTGGGCTTGTAAAAACAAGGGCATAGCAAGAAACAAAGTGCTGGGTGAAGTTGATACATTTCCTTCTAAAGCACCCTTTGTGTGGCCTGGTGGAGGTTCAGTTTGGTTAATTGACACATAGGGTTGCCAGGTCCCTCTTCGCCACCGGCGGGAGGTTTTTGGGGGCAGAGCCTGAGGAAGGCGGGATTTGAGGAGGAAAGGGACTTCAATGCCATAGAGTCCAATTGCCAAAGCTGCCCTTTTCTCCAGGGGAACTGATCTCTATCGGATGGAGATCAGTTGTAATATCAGGAGATCTCCAGCTAGTACCTGGCAGTTGGCAACCCTAGGCATGTGATACAGGAAAGGGATTTTTCCCCACGCTTCCATTCTCAAACATAAACTGTCAATGCTTTATTTACTAAAGGCAGTGGTCATAATAAGAAAAGAAATAAGATTCAGCACAACAAATCCAAGATGTACAATAAGGAGAAGGAGAAGCAGGAGGAGTAGGAGGAGTAGGAGTTGGTTTTTAAGAATCAAACCGGCTTACAATCACCTACCCTTCCCCTCCCAACAGACACCCTGTGAGGTAGGTGAGGCTGAGAGAGTGTGACTTGCCCAAGCTCACCCAGCTGGCTTCATGTGGAGAAACCAACCCAGTTCACTAGATTACAGTCCACAGCTCCAAACCACTGCTCTTAACCACTACACCATACAGTTTTATGCCTGCTGTAACAGTTAGCATCACTCTAAAATGCATTTTTTTTACAATGTAACATACATTCCAATTACAAAACCAGCATCACTACACTTCACCGTTTTTTCACAGTCACTTTTGGGTAGTACTGTAGTACTTCAGCCTCTTTGTCAGCTGGACTCTCGCACATGCTACAGTCTCATTATTTTGACCTGAAGAAAATAGCATAAGTACA
This sequence comes from Euleptes europaea, assembly GCF_029931775.1. Taxonomy (NCBI): domain Eukaryota; kingdom Metazoa; phylum Chordata; class Lepidosauria; order Squamata; family Sphaerodactylidae; genus Euleptes; species Euleptes europaea. Next base: position 51,857,073 of record NC_079320.1, read on the forward strand.
TTCACTTTTTTCCATTATCCAATAATGTTGCCTTTGACAGTTGCTGCAAAGCTACCTGCTGTAAATAAGCGCCTCAGCTCGCTTCTTGAAATCAATGTGCAATTTATGACATTGTCTGCAATTCAAAATGTGTCATATACCACTCCGACATTTCTGTGGAGAATGCGCAAGTCAGAGGGAAGAGCCTCTCTGAGTCACTACGGGGCACCAGCTACTACGTGAGGGATGCAGTCAGACATCACACGAAGCCATCTCAAAAGTGGCCCAGCATGGCTGGGTATTTTGCATCAGCCTGCAATGGTGGCAGGCCGATGGTAGGATAACGCTCCCATGCCATGCCAATGCCTTGCTGCTGCAAACAATAAAGTTGTGCCATTCCTCCAAGCTGGTTGCATGTCATCTTTGGGTCGTTCTGCTGGGGTATGGCTGGGTTCTCACTCATCCAGCTCCTCAGGCAGCTGGATGGGGGAAAGTGGCATCGGACCTGGCGCCGCTTTTGCAGCCACGTGCCTGCCCGCCCATCATCGGAGGGAGCCAGTTTAAACGAGCCAATCAGGCTCAAGATCCCAATGGGGAGGGCTGGCCTCCGGGCAGCCGGACCTGAGTTTTTCACTCGGGTCCGGCTCCCCGGCATTTAAAGGGGAAGGATGGAAGGCTGAATCAACCTTGAGCCGGTTACCTGAATCCAACTTCCATCGGGATTGAACTCAGGTTGTGAGCAGAGCTTGGATTGCAGTACTGCAGCTTACTACTCTGCGCCACGGGGCTCTTTTGATTTACATTAGGGTAGTTTGTTCAAGTTCAGTTTGTATGTGTGAGGGAGGATGATTATTGGTAGTTTTTGTATTTCTTTACATTTCATAGATTGTATTTAGGATGGCTTTGTAGAGAATCATCCACAGTACTTTTTATCTGTCTCACAGCAGTTGCAAGCACGTGTTTTCTATTTTGGAGAGGAAAACTAGTGACTCTGTAGGTTCCCCATTCACTTTGATTTACGATGTGCTTTCCCGTCCTGAAAAATATTTTAGACTAATCTATAGAAGGAGTTATTGTGATGTGATTGCTGTGTCAAAGCTGTTGGAATCCAGCAATGGCCCTGGTATAATGCTTTCTCTAATAATTTACTCTGATCAATGGGGAGGTGTTGCTTGAATATTTCGCCCAGCAAGATATCGTGTTTCACCAGAGGGTTTTAAATTCTTGTTTCTGAACTTTAGAAGATGTTTGTCCTTGCAGAGGATTTGTACTTGTAGTATCAAGATTTTTTTTTAAAGTGGTACATCAGAAGAATAAATTCTGTTTAATATTGATTATCAACTGGGAAAGCAACAGAAGGAAATACAATACACTGTCTTGGGCTAATGATCTTTAGAAGCTCTTCAAATTAGAAACTGAAATACAGATAAATGGTTAACTATGGCATTTTTTATTCACATTTTTAATATTCAAATAGCTACACAAGCAATTTCTGTATCTAGAAAAAGAAAGCAACTTAACGTCAAAGTTCAAAAGCTATATATTCTCCAGGATTTAATTGCACTGCAGAGACTCTAACTAGTTGTAACTGTGGGAAATCCATGAACAGTACCTACATTTTCCCCTTAGAATAGCAGCACCATGGAACAATCTGCTTCCAGAAAATGAAGTAAGTACAAAGTGTTAGCCTCTATACACAGATGATGTATCCCTTGTCTGAATCAGGCTCTCCACATCATCTACTACCATCAAAAACAAACAATAGATCCTTGCATGGATCTCCTGGCATGATGTTTAATTTTGCTTCTTTGGTCTAACTGTTGTATACCAACTCTGTGTCTGATTTTATCAGCGCACTGGCCATCTGAACTGCATGAACTCCATCAAACCTAAACAAGAACCATGATGACAAATGTGGTCTCTCCATACTTGCATAATTGCCACATTTGATATGTGTGTGTTATAGGGTTGCCAACCTCCAGGTAGTAGTTGGAGATCTCCTGCTATTACAACTGATCTCCAGCCGATAGAGATCAGTTCACCTGGAGAAAATGGCCACTTTGGCAATTGGACTCTGTGGCATTGAAGTCCCTCCCCTCCCCAAACCCTGCCCTCCTCAGGCTCTGCCCCAAAAACCTCCTGCCAGTTGTGAAGAGGGACCTGGCAACCCTAGTTTGATACTTAATTATTTCAGCATTTGGTATCTGAGAGTGGCCTGCTCAAGCTGGGGTCAGGAGGCAAGGCAAGAATCAGGGCACAGCGGCTGGACTGTATAATAGATTTTGTTGCAGCAATGGCTGTGGGTGAACTGAGGCCTACCACTACAAGAAGGTGGAGATACAGGTCTCTCCCATCAAGCAGCTGATTGCCAGCAGTTAAAGGTCTCTGCCTGGTTACAACAGCGAACATGGTGATGGAGTTAAGGTGGTTCAGGGCTCTGAAAGGCATAAGGGGTTAGTTGGGGAAAGACCTCTGGTGTGGCAGCAGGTTTTGGGGTGAAGGTTTCAGGGCCCAAGTCTGAGACAGAAGGGAGGACTGCTTCCCAGAGTGAACAGCCTGATTCAGACACTTCTGTACATCAAAAGGGCTCCTTGAGGTGTCCCAACTTCCTCCTACTGCAATGGTGTTACGTGCCCAGCTGCCTCTTCTCTGTCTTTGGTTTCATCTGATGAGGAGTCAGTGTACTGGCCTATGACAGCCAGTATTTGATACTGTTTGACAATCACCTACAATGGTGTTTAGAGTTTGCAGATTTTAACAGCAGATCCATGTTGATACATCATTACGATTTTCAGGCTTTTTACATTCAGGGAACATTTCCACCAGCTGAATAGATTGCCAAGGACATCTGCCACAGAACCCCTAGCATACTGCACCTTTGTACTGTGCACATTCATTTGGGCCTCACCATCACCAACTAAGAACGTGTTCTAGAACAGCCATCTTCAAGTCATTTGCTAGTGCCATAAGCCGCTTTCTGGAAGGACCTGCAAATGTATAAAAAGTTGCTACATTCAGCAAGCATGCTGAAAAGAGTAGCAGGAGGAGAGGAGATCATTCGACAGTGCAAAGGCTTCATTTTTCACTCAGGCAGATTCAGCAAAACACACTCTCCCTGCAGAAGCTCTCTCTTTTCTTCTCTTTTTTCTCATACCATAGCACAACCCAATCTTTGCCCCTCTCCACCCCGTGAGTAGGGTTGGGCACCTCCAGGTAGTAGCTGGAGATCTCCTGCTATTACAATGGAACTCCAGCCAATAGAGATAAGTTCACCTGGAGAAAATGGCTGCTTTGGCAATTGGACTCTATGGCATTGAAGTCCCTCACCTCACCTCCTTAGGCTCTGCCACAAAAACCTCCCACCGGTAGCGAAGAGGGACCTGGTAACCCTACCTGTGAGTCAATCCTCCAATGCTTTGCACACACTTGAGGCATAGAGCCCCACTCCCAATCAGTGAAAAGCTTGTCTGTCGTTACTGAAATTGCCTTCTTCTAAGCTTCCTTGCTGAGATTAGAAAAAGCAAATAGATTGGAAACCCACTATGGAGAAACAGAAAAATGTACCTAATTTCAAATATTCGTTATTAGTAATACTAATGTTGCAATCCTATACACATTTACCAGGGAGTAACCCAACTTCATAGGATTGCTGCCTCAGCTACTCACATAAATATCAAAGCCTAACTGCCCTGGAGATTTGCAACATGATGATAAAAAAAAAAAAACAATGATACCAATAAAGACCATATTACTGTGAGGTAGATTGTCTCTCACTGCTGCAGCTGTTAGGGTTTAACTTAGGGTTGCCAGGTCCCTCTTCGCCACCGGCAGGAGGCTTTTTGGGATGGAACCTGAGGAGGGTGGGGTTTGGGGAGGGGAGGGACTTCAATGTCATAGACCGATTGCCAAAGCAGACATTTTCTCCAGGGGAACTGAGCTCTATCGGCTGGAGATCAATTGTAATACCGGAAGATCTCCAGCTAGTACCTGCAGGTTGGCAATCCTAGTTTAACTACACACAATGTATCCCACATGATCGCCATGGGGACTGGATGTCATGCTGGCTCTGCATGTTTCCTCTGGGAACTTCATTCCAAAGCACTGCTGTGGTCTGAATCCGACCAGGACTGTGGCATGGAGGGAAAGAGGTGTTTTGGCTTCCATCCAATGCCATTTTCCAGAGCTGAAATAGCTTCTGAGGAGTTATTTGCCCTGTTGGGGGTGAGTCGCATGTGCACTGAATATTGAATGTGCAGCCCCCAGCAGGGCAAGCCACACCCCTCCAGGGCTATTCTAGCTGAGCAATACTGTGGGGGGAGACGACTGAAACCCATCCTCTCCTGCACTGCCATCCTGATCTAAATTGGGCTCCAATGGCCAGAGAGAACTTGCAAAGGCAGTGAGACTGCCAGTCCATGTGGTGACCACATGGTAGATGACACATCTAGTTTGGACCTAAGGGTCTCTTGTGATCAAAAGCTGGAGTAGTATAATGGCTGTGATTCATGGAATTCGAAGTTCAAATCTTGCCTCTGCTATGAAATTAATAGTGGCCTTAAACAAGCCAGCCCTAACACCCTCATTTTTTTTGTTTATTTGTTTTTGCCATCAAGTCACAGCCAATTAATAGTGACCCTGTTGTGTTTTCAAATCAAGAGATGTTCAGAGTTGGTTTGCCATTGCCTGCCTCTGTGTAGTGACCCTGGGGTTCCTTGGTGGTCTCCCATCCAAATATTAACCAGGGCTGACCCCCTGGTCTGCTTCTGAGATCTGAGAAGATCATGCTAGCCTGAGTTATCCAGATCAGGGTATAATAATATGGACTCATCTCAAAGGGCTGTTGTAAATATCGCTTAGCTAATTTATGCAAAGCACTTTAAATACTGAGAGTGCTATAAAAATGGTCATGATTGAAAATTAGTCATCAAGTCCCACAATTATATTTTAGCTAGTCGTAGCCGTGGTGGATTTTCAATCCAGTCAGCTGTTGGTCCAACTTAACCATATTGCCAAGTCTGACTTGTAGTGGCTCTCCAAGATCTCATTAGAAGAGATCTTCCTCAGTTCTGCTAACCTCATTTCCCTTAGCTGGAGATATCAGAAAATGCAATTTGGACCTCCCACATGTGCAGCACATACTCTGTAACAGAGCTATGGTCTCTCCCCAAGTACTAATGGCCTGTCATTAACATAAGGGCAGTTTTATTCTTCCTAGCTTAGGGAAGACATTTGGATACACCACAGCAACTAATAATTGTGCATTTATAGGGTAGTAAAACGGTTCTCCATAAATGCCTATGGTGCAAAATTAAGGAGGCTAAATCAGATGTAAATCATCATTCCATTAACTATGTGGCAGATTTTACAACAGAGCTATATATATGTTGATTGACAGCAAAATCTAAATATAATCCACTCTTTCGAATCACTGCACACTGCCAAAACATATTGACTAACACTGACTACTGTTGAATTTAGGATATTTGGATTACATGCAAATTAGATGTAAGCAAAATAAATATCCCCATCACCTCTGAAGTTGTTCCAGTTTTGCTCATGTAGATTTCAGCCTACATAGTATTAAGAATACAGCAAACAGATGCATCAAAATTTACTATGTGTTATATCCCCAAAGACGTAACACTATTATAAACATTACAGTTTGCAAATGTGGTTCAAGATGGAAGGCAGAAATGCAAGTAATAGAGATGCCTGCTATTAAACTGTAAAAGGACCGAGGTGTCAGTAAGCAAGCAGCACAATTTATTTTCCAACCCTGCAATCTAAACCATGCTCTAGTTGCTAGCAACAAAGAGGCCTTTTCCGTGAAATAATACTGCATCTTGGTGGAATTGTGAATGATAAACGTATGGAATGTTCACCTAAAGTGATCATCAGGACCATCAGTATCTAGTCATGAAGTAAATTTGTGAAAATGAAGCCACAAAGGACATGACATATGGTATAAATGTCCTGTACAAAATGAGGAAAAATTATCTCGTTTAGATATGCTTCACTCTATCACTTGTTTTGAAATGACAGAATTACACAAGGCATTTAAAAGGTATTCCCCCGAAGTCAAGTTAGGAAAGCTACTCCATAAACCATAAAGTACACATGATCTGAGAGCTCAAAGAAGAAGAAAAAATACCAATACATTTGGGAAGCTGTGGCAAAAGCAAAATCTGGCTGAACTAAAAAAACATGACAGCAGCACACATATGATCAGGCTTATGTAAACTAATGTCTACACAGGGTTCTTTGTGTTAGTATGGGCTTCCTTCTCACCACACCTGATTCTTCCCTTCCTGGGGAAACTGCTTGCTATGTCCCTGCTGGGATGCAGAAAGAAGCTTGCCGGGGGAAGGAGAGTGATCATAATGTGGACCTCACCTGTGAATCCCCCACCCCCAGCTTCTCACTGGGTCCCAGCAGGAATGTACCAAGCTATTCCCATGGGAAAGGAGAGCTCCCTCACTTCCTTTGAAAAGCGCTCATTGTGTCCCTACAAAAACTTATGGGAAGAGACAGATGAGATCCCCAAGAAAACACCATATCCAAGAGAGAGTCAGAATGCCAGGGTCTGACCCCCACCCTACCTAAGTTCTCTGTTGCATCTCAGAATGTCCAGCCAGGGGAAAGGGTGTGGGGTCTCTAAATGGCCAAGATCAGGCCAAGCTGCAGTTGACCCTCAGTGCAGGAGCTGGAGGGCTGCAGGACCTTTGTTGCAGCAAGTAGTCCAGGAATAGCACAAACTAGGTTGGAGAGATGTTGAACCACTGATAGCTCAGACTCAAATGAAGAGTTATAAGAGAGTCATTGGTCCCACCCCATCCTACAAAAAGAATTAGGTCCATTAGCCTTCCAGGACTTAAGGAGTGGCACCTGACCACTACGGTCATCTTCCAAGGCTCTACTTTGGGTGCTCCCGCCTTCTGAGATTAGGCAGACGGCCCCGTGGCACAGTGGTAATCTGTAGTACTGCAGTCCAAGCTCTGCTCACGACCTGAGTTCGATCCCGATGGAAGTTGGTTTCAGGTAGCCGGCTCAAGGTTGACTCAGCCTTCCATCCTTCTGAGGTTGGTAAAATGAGTTCCCAGCTTGCTGGGGGAAAGGGAAGATGACTGGGGAAGGCACTGGCAAACCACCCCGTAAACAAAGTCTGCCTAGGAAACGTCGGGATGTGACGTCACCCCATGGGTCAGGATTGACCCGGTGCTTGCACAGGGGACCTTTACCTTTAACCCTGGAGATGGCCTTCTCAGTCATGGCACCAAAACTCTGGAACTCTCCCCCCAGGGAAAGTCATCTGTCCTTTTCTGTCACTGTCTTCTGCTGGCGAGTTGGTCTGGTGTTCCCTTCTTCCTGCCCTGTCTTAATTGTCGTTTTTATCTTGTAGTATATGTATTTTAGCTTTGCTTTTAATTGCTTTAATGATGTTTCTTTGTTAACGGTTTTCTTTATTAATGGTTTTTAATATTAATGGATTTTAATATGTGCTTTCTTATGCATATTTTTAACCTGTTAGCTGCCTTGGTGGCCCTGATGGGTGAAGAAAGGTTGGGTATAAGTTTTGTAAATAATTTTTTTAAAAAAATGTCTTCCTCTTGTGTTCAGCTAAAGTAAAGAAGGCCTCAAATCTCCAGGCATGTACACCCCTGCCTGGTCCAGGCTTTAGCCCTAGCTCTCCACTTTAAGGTGTAACAGGACTTTACTGCCACCGCCAACCCCTGACCAGTCATGATGAATTTCTCCAAACAAGAACTAACCAAGTGGGCTCTTCATGAAGTGGACTCTGAGACTGCTCTCTCTACATGGAGTCTCCCTCTATAGGCTCCCTATTTTCCCCTTCTCCAGTGGGCAAGGGCAAGTCGAGGTCAGAATGTCACCTCTCCTACCTTTCCCTCTCCTGTGATAGAAAATTTCTCAGTTGGATCCTCAGGCAATTGAAACACAAGTCTCTGGGAAGCAATGGAGAAATTTCCTGTCCTGGGAGGGGAAGGTCAGAGAGGCAGGGTTCTAATAGCCCCCTCATACACACACACACACACACCACTGAATGGAAAACTTCTCAACTCAAACAGTTAGATGGGCCACAATGAAGTCAAGCGAGATCACATAGTAAAGCCAGTTCACACAACAGAATGGCCTGTTTAGTTCCAGTCAAAACCAAGGACCATGTGACTAATGTGTGCACTCCTGCCTTACACCTCGTGAGGTTACCACCACGCAGCATCTTTACTGAATATCTGATAGTGACTTTCCACCTCAAAAGGTGTTTAATTAAAATTGCCGTGGCAAGACAATCAGAGTTACCACATAACAGCTGAGCTCCGAGAACTTACCTATTTGATCCTCAAAAGTGCACAGAGCCTACAATTTTTTTTAATCCTTTGCTATTCTTGCAGGGGGACGGGAAGACAGCATGGTATAGCCTAATCATGTCAGATCTTGGAAGCCAAGCAGAGTCTGTACTTGGAAGGGAGACCTCCAAGGAAGACTCGGCAGAGGAAGGCAGTAGCAAACCACCTCTGCTTAATCACTTGCCCACCAGGGGTTGCTATAAGTTGGCTGCGACTTGAGGGCACTTTACCCACACACATTCCTGCCGGGCCAGACTGGCAAAAGAAGTCTGGAAAGGGGCCAAGCCCCAGCCCCCTGACAGACTATGGGAGGAAATGAAGAAAAGGGCCAAGGCTTGGCCCCACCCCACTGACAGAGGGCTAGGAAGGAAGGAGCAGGCTTACCATATCTTGCATTAGGCTCGTACTTGGCCACATTGTGTAGTGTGGGGGCCTCCAGCAAGCAGCAGTTTCTACCCACTTCACCCGCCCTGCAAGGTGTGGGCTGCTGGCTTGCAATGATAGTATCTCCCACCACCCCTGTTGGAGTTGCCAGCTCAGAGCAGCAGCAGATCCTGCCCACTTTGCACAGGGCAGCCCCAGATGCAGAGCAGTGTTATCCCAGGCTGTCAGCCCAAGGAGACTTTCCTAGTGGATGAATTGCCAATCTGTGCCTGTACTCCTGCGAGTCCCTCCAACAACCCACCTAGCACCAAAGAAACAGAGCTTTAACACTTTCAGAGCTTTGACAATTTCATGGAGTGCGCAACTGGCAAGGCTGGGTTTTTGGGTTTTTTTTTTTAAGTTATTAGCTGCACAACAAAAGGAGTGCTCAAAAGCAATTAAAGAAAAAGATCCCTAAAAAAAGTTGGGTCGCTGCTGCTGGGGGGAGGGGGAGTGAATGTCACAAAATAATCTCCATGTGGGGAAGAAGTGTGTCACTCATCATTAATGGTGCCCCAGTGGTTAAGCAATATGATACATACAGCTCACAGAACCCTCAGGTTCACAATGAAAGAGCCAGCTCTGGAGGTGGGAGCTCTACACGTGATCTGAATGCAGGGAAAGCGTAATTTCACCACAACAAAAGATAAAATAAAAGATAAAATCCATCAACAGTGGAATGGGCCTTCTCAGCCTAACCTACTTCATAGGGCTGTTGCGAGAATAAAAGGAAAGTCAGAACTGTGTACACGAGCCTGAGCTCCTTGGATAGGGTTGCTAACCTCCAGGTACTAGCTGGAGGTCTCCTACTATTACAAATGGTCTCCAGCAGATAGAGATCAGTTCACCTGGAGAAAATGGCCGCTTTGGCAATTCGACTCTATGGCATTGAAGTCCTTCTCCTCCCCAAACCCCGCCTTCCTCAGGCTCTGCCCCAAAAACCTCCCACCAGTTATGAAGAGAGACTTGCCAACCCTATCCTTGGAGGAAGTATGGGAAAAAATGTGGTAGACAGATGCATGGCAACCCCTCCGCCACAAAAAAAGACCATCTAATAGTTGAGCATCCTTTCACTAAAAGCATTTCTGTACATTAATCCTTAAGCAAAGGTATAGGCCACATTTTAAGTGTAGTAGAAGTAATATGAATGCACATGCATTGCATGCAGAGACACAAATCACATACACCACCCTTACAGTGGCATCCTAAGGAGAGTTACACCCTTGTAAGCCCATTGATTTAAATGGACTTAGAATGCTGCTTAGGATTGTACTGTTAAGCTGTTACATGTGTTTTTACCCAACTTGCATTCAAACAAACCAAGTCCTGTTAAATTTTCTCCTACTTTCTTAGGCCATTTTCTATAATCTTGATGTGTGAAAAGTCTGACGTCATTCTTTTCTTCTCAACAGATTCAGGGAACAATCTTCCCAGCTCAAACTTTTGATCCTGTTATGGATGCCCAGATGCTAGGAGGTGCTCTACAAGGAATAGGTTTGTATGTTTGAAAGCTATAACCTTTAGTGTGGCATTCTCTTAAATTCCGCTGGACATTTATCACCAATCTTACTTTAAAAAGAAGAGATGCACTTTTCTCCCCTCTTAATTATGTAATTTAAAAAAAAAGACAAGATGAAAATAATTGTTTACAATCAAAGAAACCAAGCACTGTAGTTTGGGGAATTATAGTGTTTGAAGCAGACACAAAATCCTATGGCAACTTTTCTAGCAAATCAAAGACAGTATTTTTTTCTACCACTCCTCTACAGAAAAAAAATTAGAAACTTAATTATATCTTCTAAAAATTGATGCATTTTTTTAAAAGCTAATGTTCCACTTAAAGTGCTACTCATTGCTAGAATACGCAAACCCACAGAGCAGTTCTAAACAGAGTTACACCCTTCTAAGTCTATGGAAGTCATTGGGCCTAGAATGGCATAACTCTTTTTAGGATTATACTGCAAGACTGCAATCTAAGAGGATACCACAACTTTCCCTAAAAGCTTTCATCTCAAAAGATGTCACACAATAGCTCCCCAAATGTTTTTCAGACTCCTCAAATCTTAAATGTAGTTTAGGAATGTATCATTAGACTTTTTAAAATGTGAAAATAGGAATGGAAAGAAAGCTCTTGAGGAAAGGGCTTGGCAGGCAGATGTACAATACAGCAGTTGCCCCAAATGTCTGTGCCGATTCTGGACTTAGGTCTGGGCTCCATAATGGAGCCTGGATAGTCTACTAAGCATCAGCTTCTACATTTGTGTTGTAACACCCTAGCATGACTTAGGGATGTCCCCAGACTGCAGTAAACCTCATCCGATACACTCAGAGTCATCTGGCACTTCACTGGATTGATACCATCATCAAGACAGACGCAAATCACATATTCCCGCACCAATCTATCACAGCCAGAGACATCCCAGATTATGCTGAGCCTCCAATGTACCAACACACTGCATTGGGCAAGCATCTCCTCTTTCCTTTACCAGGTCCTATATATTTAACCATATGCATCATTTTGTGCATTTCGATTTCTTGCAAAAAGTACTGCCACATTCCATAAGCACTGTTAGGTATCTTGGCCACCAAGCAAGAATACCTGTGACTGTACATGAGAAAATAGTTGGAACCTTCATTCCTAGGAGTTTGCAAAAACTCATCCTAAAGATGAGGATGCTAATTTTCACTAAGGTTGATTCTCTTTTGAATGTCAGGTAACGGAGTTTATTAATCTCTGCTTTAACTGGAGCGATTCAGTTTTGTTGTCTGTTTGTTAAGTAAGGGCGAAAACGCATGGTCTCTTTAGCCTCCTTTATTCCCTATTTCAACCAGGATTCAGCCAGGAGCGAAAGCATGCGTTTCGCCAAACGTGTGTTCAATCCTGGCTGAATCCTGGCTGAAACAGGGAATAAAAGGAGGCTAAAGTGAACATGTGTTTTCGCCCTAAGATCATTAAATGTAAGCATAGGAAATGTCTGGCTTCTTTGGAAATCTGTACATCACAATTATTTTTCTTTTAAAAGCAGTAGTTTCCAAACATCCATAAACTTATTGGTGGAAGAATCGCTACACACCATCCTCTTTGAAGACACTGGACCCTACAATGTTCCCAACTCTTACTTTACATGGTGTATTGGCTGGAACTGTTGGGTCAGAGTCCTAGAACACATATACACTTATGCTGCACTTGCTGCACACAGCAAAAAAGAGGAGGAAAAAGATCAATAGTGGTGGACAAGCTGTCTTACAGATAAACGGTCAGCCCTTAATGATCTCCTTACCAAGGAACCCCTAATAAGCTTCTGAAATCCCAATTTAGCCACAACACAGTTCGAAAATGGTTGCTTTAAAGCACGGACACTGTTTATGCTTTTAGGAAGCAGTTATAATTGCCAGTCATAAACTAGTGACCACATGCTGTCATTAAAAAAAAAAATAGGCTGCTGAAATTTAGAACATTACTCAGAAGCTAGTGTAAAGAAAACAGTAAACTAAAAAGAAAAGTTCCTGTAGTTCTTCTACAATCTCTCTGCGCACACGTATATGCAATTCCAACCCCAGAATTCAATGGTAAATAACCATAAAACTTGGAAATCAGATTTAATCAGTATTTATAGGATGTATAAGCACAACAAACAAGAGGCAGATATAAATCTATACACGATGCCTAGGCTCCAGCTCAGTGAAAGCCATTATCCATTCTCTTGATGCGCCCTTGAGAAATATGGCAGTGCATCTGATAATGCTAACTATTTGTCAGTAGTACACCAGTGCATCAAAGGCAGGTTAGTGCTCTAAATACAACTGGTGTTTGTAAATGCCAGTAGGATAGTCATCTGTAGATATTGTTCTGCAGGACATCCACCCAACACGGGGGAATAAAGTGCAGCAATCACTGGCTGGTGCCAATGACACTAGCACAATAAATAAAAATCACTGTTCCAAATCTAATAATTATTTCTTCTTCCCCTCGAAGACTGCAATAAAGATGTGCTGATTGATGTTCTAACACAGCGCTGCAATGCACAGAGACTCATGATTGCTGAGGCTTACAGGAACATGTATGGCAGGGTAGGTTATGTTAATTTTGCTCTTTTCTCTCTACTTTTCAGTCTCCCATTCCAATCACTGATGCAGGTTTTATACATTATTTCTGGAGTACCCAAGTGTTCTGTCCTGATTGGTTAGCTGTGCATGGATGTGCAAGTATTTGTTTCATAACCACAGTATTTCTATATGTTGTGAGATCAGTGGTAGTAAACTTCAGGTCTGTAAGCTCAGGAGACACTTATCCCATTTTAATATTACTTTTGTATTGCCCTAGGCTTGTCTTCAAGACCCGTGTCAGGTAATACAGGAGGGAGCATCCTGCATTCATCTAGTAAAATATGTTTTATTTTTCTCTGAACAGCAGCCCCTTGCACACAGATACACACTTCCATGGTATATCATAAAGTGCTTCTGCAATTTCCTTTATCTACAAAAATTGTTTTCCATGTGGCATGGAAAACGGCTATTCAAGAAGCTCAAGTCCACAACACCTTTAGGGATGTAGCTCTAATTGAGCAATTCTTTAGATCTGGGTCATATTCACATGTCCCAGGTGAGGACTTTGTGAAAGGACAGGCTGGCAAAATTAGAACCTTCTAGGCAGACTCTAAGCTTACTAGGTTAGTACATGAAAATGTATAGTCCATTTCAATACTTAGTGCACTCTCTGTTGGATAAACTCATCATAACTAGTCAGTGGCTGGGGTTGATGGCAAGCTCTGGCCAGCCAGGTGGTTCAGTAGGGGGGTGGGCTGAAAAGATCCTTCTAGATGAGACCTTCTAGATGAGACCAACGTCATGGTTTTTACATGGGGCAGACACAAGTTGCTATCACCATGAACTACTGTGTACTTACATCTGCAGCCAGAAATCACAATCAGTTCCATCTGCTGACTGATGTTCATGGGGATACAGAAGGCATTCACACTTGAGGTACCTGAGGATTACACACCCTAAAACTAGGGTGTCAGGTCCCTTTTCACCACCGGCGGGAGGTTTATAGGGCAGAGTCTGAGGAGGGCGGGGTTTGGGGAGGGGAGGGACTTCAATGCCATAGAGTCCAATTGCCAAAGCAGCCATTTTCTCCAGGTGAACTGATCTCAGCTGGAGATCAGTTGTAATAGCAGGAGATCTCCAGCTAGTACCTGGAGGTTGGCAACCCTACCTAAAACAGGTCATAGATAGGAAAGTTTTAAGGCTGAGATGGCTGGCAGACAAAACAGCAATGCCGAAGAGAGATAAGCAGGATTTATGACTGAGCTAAATGGTTGCAATCCATAGAACATTCAAAACAAAATACTGGCCTATAAAGTAGCTCATTCCCACTGAATTAACTGGAACTAACAATGTAAATGTAAGCATGTCGGCCTAAATGCATTGAAAATGGCATACAATATGTTCTTTAGCGCTGCCTCGTGTATATTTTGAGCTCAGATGCAGTTTTGCTTTTATTTCTTCCAGTCTATGCTTTACATAGCTCATTGTAAAACAATAAGCCCAGTCTTGCCACTTTCATTTTTGAAATGGGAGAAATTAATCATAAGGAAGTTGATAATTGTGGCATTAGCATGAATTCCAAACTGCGAAAAGGATGACATGAAGAAAGGGAGGAGAAAGGATACAAGTTAAATCACATGTCTCTATTAAAGCACCATCCAAACTCATCCTGCCGTTTAGAAATATGCACAAACCTCTCTGAGATGCTTCCTTCCAATTACCCTTCCTTGATTTCTCATAGCCAAGATAATTAGAAAATGTTAATAATGACAACTCAGGGTTGTCTTGTCTTATTTGTCACTGCTCTTCTCCATTTACCCTAGTTCCAATTGCAGGGGGTAATTTTTAATTAGTCTCCATTTGTACTATTAATCAGTTCTCCTACAGGCACGCTGTCAGCAGTGAATGTCTTAATGAATTAATTTCTATTCCACGCGTGATTTAGTGGCTGTCAAATGTATCTAATGTGCATTCAGCAAAGATTACATATTGTTTCTTCATCATAAATTCATTTTTAATTTGTATGTCTCTTTCCTCATTGCTGCTGTGTCTGCTATGTTAATTATATGCACGGGGCCCATGGTTACCTTTAATTATTCGCCTTCTGAGAGCAGCTTTTGCATTAACAGTGTTATATTTCATTTATAGTTTATACTACCTCTTTATTGCTATATCCCCTGCTACTGAAAATAATCATATACAATTCACAATGAAGTACTTCAAGGCAAGCTGTGCTGGAGGACACGTCCCCTTGCGGTTCAATTCAGTCAATCAAAAACCAGACCTGAAGTTGAGGATCAATGCAATATAAATGCTGGTTTGAGAGGAAGGCAGAAGTTCCTATCCGACAAGGTCAATTCATATATGGAAATGTTCTTCTGAATAAAGATCTACTTCCACCACTCCTTTAGTATATGCCCCCGCTATCACAACAGATCTCCAGATGACAGCGATCAGTTCACCTGGAGAAAATGGCCACTTCGGAAGGTTACGTCTATGGCATTATATCCCATTAAATCCCCCCACCCCGCGAACCCCACCCGCTCTACCCCAAAATCTCTAGGTATTTCCCAACCCAGACCTGGCAACCCTACTAAGTGCTGTTGGCTTAAGTTCTGTACTCAGTCACTACACAACAGCAATTACAGATTTCTTGATATAGCAGCAAGATGCTTCTACAAGGTTGGTTACCTATACGGTTAAGGCTGGCCCTGGTGAGAAGCCTGTTCTTTGGGGAAAATTAATGTGATACATTCTTCACATAGTCAAAGGCACACGAATCAATCACAGAGAAGCCTTGATTAATTATTGGATTAATGATCTGATGGCCTGATGCTAGGCAAGCCAAGCCTCTCTCCAGTTAGCATGGTGGAATTAAGCAAGGTGTATTGTACCTTAGTCTTGGAAATGACCAGAAATCCTGCTTTATGGCCTAATGATGATCAAGATGGAAGGAGTGGGAAAGAGAAATATGAACCAAAATAGAAACTTGTTTACCAGTGTTTTCCTCGGGAACTTAAAAGTATTCTCTGATCCCATGGGGGCTTTGATTTTTCCATTTTATATTTTGATTTGCTTATTTATCATTTATTTATTTCATTTATACCCCACTTTTCTCCCAAGTGGGGACCTAAAGTGGCTTACAACATTCTCTTCTTATGCATTTTATCCTCACAACAACCCTGTGAAGTAGGTTGGGCTGAGTGTACATGACTGGCCCAAGGTCACCCAACAAGCTTCCATAGCAGAGTGAGAATTCAAACCTGGGTCTTCCAGGTCCTAGTCTGACACTCTAACCACTAAACCACACTGGCTTTCTTTAGTCCAAAGATGAGGATAAGGGTTAAAATGGCTATGGTACATCCTCATAAAAACATGCGGGAAGGCATTTTTCAGCCTAGGGCTTTTCCACATAGTTTTTAAAAAATCCGTTCTGGTCCCACGCTGCTTCAGTTTATCCCCTGCTTTCTACACATATTTTTGTGCCTTTAGTTTTCACTTCTTTTTTTATTTGTTTTTCCCCTAATTTTTGTCCGGCTCTTTTGAGACTACTTTTACCCTGATCTTTTTTCTGGAAGCTGATTTTGCGTTGGCTTTCCCTCATGCATAATGTCTCTATTGGCTTTCTTTATCTCACCCACTCCCTCCCACCTCCAGCCCTTTTCAATTATTGCGCTGTCATCGTTGTTAAACCACTCCCCCCACACACCCAAGACAGTGATTTCAATTTTATTTTAATTTTTTTAAGGCCCTAAAATGTCTGCGAGGAAAAGTGATAAGGACTTACTTTAGAAAAAAAAGCAAAAAAAAAAAAGCAGGGAATTCAGAGAACCTGCTTAAATTATCATTACTACACTACAGCATTATATTGACATTTTAAGGCCATTAAAAAAAATAAGGGGGGTGCTGTGATGCCACCAATAATGACACTCATGACGATAGTGCCCTCCCTTGAAAATCCTCATTATTTAAGCCATGTGTGGAAGAAAATAAACTGACTTCACAACTGGAAAAATGCACAGGGAGGGCAGATGTGCGAAAGAACCCTGCCCAAACCGATTCCAATGCTTGTGGAGCAATTACCAAAAAAATCAGGAGTAACTCCAGCATGCGGAAAAGGTCTTACATATGTTCAATGAGCGAGAACTTCAGTACTTCTACTACAGATAAGAATGACCATGTCTATTGCCTGTTCTGTTGCTCTTAAACCAAACCAGTGAATTTGCAATGGTAAATCCAGTTTACTTTATTTGTTTTCAAGACTCCATAGTATTTTGCACAGAATGATTAGAGCCATAATTCTAACTTTTCCCCTTCAAGGATTTGATTACGGATCTGAAAGAAACTCTCTCACATCACTTCAAGGAAGCTATGGTTGGCCTGATGTATCCACCTGCATCCTTTGATGCCCATGAGCTCTGGCATGCCATGAAGGTATACACATAAGGATTCTTAACTGATAATCTTGCAATAGGTTGAAGCAAGGCATGAGAAACAGGACGTTGAGTTGTCTGGCTTGTCTGTTCTCACCTTGGCCATTTTGCCTGAATAGATTTGAGTGCTGGTAAATTTGAAATAGGAACAAATAATTGAGGTGATCTGTGTCACAAAATATACACTACAAATGAGGTGAGTTCAAATGTTGATTGCATTTTTAAGTTCTTAGCATCTATGGTTTTGTGTCAAGTCAAACACCACATACAATCAGTTCAGCAATTTGACTGCAAATCAAAAAGAACAGCGTTCTGAGTAATTCTGCATCTGAGCCGTGAGGGCATTCAGTGTAGCATTTATATGGATAACTACTACAGATGCGTATTCACAATCTCCTTACATACTCCCTAGGGTTACCATCGGCAAGTCATGCACCATTTGAAGTCAACTGTGTAGACTGTGCATTGCTTTTGCATCTGTACAGTTGGCAATTAATCAGCCAGTGGAACTCATTGTGGTGATGCAATGGCAGCACTGAACATGCTCAGAGTTGGGAGTCAGGCAAGAAGACAAAATGGCCAAGGCTTGGACACTTAGGGTTGCCAGGTCCCTCTTTACTACCAGCGGGAGGGTTTTGGAATGGAGCCTAGGAGGGCGGGGTTTGGGGAGAGGAGGGACTTCAATGCCGTAGAGTCCAATTGCCAAAGCGGCCATTTTCTCCAGGGGAACTGATCTCTATTGGCTGGAGATCAGTTGTAATAGCAGGAGATCTCCAGCTACAACTTGGAGGTTGGCAACCCTAGGAAAACTAGAGAGAACAAGGCATGCAGTTTCCCAGGTTGCCACACCAGCAAGCTTGAGACAGTTCTTTCCTTTTGGGTGCACTGAATAAACAGATGGAGGAAGGTGATAGGCAGGGCAAAATATCTGCAATCCAGACATTGGATTAGCCACACAAAATGGGCCAGGCGAGACAAGAGAGATAAGCATGCAGCAGCGCTCCTCCCCAGCAGGTCTGAAAAAGCTCTTAGAAAAAGAAATAATTGAAAATATACAAGGATAGGTGTGGGACAGGAATGGGGGAAAGGGTAAGAACTCACACGCACATTTTCTCTCTAATTTTGAACATTTGAATGAAAGATTATTTTGAGGTCTGAGAGTCCTGTTCACAGCTCGTGAACAAACTGTGATCGAAGCAGAAGGGTTACTGATTTGTTGTGCACAATGTATCAGTGATGATGCATGTATATGGAAGTCTGTGCAATTAGCTCAACATAAAAATATCAGGTCAGACCAAAAGCTAGTGGCAAAATTAATTCTGGACCAACTAAATGGTTTTGTTGTTGTAAAGATTGCTTTATTTGATTTATAATGGTTCTAAACCACCTTGAGGATCTGCCCTAGATGGACAGGTGGGATATAAACATATTTATTAATCACAAAAATAAATATTTCAATATTTATGCCCATTTAGTTAGGGATTACATACTCCCAAGAAAACGTGCATAGGATTTCAGTTTTAACAGACACATGCCGCAATATTAAGTGCTATGTATACAACAGTTCTTTACTGCTCCTCAAGGATGTAATTAATATTAGCACAATTCACTCTGTGCTAAGAGATTATCTCACTTTCCATCTTGTTTCATCAAAAGAACTACTCGTGCACTTAAATGTAAAAACATACTGATAAACTATCATAGGCTTAGGTGGTCTGATCAATTCTATCCTAAAGCAAATGAGATAAAATCACCACTTCCCAGGAAACATTAACTTGAAAAGATACTACTAGAAAGTGCTCTTACAGAAACCAGCATGCTGTGCTTATTCTAAATCTATCAATTGTATTTGAAGCCATTGTTTACACCAGTAATGTGTTTTTTCCCCCACCAAAATGCAGGGAGCTGGGACAGAGGAAAACTGTCTAATTGATATATTAGCCTCAAGATCAAATGAAGAAATCTTCCAGACGAAAGAAGCCTACCTAATGCGTAACTGTTTTTTCCTCCCTCTGCAAAGCATAGTATAGAATATACATAGTAGGCCTTATCCAAGAGGATATTTATCTTATGAACTTGTTTTATTCAATACTGTAATAATTTTCCTCGCAGGATATTGGGAATTGCAGTTTAATGAGAGGCCTGATTATTTGAGAGATCCCTAGTCTCCCCCACCCCCAATACAATTTCAAGATCCCCCTAGGAGACACAACGGGCACTTCTCACCAAAGATTTTGCTCTGCATTTCATCTGTTTCCACAGCACTTCACGCTAAATTCATTTCAGACTACATACTACAAACTTACCTCTGCTTTTTTTCATTCTTTTCAAAGTTTTCAAGCCAGGTTTTCCTT